>NC_091767.1:21804898-22107929 GCF_029378745.1 Bos indicus
TTCCCAAGCATTTTGGTGGATAATTGAAAAATAATGTAACAAATTTCTTTCCTGAGTCTCTCTTTCTCTCAGGGCAGAGCAGCTATCGTACCCAATGCAGACAGACACTCCATGTAACCAAAGATAATTATGTCTCTCAGGTAATCCAGTGGTCTTAACCTGATCATTGTGCCCTTTTACTGTCCTTCCCAACCTTCAATGAAACCCATATACATACACTCATGGGAACAGAATGGCTCCAAATGATCTTTTGTTTTCACAGTCCTAATTTTCAGTCTTTACACACTTCTCCTGACTTTGCTTTCTTTTCAAGGTGAAATATTTACATCCCTACTGTATCTTAGTCTGATAGCTGAGTTATTGTTATCTCATATATTGTGCTTTTTAAAACATTGGTGCTAGTCACCATTAAGACTTGGTACTGGAAGGAAAAATATTCATCCTGTACTGGGGTAAGAACCTGAGGCTAACCACCAGAGACAGACACACCATAATTTATGGCATTATTATACAGAGCATAAAATCAGGGCAGATAATATTGGAGCCAGGTCAACATACCCAGGTTTTTCATAATGCTATTTCCTCTACTTTAGTGTATGCTTGAAAATCTCCGTCATATAAAACTTCAAAATTTTATAAGAGATCAGTGGGACGGTCTCAGAAAAGGGGAAAAAGTGATCTGAACAAGAGGCTCTGAGTTCAGATTACTCTAGGAAGCACTCAGGTTTAGCAGAGATCCTGAGTTCCTCTCTTAAACCTTGGGAAGCTCATGGGAGGAAGAAGGGTATTTATTTTTTAGTGCAAGCTACTTCAGTGAGAGAGTACCCAATTGTTTTGTTGAGGTGATCCAGACATGAAAAGCTGTATATTTAATTTTCAACCAAGATGGAGACCAGGTAAAGAAAAGTCTGAAGACTTTGGTGGTAGACAGACTAGATTCAAATCCTTCTGTCCATATAATTTACAGGAAATGACTAATTTCTCAGACTTTTTATCCCTTGTAAAGTGCAGTTAATATCAGCCTCACAAAGTCATTATATGTAAAGCACATTCTGATACATCTGGCAAATAATAGATTCTTCACATTTATTTCCTTCCTGCCTGCCATGGTTTCAGTTGCTTACCACATAACATATTTGAGAAACACTGAAAACTTTCTGGATATAACTTTGAAAATATTTTCAGTTCTCCAAAATACCAGCAGGAACCAACCATATTCAGTCACTGAACATTAATAGAAGGGCTATTAATAGATGAGGAACCCATATCTTTAGACAGATTATTCACCAGATTCTTTGGTGTTGTAGAAAGGACAGTGAGCTCCCTGTTAGGGACCTGAATTCTCATCTCCACTCTCCCACTAAGAAGCTGTTGCCTTGGAAAGGAATACCTAATCACCCCTTATCCTTGGAGAAATTCTCAAAAGGATTTTTTAATTCTCCACTTTCTAAGACATAAAGTATAATGGGCACAGAGACTGAAATATATGAAATTAAGAATTTTCTATGTTATATATTAAATAAAGATCACTTTTGTTTTCCTCAGATATTAAAACTTCACTTATTTGGGTTTGACGAAGTAAAAAACACAATACGAATGTGAGGTTCTGACTCTGAATCAGTGACTTTGGCCAGAAGCCACTGCAAATTGTCATGCTGTGTGTGTTGTGTGATTATTATTGCTTTTACTATGATGAAAGTAGCATCACGAATTTAATGCAATCACTGAACAGTTGCACATTAACTAAAGTTCAGCACAGAGACTAATTAAGAGTATGGGCTCTCAGGTGTCAGACATAGCAGGCCTCGACCTAGTTCTGCACCTTTGGCAAGTTACTTCACATTTCAGAACGTAAGTTGCCTTGTATCTAAGATAAGATATAACTATATTTAACCCATCACAAGCATGGAAATCAAAACTGTAATCAAAAATCTTCCAACAAACAAAAGCCCAGGACCAGATGGCTTCACAGGTGAATTCTACCAAAAATTTAGAGAAAAGCTAACACCTGTCCTACACAAACTCTTCCAGAAAATTGCAGAGGAGGGTAAACTCCCAAACTCATTCTATGAGGCCAATTCAGTTCAGTTCACTTGTTCAGTTGTGTCTGACTCTTTGCGACCCCATGGACTGCAGCACATCAGGCCTCCCTGTCCATCACCAACTCCCAGAGTTTACTCAGACTCATGTCCATTGAGTCAGGGATGCCATCCAACCATCTCATCCTCTGTTATCCCCTTCTTCCACCTTCAATCATTCCCAGCATCAGGGTCTTTTCAAATGAGTCAGTTCTTCGCACGAGGTGGCCAGAGTATTAGAGTTTCAGCTTCAACATCAGTCCTTCCAATGAGTATTCAGGACTGTGAGGCCACCATCACCCTAATACCAAAACCAAACAAAGATGCCACAAGAAAAGAAAACTACAAGCCAATTTCACTGCTGAACATAGATGCAAAACTCCTCAACAAAATTCTAGCAAACAGAATTCAACAACATATTAAAAAGATCATACATCATGACTAAGTGGGCTTTATCCCCGGAATGCAAGGATTCTTCAATATTTGCAAATCAATCAATGTGATACACCGCATTAACAAATTGAAAGATAAAAGCCATATGATTATCTCAATAGGTGCAGAAAAGCCTTTGACAAAATTCAACACCCATTTATGATAAAAACTCTACAGAAAGCAGGTATAGAAGGAACATATCTCAACATAATAAAAGCCATATATGATAAATGCACAGCAAACATTATCCTCAATGGTGAAAATTGAAAGCATTTCCCATAAAGTCAGGAACAAGACAAGGGTGCCCACTCTCACCACTACTATTCAACATAGTTTTGGGAGATTTAGCTACAACAATCAGAGAAGAAAAAGAAATAAAAGGAATCCAGATTGGAAAAGAAGAAATAAAACTCTCACTGTTTGCAGATGAAATGATCCTCTACATAGAAAATCCTAAAGACACCACCAGAAAATTACTAGAGCTAATCAATGAATATAGCAAAGTTGCAGGATATAAAATTAACACACAGAAATCCCTTGCATTCCTATATACTAACAAGGAGAAAACAGAAAGAGAAATTAAGGATCACCATTGCAATGAAAAGAATAAAATACTTAGGATAAATCTACCTAAAGAAGCAAAAGACTTATATATAGAAAACTATAAAACACTGATGAAAGAAATCAAAGATGACACAAATAGATGGAAAAATATACCATGTTCATGGATCGGAATAATCAATATAGTGAAAATGAGTATACTACCCAAAGCAATCTATGGATTCAATGCAATCCCTATCAAGCTACCAATAGTATTTTTCAGAGAACTAGAACAAATAATTTCACAATTTGTATGGAAATACAAAAAAACGTGAATACCCAAAGCAATCTTGAGAAAGAAGAATGATACTGGAGGACTCAACCTGCCGGACGTCAGGATCTACTACAAAGCAACAGTCATCAAGACAGTATGGTACAGGCACAAAGACAGAAATATAGCTCAATGGGACAAAATAGAAAGCCTAGATATAAATCCACGCACCTATGGACACCTTATCTTTGACAAAGGAGGCAAGAACATACAGTGGAGAAGAGACAATCTCTTTAACAAGTGGTGCTGGGAAAACCAGTCAACCACTTGTAAAAGAATGAAACTAGAACACTTTCTAACACCATACACAAAAATAAACTCAAAATGGATTAAGGATCTAAATGTAAGACCAGAAACTAAAAATCTTCTAGAGGAAAACATAGGCAAAACACTCTCCAACATAAATCACAGCAAGATCCACCTCCCAGAGTAATGGAAATAGAAGCAAAAATAAATAAATGGGAACTAATTAAACTTAAAAGCTTTTGCACAATGAAGGAAACTATAAGTGAGGTGAAAAGACAGCCTTTAGAATGGGAGAAAATAATAGCAAGTGAAGCAACTGACAAAGAATTAATCTCAAAAATACACAAGCAGCTCATGCAGCAGAAAAATAAAAGACCCAGTCAAAAAATGAGCCAAAGAACAAAACAGCCTTTTTCCAAAGAAGATATACAGATGGCTAACAAACACATGCAATGGCACCCCACTCCAGTACTCTTGCCTGGAAAATCCCATGGACGGAGGAGCCTGGTAGGCTGCAGCCCATGGGGTCGCTAAGAGTCGGACACAACTGAGTGACTTCACTTTCACTTTTCACTTTCATGCTTGAAGAAGGAAATGGCAACCCACTCCAGTGTTCTTGCCTGGAGAGTCCCAGTGACGGCGGAGCTGGTCGGCTGCCGTCTATGGGGTCGCACAGAGTCAGACACGACTGAAACGACTTAGCAGCAGCAGCATGGAATTTAGAAAGATGGTAAAGATGATCCTATACGCAAGACAGCAAAAGAGACACAGATAAAAGAACAGACTCTTGGATTCTGTGGGAGAAGGCGAGGGTGGGATGATTTGAGAGAACAGCATTGAAACATGTATATTAGCATATGTGAAATAGATGACCAGTCCAAGTGTGATGCACGAAACAGGACACTGAAAGCCAGTGCACTGGGACAACCCTGAGGGATGGGATGGGAGGTAGGTGGGAGGGGGATTTGGGATGGGGGAACACAAGTACACCCATGGCAGATTCATGTCTATGTATGGCAAAACCACCACAATATTGTAAAGTAATCAACCTCTAATTAAAATTAATTAATTGATTTTTGAAAATATATATATATCTATATTTAAAAGTTGGTAAATGAGAGGATGCAGGTAAAATGTTCTTGGCATTTAGGAAGTGCTTAAGAATCTATTCATGAATTTCCACTGGTCATTCATCATTCATCACTGTGTGTTTGTGTGTGTAAGAGAGAGATTACACATTTATATGGCTTTAAAAATGGCAAAATCTTTACAAAGTAGTAGAAGGACAGTATTCAGTAAGGCTGAGCAGTCTGGGAGGCAACACGGGACTCAGAACAGACTAAAGAGATTTAAGATTAGGTGATTCTCTGTAGGAAACTTCCTTCCATCAAAAGCCACAGATATCTCCAAAGCAGACCCAGTCGCAGTCAACCTGTGCAGGCACACTGATCCAGACAATTTGCAAATCACCTTTGAATAACAGGAATCTCACCTCCAGCATATCACTTATCTAGACAATTCAAAGCTAAGAAATAACCTGCACAATACATTTGAGTACAGCTGATGCTTTTGAACTGTGGTGTTGGAGAAGACTCTTGAGAGTCCCTTGGACTGCAAGGAGATCCAACCAGTCCATTCTGAAGGAGATCAGCCCTGGGATTTCTTTGGAAGGAATGATGCTAAAGCTGAAACTCCAGTACTTTGGCCACCTCATATGAAGAGTTGACTCATTGGAAAAGACTGATGCTGGGAGGCATTGGGGGCAGGAAGAGAAGGGGACGACAGAGGATGAGATGGCTGGATGGCATCACTGACTCGATGGATGTGAGTCTGGGTGAACTCTGGGAGTTGGTGATGGACAGGGAGGCCTGGCGTGCTGCGATTCATGGGGTCGCAAAGAGTCGGACATGACTGAGCAACTGAACTGAACTGAACTGAAGAGTCTATATTTGAGAAGATACATTTGGAACAATTGTCAAAGGAGACAGAATTCTACGTGGAAAAATCAGCACTGATTCAAGAAAGTGACCCCTAAAACCTGGACAGTGCAGGATGTGACCCAGCACTCTTGACACTGACACAATTCAGCAGGTGAATCAAATTCCAAATGACCAGAAGAAGCAAACCCACACCCAGAACAACCCAGACCAGCCATTCCCCGACCACATTTTTCATCATCCTAGTGGAGTTACATCAAAGGACAAGGTATTGTTAGTATTCAAAGCATTTTGTGGTGGATGCTGACTTTGCTATACATAAATTAAATGTTGGAAATGAGTGTATTTTTTCCATTATTTAGGTTGAATATTTCTCAAAGATGGCCTGTATTTGTTAAGAAAAGTCAGGTAAGCTGGTGCCAGGACACAACATTCACAGAGAAACATGCCCATAACATAAGGTGACCAAGACAGGCCTTAATGCTCTTCAAGAGCACCACCTCTTAGGCACACGCTACAAATATTGACTCTGGATATTATAATTTTTCAGGCATCTCACCGCAAGATGAGATTTAGAACACTTATGTAAGTTGGCTATCTTTATTTAGGGGGCTCGATAAAACCATTTGTGCTCCCAGAGCACAACAGACACTAGGGCTTTATTGATTTGGAAAGAAAAGATTATGTCACTGTCTGCATTCCAAATTGAAAAAGGCACCTATCTACCTTTGCACTTCATCTATCTCATTTTCTCAATGTTATCTTCTCATTTTTCTTCTTCCCTTATATCCTCGGTTTCTTTCCCCAAAAGCTATTCATCTTTTCCTCACCTCATATCAGCAAGGAAATCATTTAACTGATGAGACTGGTTGCCCCAGTTTACTATTTCTTTTAAAGATAGACTTTCCCCACGATGGAATCCATGCCAGAAAGACAGCTCCACAACCACCCCCACCACCCAACCACCCCCACCACCTCAGCCTTGGATAAGAAAACCCAGACATTTATCTGGACCTGCCACTGCCCTGGCCTGAGAAAGCATGAGCCCTGTGAGACAAGAGAGGAAATGCTGCAGACAATAGCAGAAGCTGCACAGTCCACATATGCTCAACTGTTCACCACACCCATTGGTGGAATTTGTTACCAGTAAACATGCATTGCTCAAAGCACCGTTATTTATTATAGATGAAAGAGAAAAATCATTTACTTTTAAAGTCAGCTCAGCTCCAATATGATACCTATGAAAATTGGATAGTTTTCCTTCTCTGAACTTGAAACTAGAAAAGGTAGCTTTTTCTTACCTAGAGACGGCTCTTTTCCAAGCACCTTGGATACAGTTTCTCTCTTAAAACTCTAAAAGGGGCAATCATTTCAAATCATATTATAAATCAATGGAGGGCAGGGAAATATGGAAAACCATGGAACACCAGAAATCTTACAATCCTCTAGAAATTACATGTAAAAAAATGAAATTTTAGTGTTTGTAATTAGCCTTACTAAGCAACAAGAAGTCTTTAGCATCTAACCTAGGTAAAATGATATTCAAAGAATAATGAAGAGTAAGGAACAAGGACAATGTACAGCCATACTCCACATCCTGAAGAGGTCTGCCCTATCTCATCCTATCTTGTCTCCATGTTGGCTGTAACTCTTAGCACTTCCAGAAATCTCTCAGGATCCTCTTCCTCCCTTCCATGGTATCTCTCAGTTCAGTCTGGTAGCTATATATCTGCCTCTCTCTAGCTGTGTCTAATGACAAGCAGATCATTCAGTCTTCCCAGCTGTCAAACATAGTTCTCCTCCAGAGTCTGTGGGTCTCCCTGGGTTTCACACTTTGCAGCCTATGAGCCAAACAAATGCTGCTCCCTCTCACTCTGGAATCTGATTCATTGCTTTATGCCTCCAGTTATCTGGAAGAAAGTCAAAACTTGAACTTCCCGCTTATTCCCTTAATTAACCTCTCTGACCTTCAGTTTTCTCATCTATAAAATGGGCTAGACCATGCCCTCCAAATTGCTATTAGGTTTATAAATGCTACAGATAAAACACTTAAACCCAGGTTTAAAACACACTAGATACTCCATAAGGAATGATAGTAATAACAAAAATAATAATAATTATACTACACTGGAAGTAAACAATGACATATTATAAAACAATACCAAGTTTGTAAGCAAGAAGTTCTTCCCGTATAACAAAACATGTATTGAGCCAATAAAATTTATAGGAGTCAGAAATTTTTTCTGTGTTGTATCTTAGTTTAGAAATATCCCATGAGGTAATATGATTACCATTTTCCAAAAGAGGATATTGAGGCATGAAAGGATTAAATAATTCACCCAAGGCTAACCAGTTGTAATGTCCTAACCCTTTTTTGAACCCAGTTCTCTCTGAGTTCATGCTCTTATTGAATTGACAGTAAATTCATTTCGGTTTTTCATAAGCTGTAACAGAAAGAGCTGAACTACCTTTTCGACCAACCTAATATTTCACCATTCTAGTCCCCCTAGATTGAGAGAGTGCCTTTGTTTCCATACTAGAGATTAGAAAAATAGATAAAAGCCTTCTGCTGTTGAAACCCATCTCACTTTAGTTTCAAGTGACCCACAGAGAGTTTTCATTGTTCAGCATCTCATTCAGTGAATCCACAGTCCTTCGCCTTGATAACCCACCTTTGTTAAAACCATGATGGGGTCAAAACTGTTCCTCCTGCCTCCCTTCCTCACAGTATTTCTTTTCCCCCTTTCTCTATCCAAGATCCTCAGTGGCTCTATGCAGAACACTAAATGCCCTCCAAGCTTACCCCCAAAACATAGATGCTATGCTATGCTATGCTATGCTAAGTCACTTCAGTCGTGTCCGACTCTGTGCGACCCCATAGACGGCAGCCCACCAGGCTCCCCTGTCCCTGGGATTCTCCAGGCAAGAACACTGGAGTGGGTTGCCATTTCCTTCTCCGGTGCATGAAAGTGAAAAGTGAAAGTGAAGTCGCTCAGTTGTGTCCCACTCCTAGCGACCCCATGGACTGCAGCCTACCAGGCTCCTCCATCCATGGGATTTTCCAGGCAAGAGTACTGGAGTGGGGTGCCATTGCCTTCTCCGCCAAAACATAGAATTGCCCCCCAATTCATCCTTTCCTCTAAAATGACCTCCTTTCTTTCCTCATTAAGCTCTCATAAACTCAGCATCTCACCACTAAACGAACTGTAAGAGAGGGAGGTAATGTAATGAAACTAATTCATCCATAAGATTTACTATGTGACAATGTCCCAAGCACACTTACTTTACTTTTAAAGAAAATGTTTAGTACCAAAAAGCTAATAATTGGTCAAGTGTCCAAAAATAAGAATTTCTTGTTTAGTGTTTAAAGTAGAAGAGATCAGACAGTGTGAAAGATTTGACACAAAATGTCATTATTCTAGGCTCAGTACTTCACCTTCAAATAAAAAGCTATGACACTTCTTTCATATTCTGATTTGATCACTGTTTTCACTACTTCCCAGAACTCACATCTTCCCCTCTACCAAAGTATACACAAAAACAAGAATCAAAATTTACTTCTCCACTTCTGAAAGAAGATTAAATCTTGTTCTCAACCATACCTTCATCAATACATTCCTCCACTGTATATTTCATCTTTTAAAATTGTTTTTATTATTTTGAAAAGAATAATGCACATGATTAAATAAAATTAAACATACAAGAGAGTATACCATAAAAAGTTATTTTCTCACCTATAATAGACCTCTTATTTTATTCCCCCAAAGTAATTCCCATCACATTTTCTTATGTACACTTCCAGATATTTATCATGAATATAGACATACATGTATGTGGTTTTTCCTCAATTGAGAAATATAAATAGTTTTTTACTTGGCTTTTTAACAATATGTCTTATAGATCTGCATATACAAGCTATTTAACTATTTCCATTGTTGTGTATTATTCTATTCTTCAGATATACCATAATGTAGTGATCAATTTCCCTATTGATAGACATTTGGTTTGTTCTTAATATTTCCTGAATACAAACAATACTGCAATGAACTTAATTTGCATATATGTCTGTATATATTTTTGAACATATCTATAGAAACATCGGAGAAGGCAATGGCACCCCACTCCAGTACTCTTGCCTGGAAAATCCCATGGATGGAGGAGCCTGGTAGGCTGCAGTCCATGGGGTCGCTAAGAGTCGGACACGACTGAGCGACTTCACTTTCACTTTTCACTTTCATGCATTGGAGAAGGAAATGGCAACCCACTCCATTGTTCTTGCCTGGAGGATCCCAGGGACAGGAGAGCCTGGCGGGCTGCCGTCTCTGGGGTCGCACAGAGTCGGACACGACTGAATCGACTTAGCAGCAGACTTAGCAGCATAGAAACATAAGGCTCAAATCACAATTGTTGAATAGAACAGTAAGTGCATTTTGCATTTTGATAATCTCAACTTATCCTTCCAAAGTTTTTCCAATACACAGTTCCTACAGTGAGTGTATAAATGTAACTGCTTTTTCTTATCTTCATCAACACAGATTTACCATAGATCTTCCTTACCTCTGGGTGTGGAACTATTGATTGTGTTTTCAGTGAGAGAAGCGACAAGAGGGTAATGATCATAGATTAGGAATGAAATGATACCATGAAAAGTGCCCTAAACAAGTTGGACTATGAAGTGAATTTGATTAGTTTTCATTTTATAAATATTTGAATAATTATACCTTTAAATATATCCTTCAAAATAGCATCTTTGTTGTTGTTCAGTCATTCAGTCATGTCCGACTTTTCATGACCCCATGGACTGCAGCATGCCAGGCTTCCCTGTCCTTCACCATCTCCCAGGACTTACTCAAATTCATGTCCATTGCGTCGGTGATGCCATCCAACTGTTATTCCTCTGTCATCCCTTTTTTCTGCCTTCAATCTTTCTCAGCTTCAGGGTCTTTTCTAATGAGTCAGCTCTTTGCATCAGGTGGCTAAAGTAGTCGAGCTTCAGCTTCAGCATCAGTCCTTCCAATGAATACTCAGGACTGATTTCCTTTAGGATGGACTGGTTGGATCTCCTTGCAGTCCAAAGGACTCTTAAAAGTCTTCTCCAATATCACAGTTCAAAAGCATCAATTCTTCGGTGCTCAGCCTTCTTTATGGTCCATACATGACTAGTGGAAAAATCATTGCTTTCATTAGACAGACCTTTGTTGGTAAAGTAATGTCTCTGCTTTTTAATATGCTGTCTAGGTTGGTCATAGCTTTTCTTCCAAGGAGCAAGCATCTTTTAATTTCATGGCTACAGTCACCACTGCAGTGATTTTGGAGCCCAGAAAAACAAAGTCTGTCACTGTTTCCATTGTTTCCCCATCTATTTGCCATGAAGTGATGGGACTAGATGCCATGATCTTAGTTTTTTGAATGTTGAGTTTTAAGCCAGCATCTTAGAAAGCTATTCTCTTATGCTAAGGATACTACCAATATTACAAATATCTTTGCAGCTTTTCTTTGGATATGGTCTCTGTAGTCACCACCACATTACCTTTTTCCCTCTTTGGTGGTAATAGTCTTTTAATGATGGATTTGATTTTTATAATAGCCAGAAGCATTCACAGCCAGTCCTCTGGGAAATAAAACTGGTTATCAAGCAAGATAAAACATTTTGGTTAAAAATGAAGTATACCTTAAAATACTGTGTGTGTGTAAGATAGAGAGAGAGGTAGAAAGAGAGAAAGTGGGCCCAAAGGATGTTTCCAATAAAGAGTTTAAATATTTTATGCCAATATATGTGAAAAGCTCCCCAAGGTCACTGCTCTGAAGGACAAGTTGCTTTTGGATGTAGACATTGTGGTATGTTTGGTTTAAAAGATTGATTATTTTATAGCTGCAACTCATAAAGCTGGTGATTGTAAAACACCTCACTCTTTTGGAGGCAGACCACAGTTGTTATGTAAATAGTGGTATCAGATTCTAGCTCAGCTAAGACCACTTCTGACCCTAACACAGCTAGATTCTACTCTGGACCCAAGTAGCCAGGACCACGTCTATTCCCACATAACAAATATGACTTCTAATTAACATCGAAAAGAAGAGAGAAAGTATTCTTTTGTTTCAAAAGAATAACTATTCTTAAAGGATAAAAAGTTACTAAAAAACAAAATAGCTTAAAAGATACAAAGCTAAAGCTGCTCAGTTGTGTCTGACTCTTTGTCACCCCATGGCCTATACAGTCCATGGAATTCTCCAGGCCAAAATACTGGAGTGAGTAGCCTTTCTCTGCTCCAGGGGATGTTCCCAACCCAGGGATCAAACCCAGGTCTTACCAGCTTAGCCACAAGGGAAGCCCAAGAATACTGGAGTGGGTAGCCAGCCTATCCCTTCTCCAGCAGGCCTTCCTGACCCATGAATTGAAATGGGGGTCTCCTGCATTGCAGGCAGATTCTTTACCAACTGAGCTATCAGGGAAGACACAAGCATAATATTGGTTGGTGGACATTTTTGTTTCTTATAAGGACTTTAAAATAAAGGAGGAAGGCCACACTCTATCTTGATTCCACATCCGCACCTTGCTAGGATGATCATACCCTGGCTGCTCAGCCACCAGTAGCCCTGCTTTGTCACAGTTCAGTTCCAACTGACTTAACTGTCTCCTTTATCACTTTCTTGTTATACTCCCCAAATCTGCTATTTGCTGTTGAAATGCTCCTAAGTGCCTACAACATATTATTGTACACCTACTACCTCCATATCTTGTCTACCTTTTCCCTTCTTAATTCCATAAAAGGTAGGATTGTGGTTTCCTGAAAAAAAAAAAAAAGATTAGACTTTAAGTCAGAGATGAAGTCAAATCTTAGCATTTAGTTAAGACTTCAGTAAATGACAGGGACCAAGAACATCCCCAAGAAAAAGAAATGCAAAAAAGCAAAATGGCTGTCTGAGGAGGCCTTACAAATATCTGTGAAAAGAAGAGAAGGGAAAAGCAAAGGAGAAAAGGAAAGATATACTCATTTGAATGCAGAGTTCCAAAGAATAGCAAGGAGAGATAAGAAAGCCTTCCTTAGTGATCAATACAAAGAAATAGAGGAAAACAATGGAATGGGAAAGACTAGAGATCTCTTCAAGAAAATTAGAGATACCAAAGGAACATTTCATGCAAAGATGGGCTCAATAAAGGACAAAATGGTGTGGAACTAACAGAAGCAGAAGATATTAAGAAGAGGTAGCAAGAATACACAGAAGAACTGTACAAAAAAGATCTTCACAACCCAGATAATCATGATGGTGTGATCACTCACACTCTCCTAGAGCCAGACATCCTGGAATGTGAAGTCAAGTGGGCCTTAGGAAGCATCACTACGAACAAAGCTAGTGGAGGTGATGGAATTCCAGTTGAGCTATTTCAAATCCTAAAAGACGATGCTGTGAAAGTGCTGCACTCAATATGCTAGCAAATCTGGAAAACTCAGCAGTGGCCACAAGACTGGAAAAGGTCAGTTTTCATTCCAATCCCAAAGAAAGGCAATGCCAAAAAATGCTCAAACTACCGCACAATTGCACTCATCTCACACGCTAGTCAAGTAATGCTCAAAATTCTCCAAGCCAGGCTTCAGCAATACATGAACCATGAATTTCCAAATGTTCAAGCTGGATTTAGAAAAGGCAGAGAAACCAGAGGTCAAATTGCCAACATCCACTGGAATTTTCCTTGGAAGGAAAATTATCACCAACCTAGACAGCATATTAAAAACCAGAGACATTACTTCACCAACAAAGGTCCATCTAGTGAAAGCTATGGTTTTTCCAGTAGTCATGTATGGATGTGACAGTTGGACTATAAAGAAAGCTGAGCACTGAAAAATTGATGCTTTTGAATTGTGGTGTTGGAGAAGACTCTCGAGAGTCCCTTGGACTGCATGGAGATCCAACCAGTCCATCCTAAAGGAGATCAGTCCTGAGTGTTCACTGGAAGGACTGACGTTGAAGCTGAAACTCCAATACTTTGGCCACCTGGGGCAAAGAGCTAACTCATTTGAAAAGACCCTGATGCTGGGAAAGATTGAAGGTGGGAGGAGAAGGGGACAACAGAGGATGAGATGGTTAGATGGCATCACCGACTCAATGGACATGAGTTTAGGAGTTGGTGATGGACAGGGAGGCCTAGCATGCTGCAGTCCATGGGGTTGCAAACAGTTGGACAGGACTGAGTGACTGAACTGAACTGAAATGTAATTAACCTTGCTAAGATTTCCTAAATTATTGTATGATGTTCTAAATTTGTATTTAATATATGTTCATTAAAAAATAAGAAAAATTATTATACAAGGCAAGTGTTTGAGTTTGGTATATTTTTACATGCTTATGATACATATCAGTTCAGCCTACCAGGCTTCTCCATCCATGGGATTTTCTAGGCAAAAGTACTGGAGTGGGGTGCCATTGCCTTCTCCAGTTCAGTCATTCAGTTGTGTCCAACTCTTTGTGACCCCATGGACTGCAGCACGCCAGGCTTCCCTGTCCTTCACCATCTCCCAGGGCTTGCTCAAACTCATGTCCATTGAGTCAGTGATGCCATCCAACCATCTCATCCTCTGTCATCCCCTTCTCCTCCTGCCTTCAATCTTTCCCAGCATCAGGGTCTTTTCCAGTGAGTCAGTTCTTTGCATTAGGTGGCCAAAGTATTGGCATGTCAGCTTCAGCATCAGGCCTTTCAATGAATATTCAGAATGTATATAAAATGGGAATATGATATAGTATTTATTGTTATGCAGTTTGGTTTATCTCCCTCTACAGTGTTACCAGTAATCCTGTCTCTGTTTACATATCTATCTATGGATCAAGAGGAATATGATTGCAAAAGTAATCCTTTTTGTCCTTGCTGTTATTATGCTATATTATAGTTGATATTGAACAGTTCTTCTCCATTTTGATTTTAAATCTTCCACCTTCTACTTGCATATATTTTCCCTACTTCTGTCCCCTAGAACAACACAGATAATCTAATCCCCTTGCTACATGACAACCATAAAATATTAAAAGTAAACCTTTGTATCTTTTCTTCTCTAACCTAAGCAGGCTTGGGATTTGGGGATTTCTTTATCCATTTCTCATCTGACACTATTTCTGGGTCCTCAGTCTACTTAAAATTAGCACATGCCAACTCTTTAGCCTCTCCCACCTCTTGAGGCCTCCTCCAGTCCCCATCTCTCACCTGAAACTCTTACCTGTTCAGTGTAAATTCATCTCTCTTCAACTGGAAGAGAACTTCAACTGGACTTTACTTTGTTTTCATTTCTGTACTCAGTTAGACTGTAGAAGATATGTCTTGCAATTCTTTTGGAACAAATCTTCTATCTACTCTTCACCTCTGCCATCATCAGCCTCATAGGAAAATATCTCAAAGCTATCTCTAAATTAGTTTGGTTGACTTTAGCAGCTATTTCCTCTTTTTATGTAACCAATATATTGAATGTGAATCATTTTAATCTTTAAAACATTCTCAAAAGTTAAATAATAAGGGCTTCCACGATGGTCCAGTGGTTAAGACTTTGCCTTCTGACGCAGCGGATGCAGGTTCAATCCCTGTTCCACAAGCCTCTCAGCCAGAACATAAGACAGAAGTAATATTATAACAAGGGGCTCCTTAGGTGGTGCAGTGGTAAAGAACCCATCTGCTAATGCAGGTAACACAAGAAATGTAGGTTCGATCCCTGGATCTGGAAGTTCCCCTGGAGCAGGAAATGGCAACGCATTCCAGTATTCTTGCCTAGAAATACTACAGACAGAGGAGCCTGATGGGCTACAGTCCACGGAGTCTCAGAGTCAAACATGACTGAGCACACCCATATATATATTGTAACAAATTCAATAAAGACTCTTAAAAAATGATCCACATTAAAAAACAAAAAAAAACTTTTGAAAAAGTTAAGTAGTAAACTAGAATGTGTTGTGAAGTGAAAAAAGACTCAGAGAGGGAATTCTGTTGAAATCAAGTGGTTAGTACTCTGCTTCGGTTGCAGGAGGTATGTGTTGGATCCTTGGTTGGGGATCTAAGATCTCATAAGCCAAAAAAAAAAAAAGGAAACATACAAGAAAATGGTATTCATCATCTAAGCCCATATTTATTTTTAAGTATATGTTTGTACACCATACACATACACATACCAAATACACTGTGAGCTAAGTCACTTCAGTCATGTCTGACTCATTGCGACCTTACGGACTATAGTCTGCCAGGCTCCTCTGTCCACGGGATTCTCCAGGCAAGAATACTGAAGTGGGTTGCCATCCCCTCCTCCAGGGGGTCTTCCTGACCCAGGGATCAAACCCACGTCTCTAACATCTTCTGCACTGGCAGGTGGGTTCTTTACCACTAGCACCATGTTGTCAAAATGATTACTCTGGAATCAGACTGCTAAGGTTCAAATCCCAGCCACTTGACAGCTGTTGGGACCTCTCTGTGCTTCTGCTTCTTCATCTGTAAGATGGGATAATAGTAACCACCTCATAAGGTTGTTATGAAGATTACCATTTACCAGAGTTACTGGTGATACATATAAAGTGTCTAGATCAGTAATTGGCACTAGGCAAGCACTAGATTTGCTGCTAGAAAGAGGATGAGAATGATATATATGTTCAGGAAAATCAATTTTTGTCTTTCTAGATCTCAATTCCTAACCTGCAGAATGAGAAGGAAAACATAAGTCGTGACAGTAGTGATAATACCACACAATCCAGAGCCCTTAACATCCAAAGAAGCACTTCCATAGGCTTCATATTTTCATTGGGAAACACTCATTAGGATCCCCCATAATCTCAATGAACCTGATTTGCTGACCCTTGTACTGCAAAGTACAAATACTAATTCTGGTCTCTGGCCTTCATTTAGCGAAAAGCTTCAAAGTTCTCAAATAGCTTGTGCCTCCTCCAGTGTCTGACTTGCTGTAACAAAATAACTTAGGCCTGTAAAAGCTGGACTCTCAAATGGCACTACATGACTAAGAAGAAAGAGATAGGGAAAGAATAAAACAAAGACGTTCATATTTGTTAAACACCTACAATATAGATCAGTTTTTCAATCTCACTGAGTTCTCACTACCTCTTAAGGAGAAGGTTTTATTGCCCATATTTCTGAGATAATCTCCTCACGGAGTTCAATACCAGAGCCAAGGTCATATCGCAAATTTCAACCAGGATTTGAATGGAAGTCTGACTGAGCCCAAAGCTTAAGCTGATGCTAACATTCATGCTGCCACACTGAGACTTGAAGTCTACAGAGACTGAAATACTGGTTATCATTTTAATTCTTTTGCTAAATCTTAAGCCCACTAAAAAGCTCTGCTGGGTAAAGGTCCCAAGAACATGATGCTGTAAGGGAATTTATTTTATTATGAACAACTAGTCTAAAGATGGCGCTGTCTTTCAGTCATGACTAATTCAGTCTGGCACCCATCATGAAAGCTTCAGCGCAAGAATGGCACTGTATTTCGAAGGCACCCTGAGACACCTGCACCTCACAAATCCTGGTAAGAGACCAAGACAGCTGTTGAGCAATGGTATTTCTTCCATATTTACAGTTGAACAGAGAGCAAATACATCTGACGAATGATCACTGTATAATAAATATTGCCAGTGAATAAACTCATGACACTTTTTTTTGTCCTTGTTCTTCCTCATTTATTTCTCACCAACACACTTCTTTGCTCCCACGATTTTATAAGTGAAAGCCTGAGGGCACATGAGGGTGAGGTCAGCATAATGTATACCTGCTGAAAAGTCTTGAGTCATCAGCTGGGATTTGCTGGCCTGTTTAAAAGCAGTAGCGTAAAAATGAGGGAGCAACAAAGCTATGGTCTTGACATCCTGGAGACTTCATTTTGTTTGGAAAATTCTATTAAGTTAAGATACTTGGCAATGGCACCCCACTCCAGTACTCTTGCCTGGAAAATCCCATGGACGGAGGAGCCTGGTGGGCTGCAGTCCATGGGGTCGCTAGGAATCGGACACAACTGAACGACTTCTCTTTGACTTTTCACTTTCATGCATTGGAGGAGGAAATGGCAACCCACTCCAGTGTTCTTGCCTGGAGAATCCCATGGACAGAGGAGCCTGGTGGGCTGCTGTCTATGGGGTCGCACAGAGTCAGACACGACTGAAGTGACTTAGCAGTAGCAGCACTTGGCCTTGAGTAAGCAAAATTGCAATTATGTGTTAAGATAACATCTGCATTATCTTTGGTGTCATTTTAACCGTACCAGGCAGGGTGCACTAATTATTTTGCACTTGAGCCTCACAATAATCCTATGAGGTTTGCACAATTATGCCCATGTTTAATGAGGAAACTGAGGCACAGAAATGTTATGTAACATTCCCATTGTCATAGAGTGTAACTGTGGTAGCCTGAGGATTCACACCCTCCCAACCTGACTTGAGTGCCTATGCTTTCTCAAAGCAAGGTACTGGTAACAATGGTCAGATATGCTGTAAACAGGAACTGTGTAGGTTAATGGTTTTCATGAGATCTTCCAATCCACTTAACTCTGTACTAAGTATTTGGTGTGAAGAAAATGAACATAACAATTCATATATGCCATGAAAGCCAAAGCCACCATGACCAGTGAATTTTCTCAGTGAGGTCACTTATCTGTTGGGTCACAGACCACAATTGAGTTGGAATCACAATGACAATTTTAGTATGGTTGGAGCAATGTGATGGTCAATGTACTTCAGGGATTACATTATATACTTAACCATTACTTTTCTTCTACGTCTCCGACAATGAGATGTACAACTGCTAGAAAGATGAGGGGAAAGTTGTCAGTCTATGGAACAACTTGTCACTGATTTGTTTCAGAGCCTAGAGTGCACACACCTTCCCCTTCTTTTTTTCTCCACAAAGGTTCCTCTTTCAGAAAGTTCCTCTTCCCAAAGCCAAGGGCTGATAAGGAATGAGGACAGAAGAGCTGGTGCCTTGTTGTCTCAAGTGGCTTTTTGACATCGCTAAGATTTTTCAGGCTAGAAAATACCCATTGAGTTTTTTATGTCCCTCAGAGCAATAATGTTCTTTCGGGTACTTTCTCCCTGTTGAGAAGGAGTGGGGTGGGGTGAGGTAGGGAACCTGCCATAAAATGTCAGGCATTCTCTCTCTCTCTCCCTCACCCCCCAAATTCAAGTTTAATGTGACTCAACCTATGTCAAACAGAGATGACCCCAGTCCAGGAGCTGACTGAAGGTAGCTATGAGGTACAACTGAAAAGCCAAGGGAAAAGAACAGCTCATGACAAGCGAGCTAGGATACCCCATGCTGGGCAGCTTTCCTCTGTGTTGTAAAGGTCTCCCAAGGAGTAGTGATCAATGGAAGATGACACAACCGTAGGAGTCAGAAAGTCTAGATCCAAGTGCTGTTCCCACCATGGTCTTAGGCAAGCTGCTTCTCTGTCAAGGCACCAGCCATCTCTCTGTTAGAAGGGATACAGTGTCACCAGAGGGTTGGGAGGAACCGGTGAGCTGTCACACAGGCAGAGTGACTCTAAGTCACTGTAGGGACTTATGTCAAGTCCCAGTTGTGAGTTTATTTTTTGGAGTCTGGCCTTGCCTCTCATTCTAACCAGGAGCATATCCTTGATCTTTGAACCTCTCCCCAAGCCCAGGAGAGGTAAAGCCCTGATATTGCCTTGGGTGTGACCCTGGTCAGGCTTATTAATAAACAACACTTCCTGTTTCTCTCCAGTGAGCAAGGAGAAGCGGAACAAGTTCTGAAGAGAGCGACAGGGGCCACACTAAGGGAGGACCTCAGCAGAGACAGAAAGAGCTCACTCAAGCTGAGTCAGTCCGTGTTTTTTCCTGTTAAATGATTCACACGCCGAGGCAAATTGGTCTGATATGTGCAAACTCTACTCTGCCTTTCATGAGTTTCTAAATGAGTTGGTGATTTTTGTTTTTGTTTTTCCCATCTCGCTTCTCTTTCCTTGGAAACATGATTGCAGGTTAGAGTTTAGGTTAGAGTTCACCCCCTCCTCTTATTTAATATCATGGGGAGGAGGAGTGATCATATCAAAGAAACAGTGTGATGATACGCTCAACTTTTAATCTACTGAAGTGGTCGTTTTAAATGTTACTCAGATTCCTTAAACTTCCTTGTGATTTTGACTCAAGTGGGTTAAATTATAAATAAACAAAATTTCCTAACATATTATATACAATGAAGTCTGAGCTCTTTAGAAGTCAGGCTCTAGATATGTGAATTTTCCATTTATCTTAAAAGGCTTATTGTTATAAACATCCTAGACTTTTTTTCAGTTATTTTGAATGAGAATTCCTTTTGGATTGTATAACATACATAACATTCTTCTCCATAATAAAATTTAACATTTTATTCATTATTGAAAGTCGTCTTTACATCCTTTAAACATTGCTAGCTATCATTTCATCTTCCTCTCATGTTGAAGTGAGGTCAATTTTAATTGGAGGCCCTTCTTCCATGTTCCACTTAATTGTCATGCATATCCATAGCCATAATATCCTTTTTTGCCAAGTAATTCAGGAAGAGATGGTTTTACTATTTGGGTAATTTGGACAGTGATGACATTCCCCAGCTAAGGCCTTCCAGTAAATTCTCAATGTAGTTAGAATGTCAGCCAAACTGTTTTCTGTGAGACTGAGCCCCAGCCCTTCTCTACAACCAAGCTCCCCTTCATCCACTGTGCCCCACATGCAGGCTTCCTCTCTGTCACTCCAAAGGGTCCAGTTGTCTCCAGTTCCTTGCACTCACCATTGCTACTTCCTGAATGACTCTTCTCTCATTTTCGTCAGACTGCTTATTTCTCTTTATAAGATCAAATGTCACTCTCTCAGAGAAGCTGTCACTGTATCATAGAGGCTAGAACACTTTCCTGCTTTATTTTCACCCCATCAGTTAAAGCTATTGGAATGCTTTATTTTCTTATGTATTAGTTTTTACCAATATTTGTTGTCTCTCAGGTTTGTTATATTGTGTGAGAAGAAGCCATTTATCTGGCTTGTTCCCTGCTGTGTCACACTTTCCAGAAGAGCTGCCGGTACATAGGCACTCAATAAATACTCTTGAAGGACTAAATCGTGGCTCATCCCCACACCTACTTACAACCCATTTGCATCTATCCTGGGGCATTCTGGCTGCCTTGAGTCTTGTTACACATTGGATAATCTGGACTGAATTATCAATTACAATGATATCCTTAAATGGCTGTCAAAACAGTAGGAAGCTGGTACTGTCCAATTTTGGAAAGAGACAGAAGAGCTAAGAGAATGTTGAAGACACACTCTAATTTCTTGGGTAGGTCTTTTTAAACTTCTCCGATAAGATAGCTTAGAATAGTGAATAATAATACTTAGAGGAAGATCTAAACAGGAGTATAAAGTGGCCCCTAAGGACAATACATCTTTGAAGTCTCATAATTTATTTTTAAAATCCAGATGAATTTCACATTCTAATCCACTAGTATGTATCTGGGTTTGATTTAATATAAAAGAAATTTCCCCTCAAATTACTGGGGGGAAAAAAAAGTGCCTTTCAAGAAGATGTGTCCTGTTTACCCTGGAAAACAACCAAGAATCTCCAAGTACATATGGTCCAAGATGATAATCACTTAGGAACGACACTGGAAAAGCCTTGAAGGGAGCACAGCCCCCACACACGCCTTGATGGCCCACCCACCTATTCCCATCTTTGCCCCTACAAGGAACAGCCCTGGAACAAAATCACCTCTGTGAACTGGGAGTTCCAAAAAGTGTCATATCTTGAGAAGGAAAAATTGATAAAAATTCTTTCTTTCTGCATCTCTCTTAAAAAAAAAGAGAGAGACATTTCTCTTAAATTATTGCACTGCTCTCTTTCTTACCATGTGCTTGGTGAGATAAGAGGTTCAAGTCTCCTTCACTCTTGAGAAGAGAGACCTTAGAGTGAGCTTTTAGTCCAGTTTTCTCAGAACCATCCTGGTTATGATTGTTGTCTTGGCAATGTTAATAGTGCTTCTTTTTAACTTGTGCGATATACGGTCACTCTAAGGGATAGCTTTCCTGCTCTTCCCTCCACTTAAAAAGACAAGAAGGAACCAAACGAAAAGAATCATAGACAATAGAATGTAAGTCTTCTCCCAGGTCAATGTCAGACCACAGGCAAAAAGGAGTCCTTCTGACTCAGATCAGTTGTCTATTTTGTCCATTAAGGAAATCCCAAAAGAATTTGGGGTCCAAATCCAAGCTCATACTAATGAAATTTTTTGTCTGATGTATTTGTTAGGAATCTGTAATCACTTCTGGTTGCTCACTGAAGATTAGAGGTTTAGGATCCAGGATACGGTGCATGCCTTACAATAATATTTATAAGGAGACAGAAGAAGGAACCAGGATGATAATGGTGAATTGGGTTAATTAGTAAAAGTATTTTTAAATAAAATAAAATGTGATGAATGGAAAGTATTCAGTCAGTCAGAGATGCTACATGAATTTGAATGACCTAGCCTTTCAATGACCTAGCATTTGAAGGGATGAAAGAGGAGAACCTTATCCCATGGATGTACCAGAAAACGGATTGCTAGGATAGTAATTATGGTAGCCGCTGCAGGAAACATAGTAGACTGATGGTTCCAACTACTGCCCTCTGAAATTCATCACCACATTTGTTCTGAGGCCATGCTTTCTGTGGCTGCCCCCAGCCATGACTAAGCACAGCAGTGCTGCTAAGGCAGGCGCATTCCTGGAAGATGCAGGATTCCTCTGACGGACAACTTTAGCTTAAGGACTCCAGATAGCCTGGCCAAAACTTTCTCGGAATTGAATCTTCAGGCCTTTCTTCCTTGCCTTCCCTGCCTCGCTCCTTCACAGGGATCAGCCCTGCATTGTGCTCTGTCAGCCCTCCCAGCTGCCACCAGGTCCCACCCCATTTTCTCCCACAAGGCCTCCTTCAGCAAATCTCTTGCATGTCTAATCTCACCTTAGCACCTGCTTCTCAGAGGACTGGATGGTGGGAGTGGAGATAAGAATAATCAGGGTCTGAAGTTATTAATTTGCATATCTGATGCTACATTAAGACCAAAAACCAATTTGAGAATTTAAAGAGATTTCACTGTCTTTCAGAAACATGGATAGTTTAGCTGATATATGTGGGCCGGAGCCTTTTAAAATAACTTTTTTTTTTTTTTTTTACTTTGGAGTGTTTTGCTTACTATGTTCATAGCTGGAGGGTTTTGCATAATTAGAAAGTATAAATCACAAAGTTAATTCTTTGCATCAGAACACATTTTCAAGAAGACAGAACACCCATTTCCTCATGTTTATTGTTTGTTTGAAAATATTTCAGGTAGATTATATGTAAAATAATTCAAAGAGAAAATATGATAAGATTAAATTTGTTGTCATAGCTTGGGATCATTTTTTACCCTCTTTATAAAATACTGAAAATATCATGGGGATTGTTTAAACTAGTGAAAAACTATTATTTTATCTGTCCACTGTACCTCTCTCTATAAACTTTACTCCCATTCTTTTGGAAATGCTCTTCCCCGAGTCAAACCAAGTGGTTCTGAGAAAATGTCCATGTTCATCTATAACTCCATCCTCCCTTCCCCAGAGAACAGAAAACTGGTCTAGAAATGGACAAAGTCTTCCGGCTGAGGCAACAAATCTCCCTCCCCTGGTAATTTTTAACTTTTCACTGGAGAAAGTATAATTTAATCCATCAGGATGTAGAACTCGGGAAGTGTGATAGCAGTGTTTCTTGCCATGAAGAAGAACCCAATTTCCAGAGAAAGAGAAGGGAGCCATCGCAGAGAGAGAAGCAGAAGCAGGAGCTTTTGGAAAGAGAGTCCCCAAGAGTTTTTGACCGGATATTTCAGTTTTTCTGGACAATCCATCTGCATCCCTGAAGTTCCCATGGTTTGATTGTTCAAGTCTTCATGACATTCCATGAATCAGCATTTCTCATTTTACCTAAACAAGTTCAAGATGAGTTCAGTCATTTGCAACCAAGAGAGATGTGACTCACAGAACAGAGAAACTTCATTTCATTTTTCCTTGAGAACATTTATCATCATGTAGTGGGAAAAACTTCTAGCAAAGAAACTCATTCAAGTGTCTCCAGGACACTGATGATTCAGCAGGACTTACAGTTTGATTCCTTTCATGTCATCATCTGCCGTACTTGCTTGGTTGTTTTTGCTCACCACACCAAATACTCCTTCCCAAATGCTTTGCATATGTAAAAGAACTTTTAAGTTATTGCTGCTGTCTTGATTACAGCAGCCTATATTCTGTCAGTGTCACATCATAAACATTTATTAGATACATGTCTCCCTTAATAGTACATCAACTTTTGAAAATCTTTAACTGACAGTGAACTTAAATGTTTACAAGTGCTAAATGTTGCTAAAGAGATTTGGCAGGCTGAGACAGAGAGAGGGAGAACTATTCCTCTAAAAAACCTGCTTTTCTTTTCATCTTTATTCATATTCTTAAAAGAAAAATACTATAATAATTTCATGTCATATATATATGGATAATGTGAAATTATATTTTTACATTTTGACATCTGATCACTTGTAAAGGAGAGATAAGGGTGCTGAGTATTGGGTTGGCCAAAAAGTTCATCCAGGTTGTTCCATACAGTGTGACAGCAAAACCCAAACGAACTTTTTGGCCAACCCAATATAATTTCATTCATCTGTGAGTCGCTAAGAGTCAGACACGACTGAGCAACTTCACTTTCACTTTTCACTTTCATACATTGGAGAAGGAAATGGCAACCCACTCCAGTGTTCTTGCCTGGAGAATCCCAGGGACGGGGGAGCCTGGTGGGCTGCCGTCTATGGGATCGCACAGAGTCGGACACAACTGAAGTGACTTAGCAGCAGCATCTGTGAGTGGTTAGTTTCACATATGAATCATAATATGTGCTTTAGATGATACAGAAATAATGAAAAGCATTAGTTAGGTTGAACTTTGTTGAGTCTCTGCTCTTTAAGCAAGTGATTTAAATTCCCCAAGGCCTAAAAGTGGGGATCCATAGCGTGTTGTGGCTAAGGACACAAACTCTGACAACAATTTGTGGTTCAGACTTTGTCCTCATCACTCTGACCTTTAATGAGTTGTTTGGTGACTGTGGGCATTGGTTTTCTAGTGTGTTCTAAGTGTATTCTAAGACAGACACATACACATATACACACATATATACGTGTGTATGCATATGTATATATGTACTTATACACACCAGGAATATATAAGGATATTCAAAGCCACGTTGTTCATAATGCCAAAAAATAAATAAAAGGAAAACAAGTCAAATATCCACCAACAGTAGAATAAATTATTGTAGCAAAGTCATCCAGTGGAATATTATTCAACAGTAACAATGAAGAAAAGCTTTGCACATCAATAATGATAAACCTCAAAATAAGATATCGAAAAGCTAGTACATTCTAGAAGAATACATTCTATAGGAGTCCATTTCCATCAAGTTTTAAAACAAGAACAACTAAATCTAGGGATACATACAGGGATGGAAAACTAAAGAAAAGCAAGGTAATGATTTACACAAAATCCAGGATAGTGGTTGCTTTTAGAGGTAAGGGAATGTGAGTGGAGAGTGCACACAAGGACATCTAAGGACTGATAAAGTTATAGTTTTTAAACTAAGAAATGTGTATAGGGTATTTGCTTTCTAATTCTACAAATTGTGTGTATTTATGATAATCATCTATACATGATAATTTCAAAACAAAAATAATAATTATAAAGTGGCTCAGACAGTAAAGAATCTGCCTGCAATGTGGGAGACCTGGGTTCAATCCCTGGGCTTTGAAGATCCTCTGGATAAGGGAACAGCTACCCACTCGAGTATTCTTGCCTGGAGAAT
Organism: Bos indicus; assembly: GCF_029378745.1. Classification (NCBI taxonomy): domain Eukaryota; kingdom Metazoa; phylum Chordata; class Mammalia; order Artiodactyla; family Bovidae; genus Bos; species Bos indicus. The sequence goes on from NC_091767.1 coordinate 21,830,336, forward strand.
TCCATGGACAGAGGAGCCTGGCAGGCTACAGCCCATGGGGTCGCAAAGAGTCAGACACGACTAAGCGACTTTCACTTTCACCACATTTTGAGAACCAAACAAGATCATAGATGTTTAGCAGCAGTGTCTAGCATATAGTAAGCTCTCAATAAGTGATAGGAGCCATAATGATGTTATGACATGGAGATGTTTTTATCACTTAGAAGACGAAAATACCAAAAAGTGTGTTTTCATCTGTTTACACTATTATATTCCAAAGTGCTTGAACACCTATTTTAGAACCACAGTCCTCTTAGAAAATGAAACTTGATGGCTTTTAACCTTCACTAAACCCAAGGGATTATACCAGAGGGAATCTTAGAGTCTCAGCCACAGGGGAACATTCTGCTTGGTTAAATATCAGGTGCCTAATGGATATCTATACTAATGAATATGAGGTATTTAGTTACCTAATACCAGAGAATTAAGCCCAATCTTTAAAGAAAAAGTGATTAATATATGCATCTTATTAGAGGATTAAGTATTGAACTTAAGGTATTATAACTAGTGTCTAGTCAAAGAACAATAAAATCATAGAATTAGTAAAGCACCTTGACCATCATCTCATCCAGTTATTGTATGGCTAAAGAAGCTAAAGCTCAGGGATGTTAACTGACTTCTGCAAGGTCAACAATAAGTTTGTGACACACTCAGATCTAGAACAGGAGAAGGCAATGGCACCCCACTCCAGTACTCTTGCCTGGAAAATCCCATGGACGGAGGAGCCTGGCGGGCTGCAGTCCATGGGGTCGCTAAGAGTCGGACACTACTGATCGACTTCACTTTCACTTTTCACTTTCATGCATTGGAGAAGGAAATGGCAACCCACTCCAGTGTTCTTGCCTGGAGAATCCCAGGGACGGGTGAGCCTGGTGGGCTGCCGTCTATGGGGTCGCATAGAGTCGGACATGACTGAAGTGACTTAGCAGCAGCAGCAGCAGCAGCAGATTTAGAACACAAGTTAAGATGGAAGCTGCAAAAAACATTCTACTATTGATGTTCACCAGACCAAATAGAAGGGAAGATGGAAGGAGGATGGGAATAGAAGGGAAACTAAGAGAGATCAGAAACACCTAGTTCCTTTCAAAGGAGCATAGCACCGGAACCCATTGAAACTTCCCTAGGTTACAGGCCTAGCTTACCACTTTGGGGATAACACCTCTTTATGAACTCCTTTTGAGCCAAATTCCTGGGAAGAACAGACTCGCTCATTCTAATAGCAGATAACATCTCATATGCAATTTCAGTGAGCTCTGGCACCTTCAACTTTACCCATGTCTCCACCACCTGCAACTAATCCTCTTGATGGGCATATACAATACTTGCTCTTACTTATTCTGCTCTTGAATTATGTTTGTCCCCAACTAGTCAATAATCTAAGGCTAAGTTTATAATTATTTCCTTCAATAGTACTTACAGGAAACCTGTTAGGGGTAAAGGCTCTGTAGTGGCTACTAGAAATTTGATGAAAAGTATTTACTCAAACTCCTTGTAACTTGTCCAATCAGGGAGACCATGATTTATTCAAAAGAAAAACAGACCAATGAGAAGTAACTCTGTGCAGACTAACCCCCAACCCTATATCACACGGACAATTAAATAAAAGTCATAAAAAGTCTTGCTTACTTCAGGACCTTATCAGCCTGAGCCAGCTGATAGGGAAAGTAGGTCTTATGGTTGAACTCTTGAACCAGGAAAGGATCAGTCCAAAGTTTCTATCAGGTGATGTGACCTACAAAAGTATTCCCATTCCCTGGCTTATCTTTATAACCGATGGATGATTGCCTCTTATTTGCCTTATATGCTTGGAAAATGTGGTTAAATTGTTGAAGCTGTCCCAAGCAAGAGGTTTCCTTCTGGGACAAGAGAAAAGTAATCCCCTAAACATAAGGTTTAATTAATACGAAAATAGATTATCAAAATGTGCCTTTTGTTGTCTGATGTTTGATGGTTTGGGAGCTTGTTATTAAACAATCAAAAAGAGCTCTAAGCAGAAACTAGACCCTTCTCTAGCTTTTATATTCTAATCTGTTCCCACTCTACAGTGCTCATAATAACATACTTTCATACTTTCCTAACAAGAAAGTCTGACTTCATTAGTTGTTCACTCGTTGCCATTCACCAATTTAATGTTTCATTGGAAACTCCCATTTAGGGAAAGTTTCTAAATCATAAAATAGCTCGCTTTTTTTGTTGTTCTTTATAAATAAAAAAACATTAAATTGTAATTGAGGTACAGTGGATGATTTCGCGAAAGGAATAATTTAGTGGGCAAAGCCAAGTTTAAGCCTGCTTGATGATTAAGGGAAGCGATTTGAGATCCTAAAGCAAGACTGTGACCAAACTGTGTGTGCAGCTAGTGACCTCATGCACTGGTACAGCTGTGCTAGCTTATGCCTTCGGAGACTGACAACAAATGGCAGACTTAATAACTATCTAGTAAATGACCAAGCAACGTGCATAGACAAGTGTTCAAACAATGAGAGCAATTCTCTCTCCTCAAGTGATTTATTGTCAGAAACACTGAGTTAAATGGAGCTCCCACTATACCTAAATGTACCAGTCAGTGGACTAAAGCTGTTCAGTCAAATGCCAGCCTCCATTGTTCATTGCGAGAGGCAGTAATTTATTCAAAATGTAGCATCAGAATAAAGTTACTTTTCAGAAATTAATCCTATCATAAAGGAAACAGAAGGATGAGACACAAGCAAGTAAATAAGAGTAAATACATCTATCACAAAAGATCATGGCAATATTTTTAATCTTAAAAATTATTCCAATTTTAAGGAAGTAATTTGAAAAGACATATTTTGCATACAGAAAAACTAGGTTTAGGGGGTCATCTGTTGGTTTCTTCACTTGTTTTAGTTTTCATCAAGGGCCAGTTTATTTCTTAGACCTTGACCCAGCAACAGATAAAAGTCCTTAATCAGAGACCTGGAATGCCTTATCTAATGACACATATTCTGTCTCTGTCTTTCAAAGCACATATTGTCCCTCTAAAGGAAATTCACATGAAGCTAAATGACACAGTCAGTAAGTACCTTATTTGGAGATCCCCCTGCTTCCTGAAGACAACATCACAGCACTGGTCAGCATCCTTTATAAGAACCAGCTGATTGCATGTGTAGTAGTTACAGCACTGGATAGAGGAAGTAAGGACAGGAGAAAGCAGCCTTAGGTCATCCTCCCAAGGCCCCTGATGTGGAAGGAACAATCGCCTAGTGCACACAAACGATCATTGTAATCCCCAGTACAAGGGTTTAGGGTGTGGGAAAGGAAGCTTGGCGTGGAGGTTGAAAGCCAGAATTGCAAGGTGAGAGATCTGAGAGCTTCAGGAGGAGTCTGTTTTGTTTGTTTTCAGTCTAGACTGAGAGTGGAAGGACTTAGGAAATATGCTTTAGGTTAGAAGGCACCCGGGCGGTTGTTTTCTTTCTCTACTTAGAGCCCTGAGTAATAATGCACATGCCAGTGCCTGCTGCAGCGCTGATGAATGATGGCAGAAATTCCCTCTCCTTCTTTCCACATCCAATCAAAAATCAAGGCTGACTGCCACTACCCTCATAGGACCTCCTCCACTTCTCATGTCTCCCACACTACTTTTATCTTCAATATGTTACATGTCTCAGTATTTCTCACCTGGACTAAAGCAATCATCTGTTAAATGTTCCTCCCTGTTTTCCACGTTGATGTCTATGGAGCAACTTTGACCACAGGACTGCCCAGTTTAAAAATTTTTAGTAGCTTCCAGTAGCCTCAGGTTAAAATCCCAACTGTCCTAGTATAGGCTTTGGTAATGCAATCACCTTGATTCATATCCTGTCACTGCTACTTACCAACTTAGGAACATTACTTAACCTCTTTGATCCTGAATATCTTCATCTATAAAACGGGGTCACAGCCATCCTTCACCATAGGTTTGTTGTGACGATTCAGTGAGATACACCTTTGAAAGAGCTTAGCACTGTGGCTAGTTTTCAGTAACTTTTAGCTATTAATATTATTATAGTTTCACCAGCTTACTATTAGCTATGAAATCCTACCCCCCACTTGACCCCTTCTCCCTCTGCAATTCTCTCTTGCTACTAGCCCATCAGTAATCAAAAGTCTTATGAAATATGTGCCAATCCCCAATGCCAAAGGATTTACATATATTCTTAATCATTAGCAATTCTGTAAGATCAGTCCTAGCTTCCTCATTTTACAGATAAGAAAACTGAGACTCAAAAAAGTTAAGCATCTTGGCCAAAGTTACCCACCTAATAAGTATGAAGTCCATCGTTGAATCCAAGCCCATCATAAGCCAACTCTATTCTTTAGGACCAACTATGCTGCCTTCACTTCGTGGGAAATAGATGGGGAAACAGTGGAAACAGTGTCAGACTTCATTTTGGGGGGGCTCTAAAATCACTGCAGATGGTGATTTCAGCCATGAAATTAAAAGACACTTACTCCTTGGAAGGAAAGTTATGACCAACCTAGATAGCATATTCAAAAGCAGAGACATTACTTTGCCAACAAAGGTTCGTCTAGTCAAGGCTATGGTTTTTCCAGTGGTCATGTATGGATGTGAGAGTTGGACTGTGAAGAAAGCTGAGTGCCGAAGAATTGATGCTTTTGAACTGTGGTGTTGGAGAAGACTCTTGAAAGTCCCTTGGACTGCAAGGAGATCCAAGCAGTCCATTCTAAAGGAGATCAGTCCTGGGTGTTCTTTGGAAGGAATGATGCTAAAGCTGAAACTCCAGTACTTTGGCCACCTCATGCGAAGAGTTGACTCATTGGAAAAGACTCTGATGCTGAGAGAGATTGGGGGCAGGAGGAGAAGGGGATGACAGAGGATGAGATGGCTGGATGGCATCACCAACTCGATGGATGTGAGTCTGAGTGAACTCCGGGAGTTGGTGATGGACAGGGAGGTCTGGCGTGCTGTAATTCATGGGGTCGCAAAGAGTCAGACTTCCACCCCACCACCTCCCCCTAAAAGAAAAAAGTATGCAACAGTACTTCTTTCCCTATGCTTTTCCAGAACCTTGCTATTTGTCCAGTAAAATCTACAATCTGTGTCCCCTCTACTTGACCCTGGGCAGGATCTTTTGACTGCCTCCACTAATGAGTTCTGGGATAAAGTCAGGCTATATGATTTCTGAGGCTAGGTCATAAAAGGCAACATGCCTTCTATGCATGCACCTTAGAGCCCTAGGCTTCCATGTAAGTTTAGTTCCTTGAAGCTGCTGTGTCTGAGACACTACGTGAAGAGATCACGGAAAGATAAAAATTCGTAAGAAGCCCCAGTTGTTCAGGCATACTTGAAGCAACCCCAGCAATCAGTGCATAGACTATAAAGGGGCTGTCCCCACCAAACCCTGACCAACTTGCAGATCTGTGAACTAAATAAACGATCATGATTATTTAAGCCACTAAGTTTGGGAATGTTTTGTTATGCACCAATAAAAACACCAGATCACCCACAGAAACCTCCAACACTATTTAATCATTTTCATTTCCCCTGACAACACACCTCCCATGGCCTTCAGATATGCAGCTGCCTCTGCCTACTAATCACCACCAGCCCCTAACACCCCAGCCAGCCCACCGATATCCTCATTTAGAGAGTTAATTTGCTTTCAAGAGTCATAGTAGGGTAGTTTTGTTGTAGTTTTAGTCATCTTTCCCCAAATCTGGAAATGTGTGGCTAAGGACCAAGTGTCAAGTCAAAGTATCTAAGCTTAAATTTTTTGGTTCACTGCTTCCAGGCTGTAGGAGTTAATCTCTTCAGCCTTTGTTCCTCCAAAAGGAAGTAATGACCAAACCCCTATATTGGTATTCTAAGGGTTTATAGCTCCAAGCAAAGTTCCTGGTATTTAATACATGAGTTCAATACATGTTGCTGTTATTAGAGAACTAAATGTATTTAATTGTAATTATCTATTTCTTTCTCTGCTTCCTCTTTTGAATAAGAACAGTGTATTCTCATGCTTGCCACCTAGGATATGCAAGAAATATTTTTATTAATTGAATAAATGAATGAACAGATGAGTGAGTGAGTATGTATAATCTAGCCTCCCTTCAACTCTTTTTGTCCACATGTCAGAGAGGAAAAATTGATAGAGATCTCCCACCCTGTGGGAAGCAGTCCTAGTGCTGACTGCATGCTTTTCTTCCAGTCCAGTTCTTCTGTCTCTTCCTAGTGTTGCTGTAGTACCACAGCCGTGCAGAGAGCATCCTCACTTGACTAAGTAAACCTTTTTACCCCTGAAATCCAAATCAGATGGCAGGACTGTAAGGAAAGCCAGTGCCAAAATCCCAGGTGGCCTCCAATTACAGATTCCCTTCCCTCTTCTAACCATTTTATAGCATGCCATCCAGATACCTGACCTTGCCAGATAAAACCTGTTAATCTTTTACAACGTCAGTCCCTTTTATGGACTCCACAATATGCCAGTGCCATATGGTGGCAACACTGGAAGGGACTCTGCTCTTAGCCGACAAGCAGGTTTGTGCTGCACTAAGCAAATAATTCACCTCTGGCCTCGTGCATGTATTTCCCCACTGACTTCTGCTCAACAGAGAGAAATTGAGAGGAATTACTAAACAGCAACACAAACCTGATTAATAAGATGATAAGAGGGGATTTGCCTGGTAGTCCAGTGGTTAACAATCCACCTTGCAGTGCAGGGAATACAGGTTCTATCCCTGGTTGGGAAACTAAGATCCCACAAGCCTTAACTAAGACCCAATACAACCAAATGAATAAAATAAATAAATTTTTAAAAAATAAGATGAGAAGAGATAGTCTACACTTAATTTTCATTTTCACCGTAGAATTTACATATATACAAAATGTATACATAAAATTCTAACTATAATAGCTAAAAATCTAGATACACTGGCTGAGTTCCAGTTGGAACTCAGTGCCAGCCAAGGATGTCAGTGTCATTCCAGCACATTTCAATGTTAATATCCAGAAGACCTCAAAGCCCCAGTGGGTCCTTCAGTATGTCCTCTTGCCTCAGCATAAAAGGAAAAGTTTAAATATTTTTAAAATGAGTGAAAACCAGGGTGCTGGCTGTCCTAAATTACTTTAAAAGTGAACATGGAGTTTATCTTATTATTATTGTAGATTCTATGCTGCTTATGAGTTTAATCACTTCTGCATTTTTTCTCTGGACGGAACTATTTGAAGGCTGCAGAATGCTGAGGGTTGGAAAGATTTCTGAGGTGTGGCACCAACTTCTCTGATTGGGCAGCTGATCTCGAACGATGTGGGCCTTTTGCCGTTGACTCACCAGAGGGCAGCAGTTTTGCAGCTTGATGTCAGCAGGCAAGAATGTCAGACGCCTCTCTCTGCCAGCCGCTCCCCCAGCCCCCAGCAGTAGCCCAGAATTAAGCAAAGCTGTTGGGGTTAGCCTCTGACCAGCCTCCAGGGCTTCTCGCTGCCCTGGTTACCATGCTCCAGCTAAGAAAACCCCCACCAACTCTCTGCAGGGGAACGCTAAACTCTCCCAGCTATGTGTGTCTAGGCATTTCAATATAACTGCCCAGTGACAGTCTGGATGTTGGGGAGACTAAGTATGGTTTCCCAGGCATCCCTCTTTAACATACACACACACACACACACACACACACACTCATACAAGTTTTTTCTAGAAGTGAAATACCAATAAATCTGTAAACAGGCACTAGAAAAAATTCTAGATTCTAGACGGATCATGTGCAGTTTGGACTCCTCACATTTAATCTGCCTCAATTTTCCCCATATTTCTGACTGTTTCAACTGAAGCCTCTAGAACTATCCCTGAAGCCCTTTATACCCTAACTTTCTATGACCCCAGGAAATTAGACAACTAGGAGCCTTCTGAGAGGACTGGCTCTCTGGTGCTCATGAGATGTGGCAGAACTGCCTGCCCCCCAGGAACTAGTCTATGAGTACATATTTTTATGTAATATTTTATGTTTCACATCTATTCTCCCACCATCTTTCTGCTAAGCAGGAAAAAAAAGACTTGGTTGTAAGTTAATTAAAATATTCATCGTATTTGTTTTACCTTTTCAATGAGTTATAGTTTTAGGCAACTGAAAGCTTGCACAGATAGTAGATCACACACCTAGTCAACATCATCACTGCCAAGGTCAAGCAGACAATTAAACTAGTATAGCTAAGCCAAGGTGAAATTGATGAATCTCTGAAACTTAGCATCTGCCAATTCAATTTGCTGAAGGGTAGGTACCCCAGATTTAAGGCTGTCTGATTCCCTCGTTATCCTGAGACCTGAGGCAGAAATGCTCTCTACAGTCTTGTCCTCATTTCATTTCTTTATCCTGATAGATGGCACCAGCCTTAACTCCCCCTCCTGTTTGAATGTCCTCCAGGATCTTCTAGTTTGATTACCGTAGTGGTATGTATAATCCCTAACAAGATATGACCACATCCTAATCCCCAGAACCTGGGAATATGAGCTCTTTTGGAAAAAGTTAAGATCTAGAGATGAGATCGCCCTGGGTGATCCAGGCAGTCCTTTTATCCAATGACAGCTATCCTTGTAAGAAACATACAGAAAAGAGACACAGGGAGATGAGGACAGGCTCTACAAAGATGGAGGCAGAAGAGGAGTGATTCAGCCACAAGCCAAGAATCTCCTGGAGCCACCAGAAGCTGGAATAGGTGCGGAAAAGGTTCTCCAGAGCCTCTACTGGGAGCACGGGCCCTGCTGACATCTTTGATCTCAATTTTTCTGCCTGCAGAATTGTGAATACATTTATGTTGTTTTAAAGGAACAAGTTTGCAGTTATTTGTTACAGCATCCATAGAAAACAAATACATTTACAAACACAAATGCCTTATAGGAATCATACAAATAATGAAATGAGCAAGCAGTCTAGTTGGGGAAATTCTAGTTTTAGCAGCCCCTAAACTTTTGTCTCAAAGCAGGGAAACAACAGAAAGTGCAAGTAGTCTGCAGCGAAAGCGAGAACAAACATCCTAGCCAAAAGAAGTACAGCGCATCACTCAGATCCATCCAGTTGGTAGTATGTGAAAATAAGCCCGGTATGGCCAGATCTTCCCATTTTTACTGCCTTTTTTATTTTGAATCTCCTGCATTTTAAGTGTTGGTTCAAAAATCAAACAGGCAAACTGCACTCTGTGGGCCCAACCAAATATGCTTAAGGTCTGAATTATGACCACAAGTGGCCAGTCGCTGCCTCTAGAGCCAATTGACCCTTTAAGAGTATTTAAAGCATGTGCCACAGACCAGTTAAGACAAATCTAAGAGCAGGACCTTTTTTGCTCCTACTGAACCTGGCCTGCCAGCCTAGGCCACCTGCATTCAAAATTTCTCCCACCCTTGGTGTAGGCAGAGGAATTTTTGTACCCCTGACCATGTGAAACCTAGGAGATATGTGTGTGTGTGTGTGAGAGAGAGAGAGAGAAAGAGAGATTTTAAGAGAATTAGGGGTAGAGACTCTGCAATGTGTGATTACTTTAGAAGGAAAAATAAAAGAAAAAATTATTCATCAGGGGGAATTAAAAATCAAAAGGCTTCTTTGGTGGTTATTTTATTACAGAGCATTAAAATATATTTTACTAAAAGGATTAATAAGTCAGATAAAGCATGAGGTATAAAACTGAAATATAGCTTAACATTGACACAGCCTCTATATTTAATTTACTAAAGGTAGCTACTTCTGTGATCATTTATCACATCTCTAGAGCAACCTATTTCCTAATTCCATACAGTCAGTGTCCTTTGGAGCACAGCAAAGTAAGACATAGCTGAAGTAGATTAAATTCAGTCTGACTGTGAAAATGATTATGAAGATAGTTAAGAGCTTTGGAAGCATTACCAAAATGAAAGTAATATAAAAACTTATAATTCTTATTGAGTCTGCAGTGAGAAAGAGTTGTGACCAATTTTCATGAATGATCCCTGTGTTCTCTTGGAAATAATCTAAAAATAAATAGAGGAAATTTTTGAAGTGCCCTCTAAAAGGTATAGGAATTTAAGATTTTCGGGAATGGATAGAAAAATGAGTCTCCTTACTGGCAGACAAGGATCTTTAGTCAAATTAAAGTTAAGGGTACAAAGAACGCTAATAGCTCAACAAGAAGACAACTCAGTTTTTAAATAAGCAAAAGATTTAAATGGACATTTCACAAAAGAAGATGTATATAAACAGCCTACAAGCATATGAAAATGTTCTCAATAATCATTAGTCATAAGGGAAATGCAAATCAAGCACATAATGAGGTACCACTTCACACCCATTAGGATCATGTCTGTCAAAGGGATAGACAATGACAAGTATTGACGAAGATGTGAAGAAGCTAGAAACCTCATACATTGTTGATGAGGATGTAAAATGATACAGCCTCTCTGGAGAGAAATTTGATAGTTTCTTACAAGTTAAATATTAATTTTCCATTCAACACAGCAGTTCTATTCCTAGGTGTCTAGCCAAGAGAAGTGAAACAATACTCTCACGCAAAGACTTGAACATGAGTGTTCAAAATAGCTTTATTAATAATAACCAAAAAATAGAAACAACCAAAATGTCCGTCTACTGGTGAATAGGCTTCCCAGGTGGCACTGGTGGTAAAGAAGCTGCCTGCTGATGCAAGAGATGTAAGAGATGCAGGTTCGATCCCTGGGTCAGGATGCTCTCCTGGAGGAGGGCTTGGCAATCCACTCCAGTATACTTGCCTGGAGAATCCCAAGGACAGAGGAACATGACGGGCTCTGGTCCATAGGGTTGCAAAGAGTCAGACACCACTGAAGGGACTTTGTACCACACACTGGTGAATGGATAAACAAAATGTGGTATATCACATAATAGCATATTATTCAGCCATAAAAAAAGAATGAAGTACATCTGAAAGACATGGTAACATTTATAAACCTAAAAAACATTGTATTAAGAGAAAAGAGCCAGACACAGAACATCCTATATTATCTGATTCCACTTATATGAAATGCCCAAAAAAGGTAAAACCTTAAAAATAGACATGAGTGGTTGTCTGAAGCTGGGATGGAAATGGGGATTAATTAAATGAGTGTGAGGATGAAAATGTTCTAAAACTATTGTGGGAATGATTACACACCTCAGTAAGCTTATTAGAAATCATTGGATTGTTCATTTAAAATGGATAAATTTATGGTATATAAGTCATATTTCAATAAAGTTGTTTTAAAAAAAAACCTAGAGAATCATTAAAAGAATAAAATATAAAAAATTCTCTCTCCTTTATTTCATATCACATTCTGTCAATAAATTCATCCATTTCTCCTATCAAGCACCTTCTTTTTTTAATCTTTCCAGAGCATAATACATATATTATACTTCAAAATACATGTATAAAATGGAGCACAGTGGAAAGTTTTCCTTCTGTTGTCCTTCAGCCACCCAATGCCTCTCTCTGGAAGCAATGTTGCTAGTTTCTTGTGCATCATTCTTGAGACATTTTATGCATCTCCAGAAATGTGTGTGTGTGTGTGTGTGTGTGTGTGTGTGTGTATTCTACCCCCAGCACACACACACACACACACACACACACACCCCTACCTTTTATTCCACAACTTGTAGTGTTCTGCACATTTCTTTTTTTACTTAATAAATAATTAGCACCACATCAAAATCTAAATATCACTCAGTTCTTTCCCCTCTTTACTATCCCATAGCCAGGAAAATGGGTAGGACCCTTAATTACCTCTTGCCTAGACCAGTATATTTCATCTAACTTGAGACCCATCAGTGGTAAGACATATTGGTATTTGGGGGCCAGTAAGAGAGAAAATAAAACTGCCAATTAAATTATGACATACCATTGACTGTAGAATGCATCCCAATGTCAGAAAACATGATTAACTATATATATATATATATATATATATATATATATATACATCTAGAAATAAAATATATGACATTCTCTCAACCAGTTCTCCAAAATCATACCTGACTACCTTTCACTTCATAGCCTCTAGATAAACAACAAGGATTTATTACATAGCACAGAGAACTGTATTCAACATCTTATAATAAACTATCATGGAAACCCCCAAATATAGATATATGCATATACGTGTGTGTATAACTAAATCACTTTGTTGTACACCTGAAACTAACACAATATTTTGAATCAACTGCACTTCAATTTTCAGAAGTTAAAAATCAATTTATAGGACTTCCCTGGTGCTACAGCGGATTAGAATGTGACTGCCAGTGCAGGGGACATGGGTTCAGTCTCTGGTCTGGGAAGATTCCACATGCCTCAGAGGAACAAAAGCCTGTGCACCACAGCCTCTGAGCCTACACAGTTAGAACCCATGCTCTGCAACGCAAGAAGCCACCACAATCAGAAGACCACACACCATGACAAAGAGTAGCCCCTGCTCACTGAGAGAAAGCCCATGCACAGCAACAATGACCAGCAAAGCCACAAATAAATAAATAAACATTTTAAAACAGAAAATCAATTTATAGGCTCCTGTCAGAGTGATTTTTCTAAGCTCTGGGTTTAATCTTTTCACTGCTTTATTAAAAATTCTTTATGGTCTCCCACTGCTACAGGATGAAGTTCAAATATGTTAGTGTGACTTATAAGACCCATTCCTTTTCTGGCCTAATTTCTCTCCACTATTCTATGCTCTAGACATGCCCAACTATTGACTATTCAGTTCCTCAAAGAGGTGGTGCTCTTTCAAAACTGTGTGTTTTGGTACATGTTGTTCCCTCTGCCTGGAGTACACTTGACCCCTTTCCTCCTGACTAAATACCATGCGTCCTCCAAGACTCATCTCTGGGAAAACTGCCATGAGCTTCCAGAGTTCAATCAAAAGTTCCTTCTGGGATGCCACCCTCTGTGCTTAATTCCATTAAAAGCACTTTTTGCCTAGTACTAGGCTCCATTGTTTCCTTGTCTATCTTCACTACTCTTGTTTTTCTTGAATCACAAGGGATTGCCACTTTGCCTAGTCCATGGTCACCACTGAATACATGTTTACTGAATAGATTTGTGCTTTGGACCCTGGATAGAATCATCACAACGGCAATAGTGGAGGTGTGGTCAGTCAATGTAGGGGACAGACACTGGGTCTGAAATCACAAGATGCGGGCTATAGGTTCTGATACCTAAACTTTCTGATCTCAGTTTGGTCAGTTAATGTTTTCAAGGCTTGGTTTCTTCGTGCAAAAACATGAACATCGTTAGCTTCCTAGAAGGACTGCTGAAGAGATTAAATGAAGCAAGCATCTGAAGGCCCTGGCATGGGGTTGGCACTCTGAACACAGCAACTTTTTTTAGAGTGATCAGAACACTCTACACTGCTGAACAGATATAACATCCCCTGAAAACAAACACACCACTAACGTGTTTTAGTCCTGAAAGGACTTCACTTTCCCCATTATTTTACTTCAGTTTTGAAGAAAGTGGTATATATCATGTTTCAGAAATAAGTGTGAAAAAAAAAAGAAAGAAGTGTGAAAAAAAAACACATACACACCCAGTTCTTGCGATGTCATTACCTCCAACCCCTGTCAGTAATTACCTTTAATAGTTTCTTTTAAATCTTTCCCATATTTTTATCATTTTATTTTATCCCATATTTTATTATTAACACAAAAACAAGCACATAAAACTCAATATTATTTCCCCTTCTTTTTGACACACAAGGGACTGTGTTTTTAACATGTGTGTAAAGAGGTATAATACACACAAACACACACTGTTCTGAATGTTGCTTTATTCACTTAATAACTCAGGGGCTTTGTGAACTTCTAAGTTTGCTCAGAAGAAGTCCAATCAAGTAGACAGGTATGTTGAAAGAGAGGCTTTATTCTTCACATCACAATTCTGAACTATAAGCAAAAGGTTACAGTTTTGACTCACAGCCTCATCTCCTTCGAAAGGGAGGTGAGACTACTGACTAAAACAATGAGAAGACCGACCGCAGGCGGAAAAATCGCAACCAGGCTGAATCGGCAACGGCAACTTCTCGCTGTATTGCCTGGAAATCAGAAGAAATCTGCAAACAGCAGACTAGTAAGTCTTCCGCACTGCTGTGTCCTACTGGTTTTTCACCAACGACTGATATGCCTTCACTTTTAAATGAAAAGATTACTTTTGTATTTGCAAACAGTTTCCATTTTAGGACTCTGGTTCAGATATGGAACAAGATCTGCATTTTTTTTTTTTTTAAGGCAGTGTCTGTTTAGAAATCAGGAGATGGCAGTATAAGGAGGTGGTTTGGGCTTTATAAATAGTTCTTTCAGTTTTGCTGATCACATAAATGATAAGATTATAAGTACAAGGTTATTAAATATGGATATTAGAATAACAGGCCTTTGTTTTGTTGGCAAGTTTAATTATGGCCCAGAGTACCCATGTCCTCTCTCCCTTTCTCTGACTTTTTTCTCAGGCATCCATACCTGAGTTGATGACCTGAAAAGTTTAAACTCTCATATGAATGGCCCCAATTTAATCACTATGTTCCCCATTCCCAAGTCCCTGTCTGCCCACTGCCTTTACTGAAGCTATCCACGTAGGCAGGAAAACAGATTCATCAGGAGATGCCCAATGATTCAGTCAGTACAGAGCCGATTCACCGTCTCATGCCCGGTAGATTACTGTCACTCTGACCCCATCGTCATGTATACACAATGCAAAAAAGTTAGCGGGATTAAGAATGAGCAGGGGAAGAGCACAGAAACTCCTGATGGCCTTGAGATGGGAGCACAGCACTGTGTCTTACCACATGAGCCGAGAGAAGTGGAAGCCTGAGTCAGCTCTCTGCACTGTACTGGCCACAAACACTGCAAACCCAGCAAGGCAAAGAAAAATGCAGGGAGCTATGGAAGCCAGAAAGCAAAGACATAAAGTCTAACAAGGGGTGGGGCAGGGGAGTAGGGAGGGTTGTTAGAGCAATCAGGTAAAGCCCATTAACAGCCGATTTCTCAACAAACCATAAAGATACTGGCACGGTATATTTACTATTTGGTGCTTGAGCCATAATAGTAGAATAGTCTAATGAGTGAGCTGGAGACGGCCAGATGGAGGAGGGCAGAGGTCGCAAAAAGTATTAAGTCGGTGGCAAAAAGTATTAAGTCTCTAAGACTTGAAATAACAAGGTCTTTAAATAACTCCAGATAGTTCCCTGTGAATGGATGGAAGAAGAGGCAGACAGGGCCAACATCATGGTGAGAGATGAGATGAGGATGGCCAGAGGCAGATAATGAAAGATCCTGTGAGGTCATGCGATAGATCTTGGATTTCACCCCGAAGCCAGGACTGTGAGCCACTGCAGGATTTCAAGTAGGGAATAACAAAATCGAATTTAAGTTTTGGAAAGGTCACTTGTATATAGATCATGGGTTTGAGTGCTGCTTTCATAGCACTCACTATACTATGCTGTAATAGGCATTCATCTGTCTCCACACTAGTCTGTAACCTTGGTGAGAGCAAAAAGCATGACTGCTTTCTCGTTATTACACCTCCCAATGGCACCTCACTCCAGTACTCTTGCCTGGAAAATCCCATGGACGGAGGAGCCTAGTGGGCTGCAGTCCATGGGGTCGCTAAGAGTCGGACACGACTGAGCGACTTCACTTTCACTTTTCACTTTCATGCATCGGAGAAGGAAATGGCAACCCACTCCAGTGTTCTTGCCTGGAGAATCCCAGGGACGGGGGAGCCTGGTGGGCTGCCGTCTATGGGGTCGAGCAGAGTCGGACACGACTGAAGTGGCTTAGCAGCAGCAACAGCAGCAGCAGTACCTAAGAGTCAGACATGACTGAGCGACTGAACTGAACTGAGTACCTAATACAATCCCTAGCACACAGTTAGCTAAGGATGGATGTAGGGTATCTAATCTCATTCATCTTTTTTTTAATTGAAATGTAGTTGATTTACAATGTTGTGTTAATTTCTGATGTACAGCAAAGTAATTCAGTTTTATATATATATATATACACACATCCTTTTATATATATATATATTATTTTCCATTATGGTACATCACAGAATTTCGAATATAGTTCTCTGTGCTATACAGTAGGAACTTGTTGTCTATATATTTATATATAGCAGTATGCATCTGCTAATCCCAAACTCCCAATCCATTCCTCCTCTACCTCCCCTCCCCCTTAGCAAGCACAAGTCTGTTCTCTATGTCTGTGAGTCCATTTCTGTTTTGTAGATAAGTTCACTTGTGATTTCTTTCTGTCCTCTTAACTTTTATGTCTGCAGATTGAAGTCTGATGAGGAATCCTCATAAGCATCTCCTTTTTTATTTGCCCTTCAGATCTTACCTTTATCTAAACTCTCCTATAGGTATACAGGCCAAAACCATACAGTATTCTAGGGACATACATAAGCTCCCTATCATTATACAAATAGAGGGTAATATATTTTTTCCTCATTTTCAAAATTTTTCCAGTGATGATTATGATTTTGTTGGCTTCTAAAGTAAAAGCAATAGATCAAATTAGAGTCTTTGCAATGACTGCTCAGCCTCCTTTTCATAAACAAGAGCTCAAAGCCAGTGCAGTGTCCCCTGACAAGTATCTTTTTCCTTAATTGTGATCATGATCACCCACTCTCTGCAAGGATTTCTTCCAGCCCTGGTTACCCTAGTCCTGCTCAACAACTTATGAAGTACAACTTACTCCTTCCAACTAGAATATGTGGGGGAAAAAAAACCTAGAAACCACTGATTTTCTGTTTTCCCTAAATTAGCCATTTTCCATCTTGCCATCTAATTTCCTCTCTCAACATTTAATAATTGTAATTAATGCTTATAAAGTGCTAGATTTATATGGGGCACTGTTCTAAGTGGTTCTCATTATATACAAATACTCATTTAATCCTCACAAAATCCATATGGCATCCATATCATGATTATCCCTATTTTACAAATGAAACTGAGGCACAGAGCAATTCAGTTATTTGTCAATAACAAATATTCTGTAAATAATATATGGCAGAGTACAGCTTTAAACCTCTGCAATCTGACTCTTAACCTAGAGCTAGTGTTTGGTGGAGAGGGAGAGCAAGAGAAAAGACAAAGAGTCTTATCTGAGCCCATCTACTATTAGCAGACACTTTGGGTGAATCTGTTGAGTCTCGTTTTTGACATCCGTACTGTGAAGATAATAATCAGATACCTCACAGTTTGTTAAGAGTAGTAAATATAACCACGTATGCAAAATATCTGGCTGACAGAAAGTGCTTAACAAATGTCATTTCTCTCTCTCCTCCACCCAGTTGGTTCTGTTTTTAGGGTATCACAACCATTTGCAAGCCACCATTAGAAATTGTACAGTTTATTTCTCAGCTCTGTCCTGTACTAATGGTGTGAACTGAATCCCCATTTCCTTTACTGTAAACTGGCAATCATAAAACCCATCGTAAGATTAAATGAGATCATGTTTGAAAGGCAATTAACACAGTGCCTGGCATATGGTAAATGCTCAATAAATGATAGCAGCTATAAGGATGGTGATGATAAGGAACAGGAGGGGATTATTAAGAATTATGGTGATATTTCCAGCTTAATTCTCTCTCTTCACCTAAAAAAAAAAAAAAAAAGACTGCCATCTGCCTCCAGGACTATAAGAAATAGAAAACCTTGACATTGCTACTTCCTTGAGGGAGACACTTGAGTCCCCAGAGACTATCCTCAAACACAACAGTCTCAACCTTCTAGTGCATACGATCATTTAGGAGATTTACTAAAATTTCAGATAGCAGGGGCCACCCAGTAATTCTGGTCAGTAGGAAAGGCATGGGGTCCAGAGACCCAGAGATCTACACTTTAAACAAGCTCTCAAGTGACGTTGAGTTGGGAGTCTTGGGATCACACTAAAAAACATTCCTGTGATTAAATCAGCATATGTATTTTCCTTGAACCAAGATCATTCCTAAGAATCTAAGTGAAAGTTTTAATGAGATTTAAGATTGGTTGTTACTTTAAAGGGATTATTTATTGGGAAATATTTATCACTGCTTGCCAACTCAAAATATTTGTTTGAATACCTCACAATTTTATTCTTGAGAATAAAAGAATAAAATATATGTATACACACACATATATATATGTATACACACACATATATATATGTATACACACACACAGAGATTAGTATATATACACATGTGGCATCGATCCCAGCAGTTTGAAATATCCTTAAAGAACTTCCAGTCTATTTTCATGATCTCATACGGCCTAGTCTTAAATTTTAGTCCCTGCCAGACAGATGGTGTCATTAAATATTAATCTATTGTTACTTGAAGGATAATGAATTTGTGTTTTATGTAATCCTGAAAGGGATAATCTTGTTTTGTTCAAACTGTATTCCTCACACACTTATCAAGAATGCTTTAATGCACTTCTCAAAGTTCACCAGTGAACAAGTTTCCAATACTAGTAGACAAAGTTATGTGTAGATAGTGCCACCCTAAAGATTAAGAAGCTGAGAGGGGAGAGTTTGCATTTTCACAGACCACAGAGAAACGCACCATAATAATGTAACCATTATCAAACTGATTCTGTGCTCAAGTCACTACACCTTGTCTGCCATCACCTAAGTTTGTTCAGCTTTGGTTGGCTTTGGAGAAAAAGAATTTTCAAAGAAAAATATAACATTTGCATAATATTTTACTTATGGCCTTTGTGACAGCTTCCACGGTATTATTAAGAAGTTAAATTTTAAATTCTTCCAGATACAGAATTAAGTTCACACCTCAGTGAAGCAGATGAACTCATCTTTACTGATCTCAAAAATGTTTGAGACATCTGATATTTTTAGATGTCTCTGGCCAAGTGTTAAGTAAACTAGAAGCTAAAGGAAAACTTATTAAAGGTCCTTCTTAATATAAATCAACTAACTTGAAGATAATGAAAAACTCACCTTTCATATTTTTTTAGTATTTTTCCAGCATTTGTTATGTAAAGAATTATATCAGATAACCTTCACTAATTAGATCTCCTCTTCAAGACCAAGAACTTTTAACCTATTTTTTGCAATGCTTGGAAGAAACATGTTTTAATTAATTAGCTCAATCTAATACCAAATTTAAAGGAAAAAATAAGAAGCTTAGTTTGTGGTTTCAAATCCGTTAAAATGTGTTCCAAAAACTATTCTAAGTCTTATTATATATTTAATGTCTTGTTAGTCATTCAGTCATGTCCAACTCTTTGCAATCGCATGGACTGTTGCCCACCAGGTTCCTCTGTCATGGAATTTCCCAGGCAGGAATACTGAAGTGCGTTGTCGTATCCTTCTCCAGGGGATCGTCCCTGACCTAGGGTTTGAACCTGGATCACATGCATTGCAGGCAGATTCTTTACCATTTGAGTTAATGGCTTAGTCCTACTATTAAATGTTTTTAATATTATCTTTTGAAATTAGAGGTTAAAATGGTCGTTTTCATCTTGCTACTCATTCTATGCCTTTTAAAGGTAAAGCTATTTGACTGGAAAAAAGAGGAGAGAGTATTTTTAAGGACTGAGGGGCCATGGTAAATTAGAATCCTGTGAGAGCCTTGCGCAGTTGATTGTGTAAGAAACAGGTGCCTGTTGAGTTTCTCTTTGCTTTGACAAGCAGGTGTGTGGTTTGCAGCTTTTGCTGATCTATCCAGACACTCAAGTTCAGACAAAAGCAATCCAAAGTTCCTGTCATTTTTTGTTTATTTTACCTAAGTAACTCTTGTGAACTCCACCCAGGCCTGGGAGTCTGCTTGCCCAGGAATAATTTTACTGGGTACATTCAGTGGCATTTCAAATTTCAGAAGGATGACTTTATAGAGTTGGCTAATACTCTTTTCGTAGAACCTGGCCTTGTCTCTTAAAGCCTCCTGGAAGGTAATATCAGTATAACCTACGTCTATTCAAAGTAGATGTTTAAGGGAGAATAAGTCTCTAGTCTAGTGCATTTAAATTAACTTCCTACTCTTACTCACTCATAGACATATTCAGAAAACCATGTTTTGCATTTTCCTGGGTAGAAGAACCACAATTTCCCAAAAATTCTCAATGGGTCAACTAATTTCAAAAAGTAAAAAACAACAGACATAGAGAAAATAATAAATGATTACTTGTCTTTGCTTTAGTATAAAGTATGATAAAACACTGTAACACTGACTTCTTATGTCCTTTTATAATCACAGCAATCAAAGGCTGATTATTAGGCCTTTTTTCCTCTCCTCAAGGTTGATGTGAGCATCTGCACAGGAGGTATTGCTCAGGGTGCCAGGCCCTTGAGAGGGCTGGGGCACCAGTTTTAGGGGCAATCAGAGCACTGGTGGATTATCAGATGACTTTAGATGGCACCAGCTTGATATTTAGGTAAATTCAGCTAGTCATGGATGTCTCCCTTGACATACTCTTTTAGTGCTTCCGGTTACAGCAGGAGCATGGTACCAGTTGGCATAGGGATTATTTCACCACTTCAGTGACACTCCCTAGTGTCTCCTTTCAACAGGAATAGCAGGCCTCCAGCTCAGTCTTCACAGGAAACTATATCTGACAAGAATTTAGTAACACTACTTAGCTCATGGTATTTTTTTTGGGGGGGGGGGTATTTCTTTTTATATTCTATTTAAGGCAAATAATCCTGGTTTTCAATTTTAGTTAATAAGAAAGTTTATTTTTAAAATAAATATACTATTAAATAGGAGGAACAACTTAAAATGTTTTTATTAGTACAGATGACACAAGGATATGATAAAATCATAAGATTGGGATGTAAATAATAGAAGTTTGAGGAGCACCAGACTAAACAATTGCTAATCAAGTCATGCCTTTTATTTTTACAGAGATTAACAATCTTTTAGAAAATTCAGTCTGTTTAGGATGTCTTATAACCAGCAATAGCAATTTCTAGTAAGCTTTCCTGAAAAAAAGTACTTGTATGAGAGATGCCTTTAACATTAATTACTTAGGATGCTTTTAAATGCTTATAATAGAAAACATGCAGGGTTTCCCAGGTGGCTCAGTGGTAAAGAATCTACCTGCTAATGCAAGAGACACGGATTTGATCCCTGCATTGGGAAGAACTCCTGGAGGAGGTGGAAACAGCACCCCACTCCAATATTCTTGCCTGGGGAATCCCAGGGACAGAAAAGTACAGTCCGTGGGGTCACAAAAGAGTCAGACACAACTTAGTGATTAAACAACAACAATAGGAAACATAACTAAAAGTATCTTGAAAGTGAAAGTGAAGTTGCTCAGTCGTGTCTGACTCTTTGCAACCCCGTGGGCTGTAGCCTATCAGGTTCCTCTGTCCATGGGATTTTCCAGGCAACAGTTCTGGAGTGGATTGCCATTTCCTTCTCCAGGGGATCTTCCCAACCCAGGGATTGAACCCGGGTCTCCTGCATTGTAGACAGACGCTTTACCGTCTGAGCCACCAAGGAAGTTCCTAAAAGTATCTTAATAAGGACTAATTCCTAATATGGATTCAGGCAGTGACTCGGTGACATCAGGGGCCCAGGTTCTTGCCATCTTTTCCTCTGCCATTCTTAGCATGTCAGTTTTGTCCCTGGATTTGTTTTCTCATCGCAGGAGAGCTTCCATGGCACCAGCTCTCATCCAACAATAACCAGATGCAGAAAAGTATGAAACTTTTGTCCCTTTCCAGAGCAGACAAAACCTAAAAGTTCCCTTATTTGCCTCCACATTTCTTAAGCAAGATTACACCTGTATAAAATCAAACATTACCAGGAAGAAAAGGAATTACATCAGGATTGCCTTAACCTAATGCTCATTCATCCACTGAGGCCAAGGAGGGACCAATAAAGATTATGGGCTTTCATAGGGTATATAAGGTTTTCACAAAAGCTGGTCAGGGTTCTTAGCTAAGAGGAGACTCTGCCTTGGGCCCACCGGTGTAATAAACTGTGCTCCACTATCTGAAAAAAAAAAAAAAGATTATGGGCTTAGTAACTGAACAGTGTTGGGATTCTCTTGGCAAGGAAGTAAGAGGGTTATGGCTGTTGAATTTCAGTCCACATTGCTTGCCATGAGCTTGCATTAACATAAGACTTGAACAAGTTAGGACATGCAGAAAGCCTCAGGATTAATGTTGGAGAAAACTCTTATTTCAGAGTCACAAGTAATAGAAACCTTGGCCAAACTGACAAGATACACACAGAAAATGGAAGCTAACAGTTTTGTTTTGTTTTTAAGAGTCCAAAGAGAGTAAACTCTCAAAAAATTATATCTCAAGGATTTAAAATACACTGATTGGTTGATAATCATTCTCCTTTATTCCACCCGCCTCAGCTATTGTGAGCAGAAAAGACGTGAAGGGCAATGACGGGCCAATTTTTAAAGTGGCTGTGATTGTTATTACTTTTAAGAATACGATATTGTTTAAAGCTGCAGAGTAGAAATCATGGAGGGAAAATAAGAACACTGTTTGAACTTCATTAGACATTTTTTTACACTTTAACTTACATGTGGAGTATGTGAAGGGGCATCTTTATCTTGTCTGTGCAGAGGCCTTGGCCATTTTTAATCTGGTCCTGACAGACAACTTTAGCTCCAGCAAATGAGATGTTCTGATAGCCTCCAACTCACCTCAGTTGAGTTACTAGTGTTATAAATGCACTCTAAGCATAATTCTTGGCTTTATTCCCCATTCCAGAATGAATGGAATCAAATAAATGACTGAAGCTGGATCTGGACTGAGACATGAGATAGGAAATGGCCATTCAACAAATATTGAAATATTGTTTGAGCACATAAAGGGTCCCAAGTTCTTTGTATTTATTCTGTTTTCATCCAAACAATTACTCTATAATAGTCATTTTTTAAATTTATTTTTAATTGGAGGATAATTGCTTTACAATATTGTATTGGTTTCTGCCATACATTAACATAAATCAGCCATAGGTATACATATGTCCCCTCTCTCTTGAACCTCCCTTCCACCTCCCACCCCATCCCATCCCATCCCACTTCACCCCATCCCTCTAGGTTGTCACAGAGCACTGGTTTGAGCTCCCTGAGTCACATAGCAAATCCCCACTGGCTATCTATTTTACACATGGTAATGTAGGGCCAAAGAAAGGGAGTGATTTCTTTGAGTTTACAAAACTGGTAAGTATGGAACCAAGACTTGAACTTGGGCTTTTCTAACCCTAAATCCTGTCTTCTTTCCATTGAACTATCCTGCCTCCTGAGGGTCTGTGCAACCAAATACCAAAGAACAAAATTAAGAGGTTATGAAATGAGATCCAAGGTACAGGCTGAGATGTGAAGGAACAGAAAAGCAAGAGTCAAAACCAAATCTAGGCGACAAACAGATATTTAACCCCTACTATGTGCCAAGCCATGGAATAGAAGAGAGGTTGGCATACATGTCTAGACATGATGGAAAAGGGAGAGTGGGTCAAGAATCAATAGTGACTCCAAGACATTCTGCGATCTCAAAGGAGGGGCTTTTTATATGTTCCTTGGTGTGGGGCCAGAACAGGGAGTAGGTGTGGCTGGGACTTGGGGATAAACAGGCACACCTGGGCAATAGGAATGCACTTGGCTGGGTGGGGTTGGGGAAAACAAACTTATTGGTAAGCTTGCCTTTTCACAGCTGGGTGAGATTTCCCTTACTGTATACTTATGTGCATCTGAGGGCAAATTCTAGCTACCCAACTCTTAATTAACTGACAGACATTCTCTCCTTAATCATCACCCAAATATTTCCATATTTTATATCCTGGTAGAATTTATTTTTATCTTGAATTTTAGTAACCACAGTGTATTGGGGGTTATTAAATCTCTAATAGTGTTACCATAGCTGAGATCCCCCTGGAAAGAATATTGCTCCATTAGCACTTATTCTGTTCTCATTCCAAAAAGCTGGGCTATTGTTCCCTGAGTTGTCATCTGGGTGTAGTTGTTATCTTAGATATCTGTCACTTGGAGGGTAAATATTATTATTATGGTTGTTGGCCCAGATGATACCACATAGTTTCAGCTGTATGATTCATCTTGCCGAAAAGAATGTAATTTCTTTTAGTGTATCGACTCTAACCTGCCAGTCTTCATAGTGGCCTGCATATTTTTGACCAGGTCTTCTCATACTTGGGCTTCCCTGGTGGCTCAGAGGTTAAAGTGTCTGCCTGCAGTGCAAGGAGACCTGGGTTCGATCCCTGGGTCAGGAAGATCCCCTGGAGAAGGAAATGGCACCCCACTCCAGTATTCTTGCCTGGAAAATCCCATGGGCGGAGAAGCCTGGTGGGGTCCACGGGGTCGCAAAGAGTTAGAAACGAATGACTTCACTTTTACTTTCACTTTCTCATACTGATCAGTGCTACCAAGACAATGTGGCAGATGTCTGTATCTAGCCAAATCTAAAGAAAAACAATGTTAGTGCTGAGACATACTTTCAATTTGGGCGTACCTAGAGCCCATTTTGGAGAAGGAAATGGCAACCCACTCCAGTGTTCTTGCCTGGAGAATGCCAGGGACCGCGGAGCCTGGTGGGCTGCCCACAGAGTTGGACACGACTGAAGCGACTTAGCAGCAGCAGCAGCAGCAGCAAGAGCCCATTTTAGTTTCATTTATGGCCCAAAGTTGGATATATAACCCGAAGCAAGTTGGAAAAATCCTGGAAGGTCAATCCAGGCAAAAGAATTTCCTGAGCCAGAAAAACCAACGCCATACCCCTTCCTACCCTCTTTCTCTGAGAGCACAAAGGAAACTACCCTACAGGCTACTGGGCAAAGGTCAAAAGGTACATGGATCAGTTTAATGCTACTGACCTCAGGAAAGTACACATAAACTCATTTTACTAAATATAGTTGTGTCTCAAAAGCATTGAGCTCATTTTTTTAAATGTATTTTTCTGTATTTAAACATACTTTGGAGTTAGCCTGTAAAAGTATCAGTTCAGTTCAGTTCAGTCGCTCAGTTGCGTCCGACTGTTTGCAACCCCATGAATCGCAGCACGCCAGGCCTCCCTGTCCATCACCAACTCCCGGAGTTCACTCAGACTCATGTCCATCGAGTCAGTGATGCCATCCAGCCATTTCATCCTCTGTCGTCCCCTTCTCCTCCTGCCCCCAATCCCTCCCAGCATCAGAGTCTTTTCCAATGAGTCAACTCTTCGCATGAGGTGGCCAAAGTACTGGAGTTTCAGCTTTAGCATCATTCCTTCCAAAGAAATCCCAGGGCTGATCTCCTTCAGAATGGACTGGTAAAAGTATAGGTAATGTGAATATTGTCTGCTTGACTTGGGAGCAGCTCTAATTGTGAAATAGCCAGAAAGCGCTGAAGCTGGAGTCAGAAAGAATCTTAGGTTCAAATTCTGACTCAACTATTTGATTCTGCATTACTTTAGGCAAGTTACACAATTTCCCTAAATCTCTTCATCTAAAATATAGGGATAATAAATTTTACTTTAGCAAATCGTTGGTTTGAATCCAATGAGATGATGCAAATGAGTACTTATAACAGTGAGTGACTCTGAAGGAACTATAAAGTGGCATTTAGATTTAAAAAGCAATAGACTCAGTCACGGGTCAGGAAGTGAATGTACTTAACATGTAGAGTGACTATTTGATTATTGAGAAAAAATTGGAAGTTTGGATATTTTGAAAATTCCATGTAAGATATACAGCAGAAAGTGAAAGTCCCTCAGTCGTCTCCGACTCTTTGCGACCCCATGGACTATACAGTCCATGGAATTCTCCAAATACTCCAAATACGGGGTCATTGGTATTTGGAGATATACAGCAACTACCCTCCAATACCAATGATCCCCGTATCTAAATTCGCAGCCTTGACCTCTCCTCCAAGTTTTAGACTCTGATATCCAGCTCCCCACAGGACTACTACATCTCAACATGTCCAAAACTGAAATCAGCATCTTCACCCTTCAAAACCATTGTTATTTCCTAGCTCGGTGGAGTGTGCCCATAATTCACTCAGTCACAAAATTCAGAAATTTGAATGTCGTCCTAGAATCCTCCATCTCTCATGTTCCACCCTAAACATCTGAATCAAGGGCAATAGAACTGTGTTTCTTAAACCTGGCAGAGCTTCAGAACTAGGGTGCTTTGGAAAAATATCAAGTCCTGCCCCAGAGGTTCTAATTCAGAAGGCCTGAGGTATATATACTGTGGGAATCCACTTTCAAAAATAAATATGCTGAACTTCCACAAAGAACTGATACTCTTCAAGAGTTGGAAGCCACTGTGGTAGTACACAGTCTTACCAGATTATGCATGTATCTTCATCTCCATTCCTGCTGCAGCTCCTTTACTTTATACCCTCATGTCTTTTTAAAAATAATTGTATTTGTTTATTTTTGGCTATGCTAAGTCTTCATTGCTGTAAGGGCTTTTCTCTAGTTGCTGCGAGAGGGGGCTGCTCTCTTGTTGCGGAGCATAGGCTCTAGGGCACAGAGGCTCAGCAGTTGCAGCTCCCAGACTCTAGAACACAGACTCAGTAGTTGTGGCACATGGGCTTAGTTGCTCCATGGCATGTAGGATCTTTCTGGATCAGGGATCAAACCCATGTTTCCTGCATTGGTAGGCAGATTTTTTTTTTTTTTTTTTTTTTTTACCATGGAGCCACCAAGGAAGCCCCTTGTCTCTGTCTTGAATACAGAAATCACTGAATTAGTAGTCACTCTGCATCCAATCCCCCAGCCACCATCCCATTTTATCTATCTTTCCAGTGCTGCCAGATCTATGTGAACCTAAGCTTTAGAGGAAAACACATCTCAATTCAAATTCCTGCTTTGCTAATTACATGTCTATAACCTTATGCAAATTAGTTCATCTCTCTAAGATTCAATTTTCTCATCAGGAAAATAAAGATAATACTAATACCTATTAAATGAGATTTGGATGGATGAAATTTATAAATCTCTTAATATAGGTACAGGGACTGGCATATAACAAGCTATTGGAATTATTTAGCTAATATAATTATTTTTGCTATTATGGCACTGCTGCTACTGCTGCTAAGTCACTTCAGTCATGTCCAACTCTGTGCGACCCCATAGATGGCAGCCCACCAGGCTCCCCCGTCCCTGGGATTCTCCAGGCAATCCTGGAGTGGGTTGCCACTTCCTTCTCCAATGCATGAAAGTGAAAAGTGAAAGTGAAGTTGCTCAGTCGTGTCTGACCCTCAGCGACCCCATGGACTGCAGCCTTCCAGGCTCCTCCGCCCATGGGATTTTCCAGGCAAGAGTACTGGAGTGGGGTGCCATTGCCTTCTCCGTTTTATGGCACAAATCTATGTAATTCCTGTTTCATTTTCTCCTCTGGCTCCTAGTTTCCTTTTCAGCTAATAAATCCTAAGTTAGGCTTTCTTCATCCTAATTGCCTTTCTCCTACCTGGACCTCTGTGCTTCCCTGATAGCTCAGTTGTTAAAGAATCCGCCTGCAATACAGGAGACCCCGGATTGGTTCCTGGGTTGCAAAGACCCTCTGGAGAAGGGAAAGGCTACCCACTCCAGTATTCTGGCCTGGAGAATTCCATGGGGTCGAAAAGAGTCGGACACAACTGAGCGATTTTCACGTCACTTCACTTACCTGGACCTCTAGTGATCACCAGTCCTGAAACATCCTCTGATGTGGCATTTATTCTTCTACATTTCTTCCCACTCATACCTGAGGCCTGCACAGATTATACAACTCAGCCAAGTGGGAAATGGTGTGATTTGGTTCATCCACTGCCTAGGTCTGACTTACCCAACTACCACCTAACCAGAGTTGGGTGCCCTGACACTAAATAAAGTTAATAAACACAATTCTCTATATGTTTTGTATAGGCCCAATTTACCACAGATAAAGGGCATACAGTACATAACTGTACTCTCCTCTCTAAACATAAAGTTCTGAGTGTTCTTGCCTTAACAATACCTAAAGTTTAAGCTCAGATAGAAGTAAAGAAAAGTAGAAGCTCAGATAAGCTCAGGCAGAAATAAAGGGAAACAGTCTGGAGAGAGTTCATTTTCTGGAGGTGGGCGAGTTTGGTGGTCAGATCAGCTTTGTTATTGTTGTTCAGTCACTCAGTTATGTCACTCTTCACACGCCAGGCTTCCCTGTCCTTCATCATCTCCTGGAGTTTGCCCAAACTCATGTGCTTTGAGTTGGTGATGCCATTGAACCATTTCTCCTCTGTTGTACCCTCCTCCTCCTGCATTCAATCTTTTCCAGCATCAGGGTCTTTTCCAATGAGTCTGCTCTTTGCATCAGGTGGCCAAAGTATTAGAGCTTCAGCATCAGTCCTTCCAATGAATATTCAGGATTGATTTCCTTTAGGATTTTCTGGTTTGATCTCCTTGCTGTCCAAGGGGTTCTCAAGAGTCTTCTCCAGCATCACAGTTTGAAAGCATGCCAATATTCTTTATCAGGGTGTAAAACATCCTGATTCCAGAAACTCTGTGCCTAGGGATATTTGAAGGACTGGGGAGGCAGAGTGAAGCCCTTGGCAAAAGAGATTAGCAAGACACAGCAACAACTATCATGATGATGATGCTTGCTAACTTTTATTGAGTTTTCATTTTAGACTAGGTGCTATGTTAATTCTTTTACAAACATTTCCTCTAATTGCTACATCAACCCTTCAAGAGGTTAAGTACCAGATGGAAAAACTGAGTCTCAAGGGGTTAAGAGACTTGCCCAAGATTACACCAAACCCACTCCCCACCAACTCAATTCCCCGGCAAGAGACTAAGTGTTAAGTGCTCTTAAAGCAGGGATTTCAGTTCACTGAGCGCATGTCCCAGGGGCTCTCTTGAATCAATTTGCATACTTCACTCAGAAGAGCAATTAGTTCCTGTTTCTTTCATCCCCAGAATCCCTTCCTCTTAGTCCAGCCAGACAGGTCTGTGCCCGCTGGTTGTAAGTGAGGCTGGAGCAGAGAGTGACCTGGGTGATTCAAGTGCCACTAGGTGGACAAGACAGTTGTAGACACTGGCCTAGACCACACTATGCTCTTAAATCACACAAGAATTCTATCATAAATCCACTAGACTCTGCCCATCACAGAAAAGTAAATAGCCTCCCTAAGAATTAATTTTGAGGAATTTATCCAAAATAGTCAAGACACGAGGCCTCAGTAGTTATAATACCAAAAAAAAAAGCCTAACATCATAGGAATGAATAAGTAATTTTTGACTCAAACTTACAAAAGCAGTCATTAAAACTTACATGACAAATTGTGCCTGACAACTTTGAAACAACAGAAAATAGACTTTGATAAGCTAAAATTTCAAAAGGAGTCAAAATTATATCTACCATATGGACATAATTATGTTTTTGTTCAAAGCATAGAGAACAACTCTGAAAGAATACACCACAGTATGAATGGGTGGTGGAAGCAGAAATCATACTGTTTATTTTTCATAAGTGACATCTTACAGTATTTTTAATGAGCATAATTATTTCTCAGTGCAAAAAAAAAAAAAAAGCCTTATTTTTTAAAAATAAAAAGAATAGTCTCCTAGAAAGTCCTAGCACATTTTGGAATTGTTTCTGAGTCTAACTCAGCCCACCTCCTATTTTCTTATCACGCACCCATGATCCCATGACCAAACAGCCTGGTGGCCTTGTGGTAATCAGAGCTGTTAAGTAACTTCCCTGAAATTTTGAGGGTTTTGACATTTTCTCTACTACCTTACAAAGAACGTTCAACAGGTTTTTGGCTTCATAAACTACCAGAAATCCATTCTTCCTCCCAGCTGTCCATTTTATTAGAATGATGTGTTGAAACACAGGACCACACAAGCAAGGGCTGGTTTTAATTGTTAAACGTTCCCCATTGTGTCTGGTTTCTCTCTGCTCCCTGATGGGCTCCACTAGAACTCCTGTAACCTTGTGTTCCTGAGGGACTCCCAATGCAAATAGGACTGCCCCTGCCCCAAGCCAACAGTGCATCCTGAGCAAATGTCATGTCACAAACCATGTGACAAACTTGCATCAGCTAATGATATTCCAGAGTCCTTCCCTAAGAAGGAAGTGGATGCCAGGTGATCACAGTGAACACAAAACTATCAAAGGATCCTTGTTACTGTCTTCCAGCGATTGGTACATTTGCAAGTTCTGTTCCAAATACACTGGCAGCCATTTTACTCCAGGAAGCCAGGGAGGGGAAAGTCTGTTCTTGCATCATTACCAACAGCCTGGGGAAAACCCAGTCCTTTCACACACAAACCAAGCTGGCTGCATTTGATTGCACAGAGCCTAACCGAGTCTCCTTACCAACCCATGCCTTTGGCAGGTACTCACTCAGCACCCCTCTGAGATTTAGTCAAAAAGAATACTCCAGTGGCGCCTTGCAGACATGTAGGTGTGAAACACATGTGATTTTCCACCCCCGCCCCCCGCAGATTCAAGTTCATTTCCATAAAGCAATGTTGCTCTATATGACTACAGAAACCACACTAAAGGTACGAGTGAGGGCTATCTGTATTACTAGAAAGACACTTTGACATACAGTAGATTTTCAAAAAAAGTGTGACAAATGCAGTGCAGGGCTAGATGAAACCAAGAAGATTGAGAAAAAAAAGCTGTAACAGCGGAGAAAGGACAGGGGAAATGTAGATCTATAGATGATAAAGGAGTAAAAAAAAAAAATGGAAAGAAAAGAAAACCTGGGGCAAATTTCCATTCTGAAGAAAAAAAAAAAAACACCCACTTTTTACCTCACTTTGGGTCTACATCTGAGAGTATAAACGGCACTGAGGAACCCAGAACCTTCTAACCTGGTAAATTCACTTTTCCACAAATTGTTTCCTCATCTACAGCAACCTTCACATCTTCTTTCAGCCTTCCTCTCTTGCCCACACAAATGAAAAGAAAGGATCTCTGATATTTATGTTTTGCGTTTATTTCTTTTTAATTTTAATGAAATGAGTTAAGACTGAGGAAATCAAAAATGCCATAAAGCGAATTGGAAAAATATTGTGCAGAGACTGACAGCCACTTTGGTGTTAGTTACCCCCGCCTCCTCAGTAAGTGTTGCATGACCGTGGCCTTGTCCAGCTCTCACCAGGGAGCCAAACAAACTCAGTAAAAATCAGCACCATTTATTAACACTTCATTTTATCAGACTATGAGAAAACCCAGAAGAAGAGTGTACATGGCTTCTTCCCTTAAGAAACTGAGAATCTCAAAATGCTGCACACATAAGCCCCAGCTAAGATTGTAAAGGATCTCAGAGCTGGTTAACAGTAAGAAAATGCACATTCATCATATAATAAAAAAAAATATGGAAGAAAGATTGGAAGAAAAATATGGAAGAAAGAAAACCCTTCAGATATCCTAAAAGATTTTGTAGTACAAAACGTGATCCATGGGAGCTCATTAGAAATGTAAGGTCTTGAACCCTACCCCAGATCTCCTGAATTAGCGTTAGCATTTAACACAATCCCCAGTATAGATGTGTGTTCACTAAAGTTTGAGAGGCATTTCACTAAGACTTCTCAAGCCACTTTACACCCGCTGTTAAAAGGAGCCCAGTCCAGCACTCTGTAACAATCTAGAGGGGTGGGAGGGAGAAAATATGACTGTTTTTTGTTGTACAGCAGAAACCAACACAACATTGTAAAGCAGTTACCTTCCAATTAAAAATTAAAATTTTAAAAATTGAGCACAATTTGGCTTAAAACTTTAGATGGGTAAAGTGACTGAAAGTCGCTCAGTCGTGTCCACCTCTTTGTGACCCCATGGCCTATACAGTCCATGGAATTCTCCAGGCCAGAATACTGGAGTGGGTAGCCTTTTCCTTCTCCAGGGGATCTTCCCAACCCAGGGATCAAACCCAGGTCTCCCACCTTGCAGGCAGATTCTTTACCAGCTGAGCCACACGGGAAGCCCTAGATGGGTAAGAAAAGGTATCGATAGTATAGAGAGAAGACCAACTGTTGGGGTTTCTAGGGGTTTTTTTGTTTTGTTTTGTTTTTAAAAAAAGGGGGGGAGGCATTTCAGAAAGTGCAACAAAATTAAACAAGTACAGGAAGAGGGAAAACAGGGGCTTCAGTTACTGATAAGCTTGATATGAGTCAAATGTCTGTGGCTACCAAAAAAGAAAAAAACTGAAAAGCAAGCAAGTACAAACGCTAGAGACTGCATTAATAGAAGCACGGTATCTAGATCAGGAAGATGACTGCCCTAATCTACCTTATACTTGTCACATCTTATCTTAAGTGCATTCAGTTCAAGACAGTGCAATTCAGAAACAGAGACAAACGCAAGAACACATTCACTTGAGAAGAACCATGATCGTGAAATTAAAATAATGCCCTGGGGAGGGGAAGGGGGAATTGTGGAAGGAATTAGAGTCGGCCAATTTATTTAAGAAAAGTTTGCATGAAAAAGAAGCTCAAAAATATGGAGGAAAATCATTTGGCCTGTGGACAAGCTTTTGAGAACCAGCTGTTAAGATACCTGAATACCATTCAGGCCCCATAAATTTGTCATTCAGGACTTCACTGGATCTTCAGAGCATCTTTTGCAAAACCCAACAAGGCAGAGAAGCAGGTGTCATTCGCCTCAAATTACAGGAGAGCATGATCAACAATGGAGCTTGGTCTAGAGCAAGGTTTTCTGAGCCTTTGTCTAATGTACTTTCATCATCCAGCTTGCTAAGAAATTCCTACTTTGGTAGTCATTACAGAAGAAAAGGAACGAAACGTGACCCAAAAAGTTTATTTTGGTTTTTTTCTTCTACGCTGTCATCCAGATACAGTTGCCCCTGCCTCTTGTGCAGTTGTGTACCTGACACACGGAGAGTGGAACTGAGGCACTGACATTTTATTTTCTTTTAACTTAATTGAAAAACTATAATTATTTTATTTAAACTAATATTTAACTCAGGTCTGAGAAAACTTTAAGACATTTTAGATACATAAATTTAGTT
Source organism: Bos indicus (assembly GCF_029378745.1). NCBI lineage: Eukaryota > Metazoa > Chordata > Mammalia > Artiodactyla > Bovidae > Bos > Bos indicus. The sequence continues at coordinate 21,863,248 of NC_091767.1, forward strand.
TTTCAACATTATGAGATCTAAATATTATTTTCAATGACAATTTAGCACCTAATTGATGTGGGCTGTATGTGGAAAGTATGCCCCAGATATCAAATATTTACATGGAAAGAAATACAAAATATTTCAGTATTTTATATATATTTTAAGCTAAAACATTTTAGATATATATTGAGTTAAAATATATTATTAAGATTAATTTCACTTCTTTCTTCTTACTTTTATGATGTTTATTAAAAACTTATAATTATCTATGCAGCTCACATTATATTTCTATTAGACACCCCTGTTCTGTGTCATTCTGAAAAAGTTTGAAAAGGAACTCAAACCTCTCTCTCTAAGCTAAGGCTGCCAGTAGTTGACTTTTCTACCAAACATGCCTGACTTCATAAGGAAAGATGCAAACCCCACTGAGAAGAGCACGCTCTCCAACATTTGTTCCTCCATCACCCCTCCAAGTATTGCAGAGGTTTGAGTCGAGTCCCTTAGGAATGCATAGTTTCCTTGCTGTGAGGCACTCTCAAACAATGAAATGAGACATTTCTGGAATGTATTAAATATAAGGAGAAATCCCTTCTCATTCCTGATCCTTAATTTCGGGTGAGTGGTGATCCCTTAGATGATTCACCTCTTTTGCTACTTCCTTGTCACCCTTTGGGTGAAACTGGTCATAGAGGAGATCACCACCCTGTTCCATCCTCTGCAGGAGAATCAGTAAAAATCAAGCTACATACACTTGAATGACAAGAATGAAGTTACAGATAGCCCAACTCTTCCCATCTCCCCCAGACAAAGCCCAAAAGCTCACAACTGGGAGCTGTGACTTAAGAAATAAGCTTAGACTACATCATTCCTTTCTTCCCCACCTGGCTAACTCCTGCTCATCCCAGTCAAGATTTCTTCTTTCAGTAAACATTTCCAATATCCCAACTGCTAAATGTCAACGTCCTTTCCTCTACCCGTGTTGCACCTTGCGACTCCTTCTTTCATATTTATCACCATTCTCTATGTCAAAGATCTCCTAGAATCTCCTACGGTGTATTTCCTCATCATTGCCTGACATTCTTAAGGTAAAGGCCAACATGCCAAGGACATGCTGACTTTTTGAGAGAATCTGACTAGTTTATGGTTCTAAGGGTATAGGAGGATGTAACGGTGCTTCCCAAACCTCAAGTAGCTACATGCCAATTTCATGTTTTTTTACCATACCTGAGATATTATTAATAAACATCTTTAAATAACTCATGTTTTTCATTTAGATGTATTTAAGGAAGGAACTTTACATCACTGTCATAGATGGAAACCTAATACGTTTATACACATTGATAGTATTTAGCAATTAGACATTTATCCATTACCACCTAAAATGTTCTCTTCCGCCACCAGTGGTATATCCATTGAGGAATAATGGTATAGAACCTCATGGCAGAACAGACGGAAGTCTGAACTATGGATACAAGCTCATGAAAATTCCACAGAAAACTAATTTGGCTTAGGATATCAGCTTTTTCAGAACAAAGATTTTCTCTGAACCAAGATCCCTAAGTATGAAGATCCTTTTTCTGAACTCAGAGCTGAGGACAGGATGGGGCATAGGGAAGTGCAGGAACCCAGTAAAGTCCAAGAAAAGCAAAATGGTCCCAAGAAACTCATTCTCCAACACATTCTACCCCCAGGCTCTAGCTCCCAGCAGTGGCATCTGGGTAAGCAGCACCCGGCGAGTGTTGGCATGGAGAAAGAGTTTAACTGGGAGGCAAAAAGAAGCAAATAGATGAATTCTGAAGTTTAGAGTGTGCCATGGATCCCAAAGTGACCAGACAGGTTTCTCAAGTGCTTCACTTCCTCCTCTATCAAATCTTTTTTTGTGTGTGTGATAGTTTCATAATCTCCCTTAAACCAAGTTCCCCTTTCTTATTTGGGAGTTACAATTTTTACCAGCACAGTTTAGTTGTTCTGTATCCATGCACCTGGAATGAAATAAAGCTTCTCCCTTCAGAAAAATCACCTTAAAATTCTAGGACCTCAAACTTTATTACAATCCTCCAGGTATGTATAATGACTGTAGATCTAGACTACATGTAGTTTTCTGTACATGATCTTATTTCAGCCAACTCTCAAATGGGAAAAAAAAATGATGGTATTAAAAAAAACTAAATAAACATGGATTTTACACAGTATATCCATAGGGATTTAGGCAATTAGGATGGCAAAGAAAAAGAGCTTCTTTTAGCTAAATGGGTGAGAAATAAGCAGTTTCCTTCGCAGCTAATAAAACTAAGGGTGCTGCAGAGGTTATTTTGCAGGCAGATTTCCACGAACTGTCAATCACTTTCAGTTAACAGAAATTACACCCATATATTCTTAGAAATCTCTGTTTTCTTCTTACTACACAGTGCTAGGGTGATAACGTTCCTCTTTGAGGTGGTGTATATTAAATACACGTGGCTTGACATGAAAATGCTAGGGGATTTTTGCATACTTTCCTAGCCTGGATGCACATATGCTCTTAGAAATATTTTGCAGAGGGAAATGTTTTATGATTTAACACATGTTCCACACAATCTTTTTGAGTAGTCAAAATATTTTTCTAAAAATTAATGGATCTTTAGAAAGAAAGGATTATTTTCTTGGTAGAAAAAACATATATTAATGATTGCTATGTTTAACATGTATAGCTATTCCCTTTTTACTCTTTTGCCTGAAATATCTGACAAATATTGCCTTTCTAGGACTCTTTATAAAGTATGAAAGCAATTTAGTCTCACAGAAATTAATAAGCAGAGCAAATAATATTTTAATAAACAGTAGGGCCAACACATAAATATAACTATTTTTACTATGCAAAAAATGAATGACCTGTAATATTATTAACTTTTAATGTTAATTGTACTAATAATAGCATGCACTTTCACATTTACATTTTCGAGTCTCATAGAGTGCAGAAGGCAATGGCACCCCACTCCAGTACTCTTGCCTGGAAAACCCTATGGACAGAGGAGCCTGGTAGGCTGCAGTCCATGGGTTGCTGAGGGTCGGACACGACTGAGCGATTTCACTTTCACTTTTCACTTTCATGCATTGGAGAAGGAAGTGGCAACCCACTCCAGTGTTCTTGCCTGGAGAATCCCAGGGACGGGGGAGCCTGGTGGGCTGCCGTCTATGGGGTCACACAGAGTCAGACACGACTGAAGTGACTTAGCAGCAGCAGCAGCAGTCTCATAGAGACTTTCATATTCATTATCTTCTTTCAGTTTCTATGAAATAAGATAGCAATAGTATTCTTAATATAACTATGAATAAGTAAAAATCTAGAAAAGTAAAATGGGCTTCTCTGGTAGCTCAGATGGTAAAGAACCTACCTAAATACTTTTCCCAAAGTAACAAAGTAAGGTAGTAATTAACTAGGACAAATTCTACCAGTTTATCTTACAGTCAAATGAACATATCAAACTATGGTACATCTTCATACTGTGTATCTACCTTGAAAATTAGAATGTCTCATGCTTCTGCCGTTTTTCCTCTTTGGAACCTAATGTGTCACTTGAACACAGTCCCAAGAAAACCTCACTAATAATTTATTACCCAGTAACATCCAGGCTATGCTGTAAATGATCACTGTGTTGGATAGTCTTTTGAGGGAAATATCATTATTCCCATTTGACTGATGACAAAACTGAGGATTAGAGAGCTCAGGTCGTGATTGCATGGCCAGACAGGCAAGAAATAGACAAGAAATGGAATCTGGCTCTAGTAAACTACAAAGCCAGCCAGCATCTTTGTCCCTCCCTAAGACTCCTCAAATGAGGTCACAGAACTCCAGGGTCATCTTCCAGCCAACGGAATTGTTAAAATGGGGACAAGCTAAGAAACTGACTGAAGTTGGTCTTTATATAAGCTGGAAAATTACTTTGGTGAATCAAATGAATCATTATATTACACAAAGATTATCCAAAAGAATTCATCAAGCATTAAGTGTTCATAATATCTTATAAAGAAAAATATTAGCAAGTTGTTGTTAACTTCACAGGCAACTACTCTGAAAAGATAGTTATCCACAGTGATCACTGTGGTGCAGATCTGTGGAAGACTACTGGTAAAAAAAAAAAAAAAAAAAAAAAAACCATTCTGTGTGGGCAAGAATGTGCTTTTGTACACATGTGTGGTTCCCAATCTGCCTGTGCTTCTTGGGACTCTGCTCTGTCCCTCCTCCTGACTGCTGAACACTGGGCATCACCTTTCCAACTGATGCACAGTGATAGGTCTTTCCTCTGTCTAATACCACTCCTATCTGGAATCACACATTTCCTGGATTAGAAGGCATTGTTTAGCACTTTGAAGCTGCCAACAATATCAGATTGCATATGAGAATACAAAAGTATGTAAGCAATACTGCTTAGAAATATTCTCTTTTGCAACACCTATCCCTTAATTAGTGTTAAGTAAGTATCTGTGAAGCTAAACCCAGTAATATCAAAACAGTTCAAAAGGAAGCTTTCCTCAGGGAATAGAGCCATATGTAACATCCACAATGGATAATTGAAAATTGGGTGTATTTATGCTTAGAATCATAGAAATGAAAGAAGATTTAGAGATAATTACGTCTCATGAACCACTAAGGCCCAGAGAGATAAGCCCAAGGTCACAAAGGTAATTAGTGGCAAAAGTGGGCCATGAACCAACAATGTCAGTGTCTTGGTTGAATGCTCCCTCTAAATCAGTTATGTAGAAATGCATTTTTAAAATAAACTTGGTCACACTCTCAAATATGAGGTTACTGCAAAAAAGATTTCTAAGTATATGCATATTGAGACCCTCACATTGCAGACAGTTTTTAAATGCTGGGTATTCCTAAGTCTGACCTAAGTGAAGAGACCTGAGTTCAAGTCTCAATTTTTAATGAGGCCCTTAACAACAAGTCACTTTGCCATCCTGGGTATTAGTCTCCTGAACTATAAAATGAAGATGCCAGGTTCATTAGGTAACAACTGACCAAAATGGAAAAAAAAAATAATAATAACTAACTTAAGCAAAAACTTCAAACTGGTTTGTGTCCAGGAGTAGACATGTTTCAGGTGAGTCTTAATCCAGGGGTGGAATCATGTGGCCAGGACCTAATGTTCTCCTATCTGTCTGCTATGCTCCTCTGTATTGCTCTGCTTTCAGGCTCCATGTGTCACAAAATGATTACCAGAAACTCTAGGCCTATATCCTCCACAAGTCCTCTGAGTCAACAACTATCTTGGACAAAATGCCTTTAAGGTCACTGGCATTTGCTCTGATTCCTGGTTCTATGAGATCCTACTAAGGTCTTACTTAGAGTATCAGGATGTAGGAACTGTCTGGAGGATCTAAGTACCTCTCTGTACCCCGCAAAGGAAGGAATCTGTTACACTTCCACTGCCATGGCCTTGATGTGGCTGGTGCTTCCTGGTGTGCCCCACACTTCAGCTCCTCCCAATTGTAGTTTCCTCCGTGTAGTTTATTGTCAAATGTCATTTTGCCTTTTAATACACTCTTCCCTCCATCTGGGATGCCCTTCTTCCTTATCTGTCTGCAAAATGCTTACTCACTGAACAAAACATCATTTTTCCTCTGAAATCGTCCCTGATTACAATACTCCCCTCAAGTGAAATTGATCACTCAGTTGTACTTAGGCCTTCCTACCTACCTAGACTGGAATATATACTATGCTATGCTATGCTAAGTCACTGCAGTCGTGTCCGACTCTGTGTGACCCCATAGACAGCAGCCCACCAGGCTGCCCCGTCCCTGGGATTCTCCAGGCAAGAACACTGGAGTGGGTTGCCATTTCCTTCTCCAATGCGTAAAAGTGAAAGTGAAATCGCTCAGTCATGTCCGACTCTTAGCGACCCCATGGACTGCAGCCCACCAGGCTCCTCCATCCATGGGATTTTCCAGGCAAGAGTACTAGAGTGGGGTGCAATTGCCTTCTCCGACTGGAATATATACCATATTGTATAGTATTCATGTATGTATATGTCTTCTCTAAGGGGGCTTCCTTGGTGGCTCAGGGGTAAAGAATCCGCCTGTGAATGCAGGAGACATGGATTCGATCCCTGGGTCGGGAAGATCCCTTGCAGAAGGAAATGGCACCCACTCCAGTATTTTTGCCTGGGAAGTCCCATGGACACAGGAGCCTGGCAGGGGGTCACAAAAGAATCAGACACAACTGAACAACAAATTCTCCAAGGAGTATTTCCACTGCCGTTTGCAGATGAGGGAGCATGCCTTATTTATCTTTATGTGCTCAGGGCCAAATACAGTTCCCAAAACATAACAATCATTCGATAAATTTTGATGAATTGATAAAATCTTGTTCCTTTGAACTAGAACATTACTGACTCTCATTCTGTCACCTACAATTTAAAATAATGCATCTCCCTCCCACACGCCAATCCAACTATCAATAACAAATGATTTTACAGTCTTATGTGTTCATAAAGTAGAGTTAATCCTGCTTTCTAATCATTTTTAGGACAAATGTTTATTTGGTTTTCACATAATGAATGAGATTCCATCACTAAATCTGAGGCATCTGAGCACTAGAAAAGGTGCTCCCTAATACCCATACAGTTATACAATGTATCTCAGTGTTGCATTCATTCTCCTAGGAGTTCTCTGAGGCCTATGCTGAAGAATGCTTTTTAAATTATTTTATTTATTTACTTATTTTTCGCCTGTGCTGGGTCTTTGCTGCTGTGCAGGCTTTCTCTAGTTGCAGCGAGCGGGGGCTACTCTCGTTGCAGTGGGCTGGCGTCCCATTGCAGTGGCTTCTTTTGTTGCAGGCAAGGGCCCTAGAGCGCCCAGGCTTCAGTAGTTGTGGCACACATGCTCAGTAGTTATGGGGCACAGGCTTAGTTGCTCTGCACCATGTGGAATCCTCCTGCACCAGGGATCAAACCCACATCCCCTGCATTGGCAGGCAGTTTCTCAACCACTGGACCACGAAGAAAGTCCTGGAGAATACTTTTAATGAAGTTTGTTGAGTGTACAATTTATGTTTCCTATCAATATTGCCCAGCTATTGTGTTTAATTTGAGAAAAAATGTCTCTGTGTTTTGGGAATCTGTTAACTGATAATATTCCTGCTTACCCTCCGTAGCCAGAGGTTATTATGCCAGAGGACGCTAGGGTGCAAAATCTTGCTGTAGGGAGCTGCGGGACAGGGACCCGGGTGCAGGGTATTCACTCTATGTGCCACACCTATATTCCACTTCATTATTTTTATACAGGGAGAATTGAATTTTTTAAAACCTAGGAAAGGAAAGGTAATGTTCAAAGAGGACGGCAAGCCATTCCTCTTGTCTTCAGTTACAGGAATGATGACATCTACAGCTACTAGCAGGGGAGACCAAGGCCTGGGTCCCTGGCATAATTTGCAGGACTCACTGTAGCCCAGGAAAAGCTCCGCCTAATGGGTCGCATTATCGACTTGGGTGTGGCTATTACTTCTTAGACCTCAGTTATTAGGTTGACCATCAGTTTACTGCCAGCTTTGGAATTTAAGGAACTTAGTGGGAAGTATTATCTAAGCTCCATGAGGCTTCATTTACTTAACTCACTGACCATGACTTGGAAAAACAAGCCAACAAATGAGTTCAGAAAGCGTGTATGTTTACCAGAAGAGTTCACATGGTATTGCCATACTGATGTTATTGTCACTGCAAATCCACTTAGAGACCACCCACTACAGCACTGGAAAAGAGTTACACCCTCATGCTCCTGCTGTAGAAAGTCCACTTCTCGGGTTTCTTGAATGATTCATGCTCTCTCTCAAATCCTGTCTGCCTGGAATACACTTCTCACTGGCATTCTGGTTCCCCAGTGTCATCTAGTCAGCCTTGTTTTCCTTCAACTTGCAAGTTCTCCAGGAATACTTCTCAAGATCTCTTGGACTCTATCATACCTCCTCACGTCTAGAACTTTCCTTCCCTAGAGTTCAGTGCTGCCTCCTTTGGTTGAGGCCTGTAAAGTCCTCAATGGCCAGGATCCTTTCTGTCATGTTCACAGATGGGAACAAGAAAATGGGAATGTGGAGTAGTCTTATCAAATTTGGGGAAAATGAAGAAAAATTTTCTTTTTATGTTTATACAAATGAAAAAAGGGGAATATCTGGGAAAGGAAGAGAAAATAAAAACCAAACTAACATCCCACTATATTTAAATTCCCTCTTATGTACCAGGCGCTAGACTATGATGTGCATGGGGGCTACAAAGTCCAATAAGTCTTGGTTCCTGCTCAATGAATTATAGTTGTCTTGAGTCAAAATACAAGAGGTTGATGAACCAAAAGAAAATTTGTTGGATTCCTGAAATAAGAAGAGGAAAATGAGAGAAAGAAGAATTGGGAGGTGAGGGGGAAAGTAGGCTTTGAATGTTTTCAAATTTCATTGATTCCTTTTACCTTCTTCATCTGCAACCCAACAAATACTCTGAATTCAGACTTGTGTTTTGTAACCGAATATGGAAATGTTAAAGCCTGTTTCTTACACTTTATAAAGACATTTGGAGGCTCTTTGCTTTGTATGCTACAGTACTATTTTTAAAAACAGCTCAATCAACAAACATTATAGAACCATTGTTATGGGGCCAGCACTGTGCTTACTGCTGTGGGCTATATGCTTTAAAAGAGAGGCTTTATTCTTCCTTCATATCTCAGCTCTCCACATCCTTCCAAGATGCATAGCTGTTTACATTTGTGCAGTCATCCTTTTCATTTTCCCTTTAAATCAGCACTCTGTAATTGCAGTAACACATTTTAGTGCTGTGTTAGGTGAGGAAGCTGAAATAGTTGCCTGTATGACTCAACCAAGCTCATGTTCTCCCAAGTTTCTTTTACTTGAAATTCCATCCTCATTCTGACCACACTGCCTTGGCAGAACCACTAAGTACAAAAGATGACAATGATTAAGTCCCATCTCCTAAACAGAAGATACAGTACAGATTTTCTTCTTACAGTAAAAAATTAATACTAGTCTCCATCTGAATGTTAGAGCCCATAAAATTATGCAAAGAATGCTCACATATTAAATTTCCACAAACTTACAAAAAAAGGAAGACGATCAAAAATATGTTTATCCTTGGCAATTGGGGTTTTCTTCCAGAAGATGACTCTGCAGAGGGCAACTGTAAAAAAAAAAAAAAGTCATCTCTTCCCTATGCATTGATGGGTATACCCCATGGAGCCTAGAGTGGTATGATACTAAAAAAAAAATAAGAATGCTGCAGGAAACCTGGGTTTGACCCCTGGTTTGGGAAAATCCCCTGGAGAAGGGAATGACTACTCACTGCAATATTCTTACCTGGAGAATTCCATGGACAGAGGAGCCTGTCAGCTACAGTCTGTGGGGTCGCAAAGAGTTGGACACAACTGAAAGATTAACACTCACTCATCAGAGAAAGACGGCAGTGGGATTTATCCGCCTTCCAGGGAAGCATTTAAAGCCTTAAAAAAAATATCAGTGACAGTTCAGAGAACTTCTGCATACAGGGTGTACTCCTAAGGCAGTTTCTACATGAAGTCAATAAAATGGCCCTTTTGCCCAGTATAAAGGGATGGAGTACAAACAGATGCTGAAGAAAAAAGTATCTTCTCCTTCTATTCAATTCTCTGGAATGTTGTAAACTGTTGTAAACATATAGCTTAGTTTTTTCTCCCAAGACTGACTCACATTTTACTAAAAATAATGTGTACGCCTCTTAATAGTTGACCAAGTGTGTTATACTGCACTGAACAGAAAAGTGATGACACAACAAAGATAATGAATTACTTGGGAATTAACACCCCCTTGCCTAAAAAAATAAAGCCTATGCAACCACAAGAGTATACCTGTGGTGGATTCATTTTGATATTTGGTTTTAAATTATTTTTAATAAAAAAAAAAAAGAGCTTCTTTCCTCTTCCAAGAAAATTTAACATCTAAAAAGTCAAGTACAGTCTCAGTTAAATTTCAAAGGGAGATAGGGGGTTTAATAAAGGAAGGACTTTTTCTTGGCTAGTATCATATCTGCCTCTTTCCAAGAAAGTCTGGAAGACATTGAACACTGTAAAACTGCAGTTCTCAGAATCTAGTACCACTTTCCTGTGGATGCCTTTCTATCAAATCATCAAGCAGTACCTGGAAAACTAGACTAGATTGGCATCCCTTGCTTAGGTGTGTCAGTCAGCTCTGTTTTACAAATGAGCCTGGAGCTGTGGGCACCCTTAAGACTGGAGCAAAGAACTTGGTGGGTGGCCTAGAAGAGAGTCTGGGCGTTGTAATAAAAAGACACAGAGATGGCGCATCTGGCCATGAGAAGCTGCTGAGGAAGATACTCAAAGGTCCAGGGAAAGATGCCAGTCCACATCAAGACTACATAAACACTACAGAGAATCAGCCCAGGTGCCAGGCTAACACTGTAAATAAAGTATCTTGGCTTTGTCTTTATTAGAGGAAAGTCCTTATTATCTTAAGGAATATGTTACAGTTACATGGAAAAACATAGAAATACATCAAAGGTGTGGGGAACACTAAAACTTAGCAAACTTATTGTGATTATAGTTGTTAAAGTGCTTTCCCACAAATGATTGTGTTGAATCTTCACAACTCCAGGGAAATGAAATGTTAAATGACAACTACCCTGCATGTGGCCACTCGGTGCATCTTGAGACCACGCCAGGGAATAGAGGCCGGGTCCTCCATCCTGCACACAGAAGGGGGTCCATGTTCAGATGCTTGATGACCCTAGTCCCCAGACAGTGAGTTCACCCACACATGACTGGGCCAGACCCCACCTCAGACCCGACATCTTTGTTATGACTAATTCCACCTTTGGAATGTCTGTGGTCAATTAATTCCAATTAAGGCTTCCGTCCCTATAATCCTCATATGCCAAAAGGAAGTCAGTTTCCCTCCCCTGTTCTTAACCCCTTCATGCTCTGTACCTCTTCTCTCTGGCTTCTCTCCTCAAACCACTAAACCCTCTGGAATCTTCATCCTTTATGTAAAAGAAAAAGAACCAATAAACACAACATCTCCCCACACTAACTGTACATTTCACCTACCATAGAACTAAGGATAGGGGTGACAATTTATTAACCCATTAATGCCACTTTAGAACCACCACAGCTCCATCCTGGCATCTTTGACATCTGACAATACTACTATGTACACTTACATGTTTCTATCATCTACTGACCTCTGGTCACATGCTTTAAGACAGAACACTCCTCCTCTCAAACCCAACTTCTGCCATTGTTCCAGAAAACTTCAGTGTCTTTGGGAGCAATCCACCTTCAATCTGCTGTTCCTTGGCCTCAAATACGTAATAACAATTCTCACCTCCACTCCAATTAGACTTCCCCACACTGCCAGCATATACCCTGAGACTTGTCATCAACCAGAATGGTTCCATACCATTAACTACAACCACTGTAATTCTCTAACCTAGCCATCTTTCCCTCAAAGCTCTCAGGACCCCCACTTGAACATATCTGCTCTTCAAATTCATTGAGTCCTCCAGCTCCTGGGTCTTCATTTCCTCAGAGTCCATGAGCATTCCCCTAAAAGGACTCTAAGTAGTTGGCTATCTGAACTACTCACCACCAGTGCCTTCAGCTAGATGTCTCTTCTTATGCTGCATTTACCTGGCAAATTCCCAACACAGGATCAATGCCATCTTGGTACCTAGAAGGTTGAACCCTCCCAAGTAAAATGTTAAGCCATTCAGATTATTGTCATAACAAACATATGGTCTCTGATCTTAAAACTTTAATACATCTCAATCTTTTCACTTGATTAAATTTCCTCCCTACTCTCCTATACATCTCTATTGAGGCTATAATCTTTTTCTTCAACTCCCCCCCCCACCTAAAAAAAGATGTCCAGAGACAGAAGAGGAAAAGGAGGGGATATGGTGACATAAAAGCTAACTTTTGAGGGAAGAATCCTCTACTCTCTATAGAGAATTTATTTATTTCTTAAATAAAGAAATTCTTAGGGCTCACCCTGAGCTCTCTTCTCTGCTCATTTTGAGAAGTATCTCTCACCTACTTCTACAGTTTCAATTATCTTCTTTATGCAAAGGACTTTGAAACCTCTATTATCAGTCCAGGTCACACGCCTATGTATCATTAAAGTAAGCTTTAATATATCTGGAGAATATTGCAAATCCTTATGTTGAAATTGATCTCTCTCTGTCTCTGTCTCACACACACACACACACACACACACACACACACACACACACACAAATTGCTTCTCTTATCTCCTCCTCAATAAAATGCATCGTCACCCATTTGTCAGGATAGAAACCTGGTGGACATCCTTGCCTCTTTCCTCTGCCTCACCCAAGTCATCAACAGCTGCTACTAATATCATATCCTGGCTTTTTCTCAAATGCAGCCACTTTTCCCTGTTCAAATAATGAACAATAGCCCTGTTCAAACAAGGAAACTAAAGTTGAGAGAGGTGAAGACATTGTACAATGCCACACAACTAGTAAGTGACCAAGCCTACTCATCTGCCTCCAAAGCCCATGATAGAAATTGGAGAAGAATTTTGGAGGGGGCCCTCAGAGCCAAAGAAGCACAACTTAGACCATTCCAACTGCAGAATGGCCCAAAACCAAGGGGAAAAAGGCACTGGGGGTAACCAGTCTTCCAAGGAAGCATTTAAAGCCTCAAACAAAGTCAATCAAAGAACTTCTGTGTGCAGGGCTTTCTCCTGAGGTAGTTTCTACATGAAGCTAAAAAATGGCCCTTGTGCCCAGAATGAAGATATAGGGGTTCAACAGATGCTGGATAGATGGAGAATATATCATAGAATGTGGCCGTTGATGGCATATGTCATGAGTGAGTGAGCACTCTTTAAGGCACTGAGATTTTGAGGTTGTCACCATAGCATAACCTGGTTTATCCTGAGTCAATCTCGTTTTGTTTTCATTCAGGCTTACGTGGTACTCTCACTGTCAAGTACAAAGATCGAAATGGCTGCAATGAATGTTCTTCCTCTGAGAAACTTTTCTAATAATTCACTTCATCCTCTCGTTAGGTTCATGTTTGTTCCTGGTTTCTCCCTTTACAGTTTTGAAGTCAGTGAAGTCGTCCATTAGAGAGACTGAGAAGAGATGAATGTTAAAGGGAAAAAATAAATGAATGGCAATTTTTCAGCACCCACAAAGTGAAGTTACCTTGGAAATTATGTAAAAATAGACCATGAGGCCTATAGAAAAGTGACGTAAAAAGGTCTATTTTATTATATTATATGATCTTTCTAGAGCTAATCTTTATATCTTACTGAGTGTGGCAGACAAAATATTCTTTGCAAGAGAAGATTCAGTGGTTCCGAATTTTAAATTATTTTTGGTTAAAAACATGGGCTTTGGAGTCTGGCAGAAATAAGTCTATATCCAGTTTCTCTGCCACTTTCCATCTGTGTAACCTTGGGCAGGTCTAAGATGAGGACAGTAATAGTATCCATCCCAGTGTCACTGTGAGGGCTAGACCATCAGTGAATCTACAGTGCTTTCTGCAGTGCCCACAGGTCTTAATAGGTGCTAATTATTAATAGTATTATTAATACTATTGTTGTCATCATTATTGTTATTTTTACTATGAAACAAGTTTTTAAAAAGGGCATATAGGTCTGTATCTAATCCACAGCATCTAGGTATGAAGGGTAAGAAAATATGAAGGCCCTTAAAGAAGTTGGGAAAAATAAATTCCAATGCATGTGCAAACTTAAGAACACATGGGTCTTCTGGGTAATTTAGGAGCTAATTGCTAGAAAGGAATCAAGAGACAATCTCTATAAAGGTAATATTTTAATTTAATGCTTATTTTTATCAAGATAATTCATGTGTGTTTCGAGTCAAATCTTACTAACATAAAACATGACAAAAACCACAGTCACTTGTTTGGTGTGGGATAGAAGTGGACTCAAAATACTTGTTAGTATATGGTGAGAGTGAGACAAAAGGCTGTCTCTAGAACAAGTCTTCGTTTGGGGGTGGGGAGGAGCTAAGCAACTAGGTGGATGGCAGGCTCATTAACTAAGATGGGGAAGACTAGTAGATGAGCAGGATTGCCACAGAGGGGGCAGGCAAAGAACCAAGAGACCTGATATTTAGCCTCAAAAGTGAAGACGCTGAATAGACAATTTGATATACAGCCTAGAGGTCAGGGCATGGGTCATGCGGAAAGTTAATGAATTGCAGGTTACTGGCAAGTAGATGTTAATACTTAAATGACAGCAAGCGAGGCAAAGACCCGGGTTTGATCCTTGAGTTGGGAAAATCCCCTTCTCCCACCTGGAGAAGGGAATGAATACCCACTCCCGTATTCTTGCCTGAAGAATTCCATGGACAAAGGAGCCTGGCTGGCTACAGTCCACAGGGTTGCAAAGAGTCAGACACGACTGAGTAACTAACACTTTCAGTATTACTAACCCAGACGAAGAAAGCTACAAAAAACTGATGCTGACACCTTTCAACATGTAGAGCTCAGGCTGAGGAAGGACAGCCAGGAAGGGTAACTGAGAAGCAATGGCTGGTAAGATTGTCAAAGAGCCAGGGGGCACTGTGACTCTGGAGCAAACAATGGTTCAAGGAGGAGGGCTTAAAATACCCGATCAAAAAATGGGCCAAAGAACTAAACAGACATTTCTCCAAAGAAGACATACAGATGGCTAACAAACACATGAAAAGATGCTCAACATCACTCATTATCAGAGAAATGCAAATCAAAACCACAATGAGGTACCGTCTCACACTGATCAGAATGACTGCGATCCAAAAGTCTACAAACAGTAAATGCTAGAGAGGGTGTGGAGAATAGGGAACCCTCTTACACTGTTGGTGGGGATGCAAACTAGTACAGCCACTATGGAGAACAGTGTGAAGACTCCTTAAAAAAACTGGAAATAGAACTGCCATACAACCCAGCAATCCCACTGCTAGGCATATACACTGAGGAAATCAGAAGTGAAAGAGACACATGTACCCCAATGTTCATCCCAGCATTGTTTACAATAGCTAGGACATGGATGCAACCTAGATGTCCATTGGCAGTTGAATGGATAAGAAAGTTGTGGTTCATATACACAATGGAATATTACTCAGCTATTAAAAAGAATGCATTTGAGTCAGTTCTAATGAGGTGGATGAAACTGGAGCCTATTATACAGAGTGAAGTAAGTCAGAAAGAAAAACACCAATACAGTATATTAACACATATATATGGAATTTAGAAAGATGGTAACGATGACCCTATATGCAAGACAGCAAAAAAGACAGATATAAAGAACAGACTTTTGGACTCCGTGGGAAAAGGCGAGGGTGGGATGATTTGAGACAATAGCATTGAAACATTTATATTACCATATGTGAAATAGATGACCAGTCTAAGTTCAATGCATGAAACAGGGCACTCAAAGCCAGTGCACTGGGACAACCCAAAGGGATGGGATGGGGAGGAAGGTGGGAGGGGAGGGAGGTGGGAGGGAAGTTGGGGAGGGAGGTGGGAGGGAAGTTGAGGAGGGAGGTGGGAGGGAAGTTTGGGATGGAGCGGACACAGGTACACCCATGGCTGATTCATGTCAATGTATGGCAAAAGCCACCACAAATTGTAAAGTAATTAGCCTACAATTAAAATAAATAAATTAATTTTTTTTAAAAAAGGAGGAGGGCATGGACAGCTGTGTGCACGCAGCTCAGAAATCACGCTATAATCCTGCTGCTGCTGCTAAGTCACTTCTGTCGTGTCCAACTCTGTGCGACCCCATAGACAACAGCCCACCAGGCTTTCCCATCCCTGGGATTCTCCAGGCAAGAACACTGGAGTGTGTTGCCATTTCCTTCTCCAAAGCATGAAAGTGAAAAATGAAAGCGAAGTCGCTCAGTTGTGTCCGACTCTTCGCGACCCCACGGACTGCAGCCTACCAGACTCCTCCCATGGGATTTTCCAGGCAAGAGTACTGGAGTGGGGTGCCATTGCTTTCTTCACACTATAATCCTAGCCACCCTTTATTTCCCTGCTTCTGCCCTTAATGGACCACTGTGCTTTTTCTATTATTATTCTCTTGCATTAGAATGGCTCTTCACCTGCCAAAATCCTACCTGTCTTTTGTGACCCAGCAAGAATGCCATCACCTTGGTAATGCATTTCCTATCTCCATTAATAAAAATTGCCCTCTTGCTCCACAATATTCCATAGCCTGTTGTATATTATAATTTATTCTGCTTTGTGCTGTATGTATAGGTGTTCTCTCTTTATCCTTCTTGTCTTCCAATTAGACAGTAGTCCCCCAACCCCTATTATTTCAGCAGAGTGCTGTGCATGTGATAGGTACTCAGTAAAGATTTCCATTGAGTCAAATCCAGAAATACAGAACTCAAGCCTGAAAAAGTATCTCCAAAGGACAATCTGCTTTAACACTGTAGATGTGTTTGCCAGCATATGTATCTTCTGCACCTAACCCAGAAATTACTTATACATTTCCCGGACCCTCTATAGAAAAATAGTGGGAAGAATCATTTCCAAAAAACAAACTTTTTAAATGACACCTTAAAAAAACATGTGATCAAAAAAGTGTAGTGTAGGCAAAGTTCCTGTCACACGCATGTCTCCTGTCACATAGCTTCTGTTGGCTGTGTATCTCCTGAGTTAATGGTTATTTTAGAAACTATTTAGACTAAGCTTTCCTCCAGATCTCAGGTATGAAAATAACAAGTTGCAAAAATCTCGTGAATGAAAAAAAAAAAATTGTGATCCCTGAACTTCACACTAAAAAGCTAAAAAGATTGTTCTAATCCAAGTGCTGGGTTAGCAGGCAGCAATTCTTGAATCTTCTTGCTTCAAACATCACATGCTCGTCCTCTTATTCTAAGGAGGAGGAGTGTGGTAGAAAGAGGGCATCTGGAAGGTAGTTTGGCTAAGAGCTGGAGAAAGAGAAGAGAGAAAAACAGGTAATCCATGGTAAACACACTCACAGTCAAAACTTGATATACCAAGCAGAATTTCTACAGACCTAATTTCTCCTAAGGGAGAATTATTTGCCAAGCTGCCATGTGCAACCTGCTATTAAAAACAACTGGGACTCTATGGCAAAAATGTTAATTTTTATGATTTCCTTTATCATCTCTTCTGTTTTGTACCATGTTGCAAAACAGTTGTCTTTTGAAACTAATCATTCTTTCGTGGCCAATGGTGATTTACAAATTAGACCCTCAGACCTCCCCTAAAAAACTTAGGTCTTTACAGATAATCAAAGATAAACAAATAGCCTGGTGATTAATATGAATACACATTCTTTTTAGTTTCTATGCCAGATCTACCACATATTTGTGATCATCCAAACTGGTTGTTTTTTGTTAATATTTATACTTCCTGTACCTTCAAACCCACATATTCAGAGGGAGAAAACTTTTTTTTGAGAGTACAAGGTGATGGTTTGCAGACGCTCAGCAGTAGACTAAGTGAAGTCACTCAGTTGTGCCCAACTCTTTGCGACCCCATAGATAGTAGCCTGCACCAAGCTCCTCCGTCCATGGGATTTTTCAAGGCAAGAGTACTGGAGTGGGGTGCCATTTCCTTCTCCAGGGAATCTTCCCAACCCAGGGATCAAACCTAGGTCCCTCACATTGTAGACAGATGCTTTACCATCTGAGCCACCAGGGAAGTCCAGCAGTAGACTACATAAGAGTAAATAATCAACCTAGGGACTACCCTGGTGGTCCAGTGATTAAGAATCCACCTTCCAATGCAGGAGATGCTGGTTCAATCCTTGGTCAGAGAACTATGATCCCACATGCCACTGGGCAGCTAAGCCTGCACACCACAGCTAAAGAGCTGGCACCACAACTAAGACCCAATGCAGCCAAATATATGTTGATTTTTAAAAAGAGTATGAGAATAATCAACCTAGCTGCCCTTTGCTGCAACATTAAATAGTCCCGTAACCTCCTTTTCTTAATGGTGGCACCAGTTCAACCACACTCTGGAAGGTATTGGTTTCCTAAAGTACAATGTGGAAGCATCAGAATAAAAGGACAGTGTGAGGAAAACTGACAGTGGGGACTTTGTGGTCTCTAGATTCAGTTGCTCATACAAGAACCTGGGAGGGGGAACCCCCAAAAGATTAGTCACTTCGTTTTGTGTTGCAGAACTCAATTCAGGTTAACAAAGCATTTGCCAACTAAGGAGATGGGAGAATGGCAGTATTCACTTGCTCTGGTCTGAATAAACAAATGTGGAATTTGTGGGCTGACTAATGTCCTGGGATAAACCAGGCAGTCAGCCAAATCCTAGGAGTTCTGATGCAAAGACAGCAAACCCACACTTTTCTTTTTCATGGAAAGTGCTCCATGGGAGTATTAATGTCCACAAGGGCAGCCTGGGTCTTCAGCTTGCCTTAAAAATTCACCAGTATTCATCCACAGGGAATTCTCAGTGCTTCCGAAATTGAAAACCTAGATCAAGTGATAGAAGCAGAATCCCTTCTCGGAAAGTGTCAAATATGCCATTTAGCTCCTTTTAGAAATGTGTTATCATGGTCCCTTTTTAAATACATTACTCTGAAAATATATAATTAGGCTACTAAAATATGACTCTGGTTCTATCTTTCCTTTCATTCATTCATTTTATTCATTGAGTGCCTTCATTCATTCATTGTATACTCCCAGCATATAGAAACAATTTAAGTTTCTATGGATGAAACAGTCTCTGAGTCAGACCCAGTCCAGCTCTTGGGGAATCCTTGGGCAGTCTTTGACAATTTCCAGGGCGTTGGAAGAGTATTACATTCTTATAATTTTACTTTTGTTTAGCAGAAAGTATTAAAAGTTGTAATTTTTTAGTGAGAGAAGCAATAAGCTCTTAAATTAAGGTCACAGCATAAGTTTGTGGGGATGTCAGAAAAAAAGAGTAAGGGGTTTCCCTCTATTTGCCCACCAGGGTCCCTCACCATGCTATGAGGACCAGATTTTATTACCAATAACAGCTACTGGAATATCAAGGACTAAGTTTCACAGGTTCCTAACTAACTCAAGAAAAACTTCCCAGCAGCAGCTCATGCAATCTCCTTTAAACCTATAAGGCTGGTTTATCTACCCAGATCAGACCATACACGGTATATGCAGACTAAAAGCAAAATCGCTGGAATGACTCAATGTGAATATAACACACACTAGAGGGAGAAAGTTCACTGCGGTAAGTGATACAAAGGGAGTGTTTTAAGAGTCTTCAAAACACCTCCAGCCTTCCTTGTGATGTGGGGTCTTCTTAAGTAGTATTTACCCACATTTGGGCCTTCCTATTTCCCACATGAACGTGTAATCTCCATGACTTATTATTAATCCTCCAGAGTCCCAGGAGGAACCTGCCTGCCAAACTGCAAATTTATATAGATGATTCCTTTTAAGCGGCATTATATGTAACTGCCTTAAGAAGGAAATTCAGGTAGATTAGCAGAGATTCAAGCCAGCTCATTCACACACACACACACACACACACAAGCTGTCAAGGTGTCTGGGGTTTATGAAGTCATCGAATCAATACCAAGTTTAACATGTTTTGGTTAGTCTCATGAACATAACTCTTTAGGAAAAAAAGTATTACAAAGTCAAAGTGTGGAAAGGGAGCATTATTTCTGTTTAATTACTATGAAGAAGGGAAAGAAGGTGGAAAGAGAAAGCTATAGAAAAATTCGGGAAAAGAGCTATTTCAGGTATAAAAAACAAGGAAGGAAAACCTGAGCCTGGGATTGGATGATAAGCAGATGGCAGAAGCCACCACAGAAACTGTTTGACCAGCAGCTCAGTCCTCGCCTTGAAGGAACAAGACGAAGTACACAGCCCACAAACCAGAGGAAGCCTGCACAGGAAGCGGAGAGGAAGATAGAGGCTAATGGACTTGGGGACAGGATGAAGCCAGTCCATGTGAGGTTCATGAAAACCAAGTAGGCAATACAAGCAGCAAAGTGTTTCCTTGTGTCATTCACTCAGGACCACAACCCGATTTCAAAACACCATGGGACCAGAGATGGGAAAACCGGGTAAAATGGGGCCATTTAAAAAATTTTCTCTCTTTGCTGTTTGCTTGTCAGAGATGACCACCTTTGACAACCCCATGTGCAACTCCTTTAACAACCCCATGTGCAAAGCACATTTCTCTGATGGCTCAGACGGTAAAGGGTCCACCAGCAATGTGGGAGAGCTGGGTTAGATCCCTGGGTTGGGAAGATCCCCTGGAGGAGGAAATGGCAATCCCCTGGAGGAGGAAATGGCAACTACAGTACTCTTGCCTGGAGAATTCCATGGACAGAGAAGCCTGGCAGGCTGCAGTCCACGGGGTTGCAAAGAGTCAGACACGACTGAGTGACCAACTCATTTTTTCACTTGTGTAAAGCACACACTGGATCCCACTGTGGTGAGCTATTTGATGGACAGTGTCATATTTCCCAGAGGAATTAGACAAGCAGTTGGACTTGACAAGTAGCATAAAATAACATAAAGAGCTTTCTTAAATAGTGCCAGAGAATTCGGTGCCAAAAGCCTGAGGTGGTTATTAGAAAATGGTAACCACTCTGATTGTCTGCCTACAGTCTCTTCATCACCAGGAAACGGCTACGGCAGAACCCAGCCAAAGCAATCACAGCTCCCTTAGGAAGCATTCACCGTGCACTGCTAGCTCTTGCTAACATCCCCGCTGTTTGCAAAGTGGCTAGACAGGGATGTGACAGTAATTCCTGTCGTCAGTTAAGAAGGAACTGCCCAACGGGATTTTAACTTTTAACTGGATTTCAGCCATGCTGTTTCCTTTGGTTACCTATCAGCTGAAACGTCTCTGGCAGCCAAGCTCCAGTGCATTTCGTTTCCATGGTCAATGGAGCAGTACAAAGGAAAAAAACTGGAAAGGGGTCAGGACACACCAGCTCTATCCCTAATCAGCTGCAAGGCTGTGGCCTGGCCAAGTTGCTTCTTTTTTCCTTTAATCATAAAATAGAATAATATAAAACCTACCTCACAGGGTTACAGTCATTGGAGAGAACAGATGAGCAAAATGTTACAGAAAGTATATTCATATATTATATTAATACCTAAGTATATGTGTGTATATACATGTTTTTAAATGTTTCCCATTGCATAAAAGTGAGGTATAGATGTGGTAAGTCCCTGGATAAGTAAAGTGACATCGATCATTTGGATATTTAAGAAAAAAAAAATGCCTCTCTTGATCCTAAGGAGAAAGATAATTGTCCAAATTGTTCAGACCATTTTTCTTCTCCAAGTCCTAGTCATGGGATCTATACAAAGACTGACTTTCATGATTGCTGACAAACAAAATATTTTGAGGAAAATATAATAATGGCTACTGATTACTAAATGTTTACTATATGCTGGCCAATCTATGAAGCTCTTTATAAATATGACTTCACTTCCTCTTCATTATGATCCATGAAATATGTATCATTTAATAATATTATACATTATGCCTAAGTTTAGGAAGAAATTCATTGTTAGAACTAGTATTTAAATTCAGGTCTGTCTCACTTCAGGGCCCTTGGTCTTAGTCAGAGCCATTTCAGTTCTGTAAAGGAAATCATGTTTCTCTTTTGTCCCAGCTTTTTGCAGTTGCTATTAAAAGTTGGCCCACGTGCTCTGGCTGGTTGGCACGCCCTTTGTATTAGAGCTGAAGGTTCCTGGAGGCCCACATGGAGGCCCATAGAGACGGGGTGGTGTGAGGGAGTGTTTTAAAAGGAAACGGCAAAGAAGCTTCGCGAGAAAGGACCTGTGGGGTTCACACTCATATCTGAAAGGCTATATTTCTTGGGTAAATGCCACACAGGTTTGCATTTAGACAGAATAGGAAAGAGTCCCAGAAACACACACACATAATTAACCTGCACCAAAGTAGGCAAGACTACACAGTGGGGTAAAGACAGCCTCTTTAACAAGTGGTGTTGGAAAAACTGGACAGTTACATGCAAAAGAATAAAACTGGACTACTTTTTTACAGCCTATACAAAAATGAATTCAAAATGGATTAGAGACAATTATAAGAATTGACCATAAAACTCCAAGGAGAAAACATAGGCAGTTTACTCTTTGACACTGGACTTAGCAATATTTTTTTGGATCTGTCTCTTCAGACAAGGGGGAAACAAAAGCCAAAATAAATAAATAGTATTACATCAAACTAAAAAATCTGTTCTCAGCAAAGTAAAGCCTTGACAAAATGAAAAAGCCACCTACTGAGTGGGAGAAGATATTTGCAAAACAATTATGTCCAATACAGGACTTCCCTGGTGGCTCAGATGGTAAAACATCTGTCAACAATGCGGGAGACCCGGGTTCAATCCCTGGGTTGGGAAGATCTCCTGGAGAAGGAAATGGCAATCCACTCCAGTACTATTGCCTGGAAAATCCCATGGACAGAGGAGCCTGGTAGACTACAGTCCATGTCCAATATGGGGTTAATATCATATATATATATATATATATAATTCATACAACTCAATAGCGAAAGAATAACCTGATAAAACATGGGCAGGGTATCTAAATAAACATTTTTCCAAAGAATACATACAGATGGCCAACAGACACACGAAAATATGCTCAACATCATGGGCATCAGGGAAACGCAAATCAAAACCACTATGAGATATCATCTCACATCTGTCAGAACAGCTGTTATCAAAAAGACAAAAGATACCAAGTGTTGACGAGGATGTGGAGAAAAGGGAAACCTTCAGCACTGTAAGTGGGATTGTTAATTGGTACAGCCTCTACGGAAAACAGTATGGAGGTTCTTCAAAAAATTAAAAATAGGACTACCACATGACCCAGCAATTTCACTCCTGGGTATTTACCTAAACAAAAACACTAATTCAAAAAGATATATGCACCCCTGTGTTCATTACAGCATTATCCACCAATGTGAAAGTGAAAGTTGTTCAATCATGTCCAACTCTTCATAACCCCAAGGTATTATGTTAAGAGAAATGTTAGAGAAAGACAAGTACCCCATGATCTCAGTTATATGTGAAATCTAACAAACCAAATGAAATGAAGACAGACACATAGATGCAGAGAACAAATGGATAGCTGTCAGAGGGGAAGGAATAGAGGTTGGGCAAAATAAGCATAGGTGAAGAGGATGAAGAGGTACAAATTTCTACTTATAAATAAGCCACAGGGATGTAATATACAGCATGGGGAATATTGTCAGTATACTATGATAACCTTGTATGGGTACAGATGGTTACTAGAATTGCCAGGCCGATTATTTCGTAATCATTTAAAATGCAGCATCATTATGTTGTACACCTGAAACTGGCATTATATTGCACATCATCTATATTTCAATATATAAACAAATATTTTTTAAAAGAGCAGGAAGGAACTTTTTCTATAGTCTCTGGTCATTCTCATTTAGACCAAAACTGTTCCTCAGATGTGGCAATGAGCTGTTCAGGAATTTTATTCAACTAAGATTAATTCAGTTTGGATGTCTAATAGGTTTTTGTGTCCCGTCTCCCACCAGTTACCTCAGATAGTTTCTTTGGAGTTAAATACATTTCAAATATGTATCCCAATTTTATCCTCAAAAGTAGTACTGACTCAGGAAAGGTTTCTATCTTTTACAATAATACTTGAACCCTGGAAGAACCACATAACATATTAGCCTAATTATTAGATTTTATTTTAAGAGAAAGGTTGACCAATAGAATTTCAGAATTGAGAGTAATAATAGCTGTACAGCTGATATTGAGTTCTTATAGAATGGAAAGCATAGTGACATACCTCTTACAGAGATTATTTCATTTAAACCTTTACATATATATAAGGTAAACACTGTTAGGATTTTCATCTTCAAACAAAACTAGATTTGTCATTGATACTTCTTATGATCCAATGGCCACCAAAATGACAAAGGGGTAAAGTTGGGACAAGAGTAACAGAACATTTTAGCATATTCCCCTGCAATCTCCCCACTTCTCCAGTGTTCTCTCAAACACCTTATTCAGTCAACCAAGGTGGTTCAAAATCATTTGTCCTACTGCTTCCCTGACATGGATTGGTCACTAGAAATATCCCCAAAAATTATCCAGAGGAAAAAAAAAAAAAAACAGTAAAACCATAAAGAGGCAATTAAAGACATTTAACTGTTTAAAGGACCTGAGAATAAACTATGACTTCAAGAAAACAGTATATGCAACTTGTGAAATTGTGAAAGTTAAATATCCAATGGAGAACTGCCAGCCTAGCCCCATGAACAGACTCTTCCATGTAATTCAATGGAAATGATTCTACTGGACTTATGCAATAGAAAAGGAGAAAAAGATATATGTTGAGAAATGTAGGATCAGGAGAGTTGGGCCAATATAATGAGAAGCTTTGGTTGCTATGCACCCTTTGGCCAGCTCCCTCCCTCCAAGAGAAGGTCACAGCTGAGAGATGTCTTAGAGAGGCACACGACTGCCTGGGGCAATGGAGTTAGTACAGAGAGACATTTATAGGATGCAGTGACAAGTGGTTGTTGAACAAATCCAGCTCTAAAATATACCCAATGACTTACATCATCTTTGGAGTTACCAGCTTAATATTTTCTTATCCAGAGTCTAACCACAGAAAAGCTGGATCTCAAAATTTCCTTAAAGGGAAAATATTTAGGAAGGCATTACATAGTAGGTCCTTGTTTCTACTTTTGTTGTTGTTGTTGTTGATGTTATTAGTTATGTTTTACAATGTATCTTCTTTAATGGAGACACAATGAATAAGTTTTTCAACTCACCAGTTCTTGGAAGCATGAATTTGCAACAGTGGTGAAAGGATATCTCTTCAGTGCTCAGGTCAGGGGTAAAATAAGTGTTTTTTTGTCACCGATCCACCAGCATCCAGAGTTCCCCTCTAAAACCTGTGAAGATGAGACACTTATATTAATACATAAACACATGCAAAGAATCAGGGTCTCCCTTTATACAAAATTGTAGCAACAATATACATAGACAAAACTCGGGCTTGTGAAACACTGCTACAGAAAAAATAAGAGAAAGAAAAGAAAAGGGAGGAGAGGGAGAGAAGAAGAGAAAGGAAGGGAAGAGCTCTTAGACAAATAAAAGAGATGAAAACGCTTTTTGTTTTATGTCTTTTAGGATCATGAGTTCATCTCTATTATATGCATTATATCTTTACTATAACTCTGGAGGTAATTTGGATCACCCTCAAGTTTCAGAAAAAGATATCAGTGCTCAAAGAAGTAAAGTAGGTTTTGCTACTAAAAAGCATCAACCCCAGGATGTGATCCTAGGTGTCCATGATTTTAAAAACATTCATTCTCTTTTATCTCATTACCTTTCTTCCCAAGAGAATGCTCCTTTGAGGTACACTTTCAATTCTATAAGTGAAGATAACATATATCTGCTGGCAAGAAGACAGAAGTCTTTTCATTGATTCAGAATGAAGCTATTCTTCCTCTCATCAAAAGAGAGAATGACTGTAGGAGAAAGAAGAGGCAAGTGTTCACAAATCTCGTGACTTGGCCTAAACACAGGAGATATTTCCTAAGCCCCTTTATCACCTGGACAGTGTGCAGAGTAGAGAAATACATTGAATATAGTATATTTCCACTCAATAACTAAAATACAAGAGTTCCATCTTCCAATTTCAGCAATTTCAGCTAGTTTAAACCCATGAACAGCAATGAAAAGGACATGATGTTAGGATACTGAAAAATAGGACACTGAAAGATGAACTCCCCAAGTCGATAGGTTCCCAATATGCTCCAGATGAGTGGAGAAATAACTCCGGAAAGAATGAAGAGACAGAGCCAAAGGAAAAACAACACCCAATTGTGGATGTGACTGGTGAATTAAAGTCCAATGCTGTAAAGAGCAATATTGCATAGGAACCTGGAATGTTAGGTCCATGAATCAAGGCAAATTGGAAGCAGTCAAACAGGAGATGGCAAGAGTGAGCATCAACATTTTAGGAATCAGTGAACTAAAATGGACTAGAATGGGTGAATTTAATTCAAATGACCATTATATATACTACTGTGGGCAAGAATCCCTTAGAATAAATGGACTAGCCATCATAGTCAACAAAAGAGTCCAAAATGCAGTACTTGGATGCAATCTCAAAAATGACAGAATGATCTCTGTTCATTTCCAAGGCAAACCATTCAATATCACAGTAACCCAAGTCTATGCCCTGACCAGTAATGCTGAAGAAGCTGAAGTTGAACAGTTCTATGAAGACCTACAAGACCTTCCAGAACTAACACACAAAATAAGATGTCCTTTTCATTATAGGGGATTGGAATGCAAAACTAGGAAGTCAAGAAATACCTAGAGTAACAGGCAAATTTGGCCTTGGAGTACAGAATGAAGCAGGGCAAAGGCTAATAGAGTTTTGCCAAGAGAATGCACTGGTCATAGCAAACACCATTTTCCAACAACACAAGAGAAGACTCTACACATGGACATCACTAGATGGTCAGTACCGAAATCAGATTGATTATATTCTTTGCAGCCAAAGATGGAGAAGTTCTATACAGTCAGCAAAAACAAGACTGGGAGCTGACTGTGGCTCAGATCATGAACTCCTTATTGCCAAATTCAGACTGAAATTGAAGAGGTAGGGAAAACCACTAGACCATTCGGTTCAGTTCAGTTCAGTCGCTTCTGACTCTTTGTGACCCCATGAATTGTAGCACACCAGGCCTCCCTGTCCATCACCAACTCCCAGAGTCTACTCAAACTCATGTCCATTGAGTCAGTGATGCCATCCAGCCATCTCATTCTCTGTCTTCCCCTTCTCCTCCAGTTCCCACTCCCTCCCAACATCAGAGTCTTTTCTAATGAGTCAACTCTTCACATGAGGTGGCCAAAGTACTGGAGTTTCAGCTTTAGCATCAGTCCTTCCAAAGAAATCCCAGGACTGATCTCCTTTAGAATGGACTGGTTGGACCTCCTGGCAGTCGAAGGGACTCTCAAGACTATTCTCCAACACTACAGTTCAAAAGCATCAATTTTTCAGCACTCAGCTTTCTTCATAGTCCAACTCTCACATCCATACATGACCACTGGAAAAACCATAGCCTTAACTAGATGGACATTTGTTGGCAAAGTAATGTCTCTGCTTTTCAATATGCTATCTAGGTTGGTCATAACTTTCCTTCCAAGGAGTAAGCATCTTTTAATTTCATGGCTGCAGTCACCATCTACAGTGATTTTGGAGCCCAGAAAAATAAAGTCTGACACTGTTTCCACTGTTTCCCCATCTATTTCCCATGAAGTGATGGGACCAGATGCCACGATCTTCGTTTTCTGAATGTTGAGCTTCAAGCCAACTTTTTCACTCTCCACTTTCACTTTCATCAAGAGGCTTTTTAGTTCCTCTTCACTTTCTGCCATAAGAGTGGTGTCATCTGCATATCTGAGGTTATTGATATTTCTCCCAGCAATCTTGATTCCAGCTTGTGCTTCTTCCAGTCCAGTGTTTCTCATGATGTACTCTGCATATAAGTTAAATAAGCAGGGTGACAATATACAGCCTTGATGTACTATGACCTAAATCAAATACCTTAGGATTATACAGTACAAGTGACAAATAGACTCAAGGGATTAGATCTGATAGAGTGCCTGAAGAACTATGGATAGAGGTTTGTGACATTGTATAGGAGGCAGTGATCAAGACCACTCCCAAGGAAAAGAAATGCAAAGAGGCAAAGTGGTTGTAAATAGCTGTGAAAAGAAGAGAAGCAAAAGGCAAAGGAGAAAAGGAAAGATATACCCATTTGAATGCAGAGCTCCAAAGAATAGCAAGGAGAGATAAGAAAGCCTTCCTCAGTGATCAATGCAAAGAAATAGAGGAAAACAACAGAATGGGAAAGACTAGGGATCTCTTCAAGAAAATTAGAGATACCAAGGGAACATTTCATGCAAAGATGGGCACAATAAAGGACAGAAATGGTAGGGACCTAACAGAAGCAAAAGCTATTAAGAAGAGGTGGCAAGAATACACAGAAGAATATACAAAAAAGATCTTCATGACCCAGATAATCACGATGGTGTGATCACTCAGCTAGAGCCAGACATCCTGGAATTGAAGTCAAGTAGACCTTAGGAAGCATCATTACAAACAAAGCTAGTGGAGGTGATGGAATTCCAATTGAGCTATTTCAAATCCTAAAAGATGATGCTGTGAAAGTGCTGCACTCAGTATGTCAGCAAATTTGGAAAACTCAGCAGTGGCCACAGGACTGGAAAAGGTCAGTTTTCATTTCAATCCCAAAGAAAGGCAATGCCAAAGAATGTTCAAACTACCACACAGTTGCACTCATCTCACATGCTAGCAAAGTAATGCTCAAAATTCTCCAAGCCAGGCTTCAGCAGTATGTGAACTGTGAAATTTCAAATGTTCAAGCTGGATTTAGAAAAGGCAGAGGAACCAGAGGTCAAATCACCAACATCCATTGGATCATCAAAAAAGCTAGAGAGTTCCAGAAAAACATCTACTTCTGCTTTATTGACTATGCCAAAGCCTTTGACTGTGTGGATCAAACAAACTGTGGAAAATTCTTAAAGAGGTGGGAATACCAGACAACCTGCCTCCTGAGAAATCTGTATGCAGGTCAAGAAGCAACAATTAGAACTGTACATGGAACAACAGACTGGTTTCAAGTCAGGAAAGGAGTACGTCAAGTCTGTATATCGTCACCCTGCTTATTTAACTTATACGCAGAGTACATCATGAGAAACGCTGGGCTGGATGAAGCACAAGCTGGAATCAAGATTGCTGGGAGAAATATCAATAACCTCAGATATGCAAATGACACCACCCTTATGGCAGAAAGCAAAGAAGAACTAAAGAGGCTCTTGATGAAAGTAAAAGAGGAGAGTGAAAAAGTTGGCTTAAAATTGAACATTCAGAAAACTAAGATCATGGCATCTGGTCCCATCACTTCATGGCTAATAGGGAAATGATGGAAACAGTGACAGACTATTTTTGGACTCCAAATTCACTGCAGATAATGACTGCAGCCATGAAATTAAAAGATGCTTGCTCCTTGGAAGAAGAGTTATGACCAACCTAGACAGCATATTAAAAAGCAGAGACATTACTTTGCCAACAAAGGTCCGTCTAGTCAAAGCTATAGTTTTTCCAGTAGTCATGTATGGATGTGAGAGCTGAACTAGAAAGAAAACTGAACACCGAAGAATTGATATTTTTGAACTGCGGTGTTGGAGAAGACTCTTGAGAGTCCCTTGGACTGCAAGAAGATCCAACCAGTCCATCCTAAAGGAAATCAGCCCTGAATATTCATTGGAAGGACTGATGCTGAAGCTGAAACTCCAATACTTTAGCCACCTAATGAGAAGAACTGACTCTTTTGAAAAGACCCTGATGCTGGGAAGGATTGAAGGCAGGAGGAGAAGGGGATGATAGAGGATATGATGGTTGGATGGCATCACCAACTCAATGGACATGAGTTTGAGCAAGCTCTAGGTTTGGTAATGGACAGGGTGGCCTGGTGTACTGCAGTCCATGGGGTCACAAAGAGTCAGAGATGACTGAGCGACTGAACTGAACCAAAACCTATGCTCCAAATCCTCTTGCCTTTTTCCTCTCTTGAAGCAACTGTCTATACACAGTCAAGTCTCCATGACAACCTTAGCTGTTCTTTTAGAGGACAGGGGGACAGTCCAGAGGTTAAGTCCATGGGGTTTGGCATCATGTCTAGGTTTAAATTCAGGCTCCATCATGGATGTGGCCCTGGGGCAAATTGTTTTACTTCTCTGATCTTTCTGTGGTTTCTCAATCTCTAAAATGGGGATAATAACATCTTATGGAGTTGCTATTAAAATTTTTAAATGATGTGCACAATATCTTAGCATGGTGCCTAAGACATTGAGAGTCAGCACATTTTTCTTGAATCATTACTCTGATCTAGCTCAGTAAGCTGTCAAGGAGACAAATTATAGTACTTTGAAGTTGCTTTAAGGTGTAGGGAATTATTCTGATGGCTTCCATTTGCCACAGGGAAATTTATCTGGAGGTAAAGAAGCTGTTCAAAATACTTTCTCAAGAGACCTGAAATATTCAGGTTGTCCCAATTTTTTTTCCTATGTCTTAAGTCTAGTGCAAACAAAATTGCATACTATTAAATATTTAGTATTTAATATAGCCAACAAATTAATTTTAGGCCTAATTTTGTGATATTGCAGTATGGTATTATATTTGTGTGTGTGTATACATATATAGATAGATAGTGTTTAATGAATGTGCATGGTGATTTATGAGATTGTAAAGAGCTTTAACCACAATTTTGAGCAATTTACCTCATAGTAGAATTTTTTAGTGTTGTATCTTCACATTTACAGCATATGAAGGAAAACGTGTTAGATGCTGAGTTGTGTCTGACTCTTTGCGACCACATGGACTGTAGCCTGCCAGGCTCCTGTCTCCATGGGATTCTCCAGGCAAGAATACTGGAGTGGGTTGCATTCCCTTCTCCAAGGGATCTTCCCTATTCAGGGGTCAAACCCCAGGCTCCCGCATTGCAGGCAGATTCTTGATGGCTGAGTCCTTATGGTTTATTTAACACCAATATCTTGGTGAAGAATACAGCCTCCAAGGGTAACATTAGTCTTTAAATGATCTACTTTTTGACCTGCACTACAGGAAAGAGCAGGGACAACCTGTGTATTTTACTACTTCCTCCATCAAAACCACAACTACCACCAGTACCCAACAATTACTGAATCTCCAACCTATTGTACTTCTTAAGCATTAACAGTTACCGGAAAAAATTGACTGATTTAATGCGACTAATTTATTTGTATATTTGCTAAGATAGTATGGTATATCACCATTACTAATAATAAATACCTCTGCAAAAAGCAAGCCATAGATTGCTTTGGATTCAAAAGCCTGTTTCCACCACTAATTAGCAGTGTGGAGTTCAATAATCAACCAGCTCAAGCTTCAATTTCTACATCTACCAAATCTAAACAGATTCAAAACAGTGGGTACATATTATATTAGACTGCATATTTTGATAAGATAGTGTTGTGTTCTACTTATAATGAACACTAGACAGCTGATAGCTACTCTGTGCTAGAATACAATTTATTTTCAGCTTAACAATTCTCCTATTTTCCTTTTCTCTTTTTGAAAAATATACATATTTTTTCCTTTCCACTCAATCCTACAGTATTACTTGTGTTTGTAAAACCTCCTTAAATTTTTTGTGGAATTAGAAAAATGCACACACACAAGTAAATCAATAACATTTTTCTCATTCTTCAAAAAAAAACTTTCTAAATTGAGTATTGATCTTGTGATTTCAAGATCAGGTGATTTTTCTGCACAGTGGCAGATGATTTGGTGTTTTCCAACTTGAATATAAAGTGGTATTCTCAGGAGAGGGTCAGGAGGGTGGTACGAAGAGCCTAATGAAGCAAATTCAAGCATCTTTGCCTTCAAGCCTCTTTTCCCAGCCAATAAAGAAAATGCAGGTTAAAATTTTCCACTCTAACTGACTCATCTGGCAGAAAAAGTCTTCCAAGTGCCAAGAAGACTAGGAGAAGAAAAAAAACTGGTAGTGAAAAGGGCACAGGAAGAAGAGGGAGACAGGAGAAGCATGTTATATTCCATCAGGCTATTTTTTAAAAAGAAAAGCAGTTTTGAGGATTAAAAAAGAAGATGCATTGAACTTTACAGGTTAAAACAGACCTCTGGAAATGCAATACTTCTTATAGTACATTTCACACCAAAGTATCTCTCAAATACACATCTTTTACACTTTTATAAGGAAGATAATAATTGAATGAAGTTTAAGTATCTAGAAAGCTCATGTCAAATAAGAATTAAAAAGCAAGATTTATGGGGTATATTATACAATTTAGCTAACCAAAAATCAATTCTTTCAGACCCACTAAATACAAGGAATTCTGCTGAAAATTCAGGTAAGAAACAAGGATGGTTTGTGCTGGGAATTCACAATATATTAGAAATTCAGGTATGCAAATAGAACATGTGTATGTCATAAGAGAATGGAAATAGCAATTATGCAAACATGGGAAATTTTTTCTAATTATTGCCAGGTTTGAACTTTTTTTCCTTCCATAAAGTGAAGGAATTGTCTTAGTCTCCTCAGGTCTCCTTCAAATTTAATATTTTGTAATATGTTTATAAAAAATATTTATTTCACTATTTTTTAGCAGAGAGATAGAAGAATTTTGCCTTTAATAAGTTAGGCACTGTACCAGAGAATGCAGAGGTTTTTGAACAAATGCCTTGGTTCAGTACAACAAAAGTATTCTCACTGGAGCAACTGGAGAAACAAAAAACTATTAGCAAAAATATATATATAAAGAAAACTGTTTTAATCTGATTTCTCCCTGCATTCATAGAATGGGTTTAATTGACACTAACACCCTTTTTTCTGTGATTATTATTCCATTTGACTAACAAATATAGCAAGTATATTTGATTAAAAGTGTTTTAATCTACCACCATCACACTCCAATTTTCATAAAATAATCAGGTATGAAATCTCATCTAAATAAAGAATAAATACTAAAATATTATGATGCATATGATTAGCTACAGCTGCTCTAGGCAAAATGAAGCTTCATTTCCACTATTCTCTCTTTCCTGCCTTTTTGTTTCACATTGTGATAGGCATGGCTGTGAGAGTTGCAGAGATTAAGTAAAATAAAATTAAATGACCATGTGAAACCTTTAATAAATAATAGCTCTTGTTACTACTGCTATGGTTATTATCATTATTTATGCATTTTATTTTTTTCTGCCATTCCTCACTTTCAAAGGTAATTCCTACATGTAAAGCTTCCCAAGGTATGACACGTCTAGTACTAAAAGCCCTTGAGAAAATTTGGGGATACACACACACACACACACACAAAATTCAATTTAGAAGTCATGCTTAATTTAGAAGTCATATTAGGGCTTCCCAGATGGTGCTAATGGTAAAGAACCTGCCTGCCAATGCAAGAGGCATAAGAGACATGGGTTCAATCCCTAGGTCAGGAAGATACTCTGGAGGGGAGTATGGCAACCCACTCCAGTATTCCTGCCTGGAGAATCCCATGGACAGAGGAGCCTGGCGGGCTCCAGTCCATGGGGTCACAAAGAGTCAGACACAACTGAAGCAACTTAGCTTGATATATATTAAAGTACATTTGAAAATTGTACAGCTAGCACATTAACCTAGTGATTTAACAATTATTATTATTATTATTAAATTTCATTAAGTAAAAAAACAGTAGTATTTTCAGAAGCACAATTGTACAGGTGGTATGTGGTATGTGAATACAGCAAAATTATGAAAATTATGAGCAACAACTGAAGTTTGGGAAACAATGCATAAACAAGCACTTTCACGATCTGAAGAGTGAGGAAGGAGTGTCACATTTTGAAAGAAACAAATCTCTCATATCCTAGATTACAGACCTCTTGAGGGAAAATTCAGTCTTCATCTATGTCAGTACATTAATATGTGCTCAATGACTGAAAGCTACCTAAATTGGAAGATAATTAAAACTCTGTATGTATGTCTTTGATCAGACCATTCCGCTTATTCAGATAGCTCTTACTGGAGAAAAATAAAAAGGCAGTGAATGTGGAAAGGGCTTAAACTGTGAGTCATACCTTATTCAACACCAAGGATTTCTTACTATTGAGAAAACCCATGAATAGGAGACAGTCTTTACCATTGTTTCCCTTGTGGCTCAGCTGCAATGTGGGAGACCTGGGCTCAGTCCCTGGATTGGGAAGATGCCCTGGGGAAGGGAAAGGCTACTGACTCCAGTATTTTGGCCTAGAAAATTCCATGGACTGTATAGTCCATGTGGTTGCAAAGAATCAGACACGACTGAGCGACTTTACTTTTCACTTTACCAATGTTTAAAATGCATGGGTTTAAAAAATCTTAAATTTCTAATACATGTAGGGAAACTTTTAACCACTCACTCTTCACAACATTGGAAAAGTCTAAGCACATTCAGTTCAGTTCAGTCGCTCAGTCGTGTCTGACTCTTTGCGACCCCATGGACTGCAGCTCACCAGGCCACCCTGTCCATCACCAGCTCCTGGAGCTTGCTCAAACTCATGTCCATCCTGTTGGTAATGCCATCCAACCATCTCATCCTCTGTCCTCCCCTTCTCCTCCTGCCTTCAATCTTTCCCAGCATCAGGGTCCTTTCAAATGAATCAGTTCTTCGCATCAGGTGGCCAAAGTATTGGAGTTTCAGGTTCAGCATCAGTCCTTCCAATGAATATTCAGGACTGATTTCCTTTAGGATGGACTGGTTTGAAAAGTCTAAGTACATAGTAGCATTCAATAATTTTTTGTTGAATGAATGATTAATGTGGATATTATACCAACAAATAACCTAAGGCTTCATAATCATAATGCAGACCTGATAGCCCTGCACAATTGGTCAGGGAGGAAGCTAAAACTGAAAGAAACAGGCTGAATTAAAACCCCTATATAAAGAGTGTTATAATAGTATTACAATGACAGCCTATTAATAGGAATAGCATAAAAACTCTATTGTAAATAGATTTTCAAAGCATGTATACATGTCGTAAGAAAGGCAACACATTACCCAACCATAAATACTATAATTCAATGGATTAGGGGAGTTTAAACATATCATTTAACATCAATCCTTATATGCTTATGCAACAAAAGAGACTTCAGAGACTCTTGCTGAAACATAAGGGCTTTTTGAGAAGTTCAATCATACCTCTTTTCTATTCTTTAACATGATAAGGTCAAAGTGAATATCATAGTAAAATTCTTTAATCTTACTACTGGGTCTTGTGGGACAACATATGGAAGACACTCAAAAACAGTGTGGGTGGAGCTTGAGAGCGGTGCTTCCAGCAGCAGCCTCTGAGTATAGAAGGAAAGGTAGGGCTTACCCTGAATGCACAGTGGAACGGAAAAACAGGTTCCCATATCTGTAAATTTAATGAGTTCCCATCTATAAATACACTTCTATGCCATACCTTTGTGCACTTTCTGCTTTTTAAAAGACTTGAATTATTATTTTTCACTGAGTATTGCAATTATTAATTTATAAGTCCTTAAAGGCAGGAAATGTCTGATTTTATATATATATATATATGTGTATGTACATATATATATTATATTTCTAGAGCCTAGATCAGTGCCTGACACATTATAGATTCTTAGTAAATATTTGTTGGATGAATGAATGCATGCATTTGTAAATGAGTGCTTCAGTCCCTAGACAGTTGGCAGAAGAAAGGGTTTGGGAGAGGAAATAGGAAAGAGAATTTCTGAAATCCAGAGTCAGTCCATTTATTTCATGTCTTCTTCCGCCTACCAGGCCTGGCAATGAGAGAGCCAAGCAGTGATCTCACCTGCAGAACCTGCTGGGCTAGTCCAGTCAGCAAGTGAGGAGAGTCCAACCACTCATGTCAAACACAGTAAACTTGGCTCATAGATTACCAGAAGTACAGTGTGACTGCTCTCTTCCCTCAAATCTGCCCTGCTAGGCTAGATCTAATTATCCACCATGGAATTTGGCCAGCTACACTGAGTTTATGGTATGTTGAGAAATTTGAACTTTAACCATACATAAAAAAAAGCATGGGGATCAGGGTCATTGCTTCTGAGTGATTTTTGAGTTTTTTTCAAACAGAAAACAGTTGCTTTGGAGCCTGTGAGTTTAAGTCAAATTGAACCAATTTTTGAATGTAAATTGTCCTCAGATGTCTTTATTAAAATCGCTCAAATTTATTGAATAACAATATCTGGATATTATTTCTAAATATAAATAACTAAATAAAATACAGCACCCTTTATTAATCATCATAAAAAAAAAACCATTGTTAGGTAGAGAGAATGATACAAAATAAGTAAGATATAGTCTCTGGTGCTGCCTTTTTCAGTTAGATTTCAACTGAAGTAAGTTCAAAACCCTAAGAAAACGCTTTCCTTCCTGCCTGAGCAGAAGGTGCAGAAAGGTTAAGTCTTGCCAGTCTACAATAGAAAGTCATCATGCACTCATCACATGTCCCTGCAGCAGAATTAAACAAATTTTATTTAATGTTTCTTAATGTTTCTCTTTAAGAAAATCCCCTTGGTAAACACAATTTGTCTCAGGGTTGTGCTGGTGTGATATTCTCAAGTTTTCTGGGTATAGCTGGGCAAAGTCCTCTCCATAAACAAACTGGAGGTTGATCAGAGTTTTCTTTACTTTGAAAAATGGTTCCCAGTAGAATCTCAACAGCTAGACAATTTCTACAATTACACTTTTGTTCACCTTAGATGCAGCTCCTCCAGATGATACCTGTTTTCAGATATACAAATAACATTTTTTCTCCTCACTACTTCAGAACTAATTCAGAGGTTTTCATTTTCTCTCTTTTCCTTTCCTCCCAATATATCCATTTTCTCCTTTGCAGCAATGGACACCACTTCACAACAGGCCTTCTCCTTATCTCTGTTTTATCTCTTGTAAGGCCAGCCTTTCTAGTACATTGTTTTCTGTTGTCATGAGAATTTCTGCCTTGCCTTGAGAGTTATTTAATGACAAGGAGGGAATGGTATAAAACCACAGAAGTGACTAAGAAAAGTCAGAGAAAGCAAAGCCAGTTCTACAGGCGATGAGAAATCATAGAAAATATGCCGAGTTGACCTCAAAAACCTAGGGACTGGTTCCAGCACCAAGGATTATCTGGTGCCAGAATTGAATTCAGGGAACCTCTTGTATTTCAGTTTCCACATCTACATAATCAGCATGGCCTGTCTACTTGACAGAAATGATAACAACATTGAATCAGACAGCAAAAGAGTTTGATGTTTTATTCATTTATAAAGTGTATATCTCTGTATTACATGAGATGTGGTTTTTAATGATATTAGATACCCAGCTCCAAAGGGGGTGATCATGCACACCAACTGTCACAGCCTTCTATTTACTTTGGCCTAGACTGGACTAACTCAGGGATATTTAGGAGTTGATTACTTGGAATGAACAAGGAATATATATATATATATATATATATATATATATATATATATATATGACCAATATATATGAGCAATCCTACCATCTATATTCTGACTAATTGGTTGACTTCATCAAGCTTCTCCCAGCTTGCTTTCTCCAATGCTGGCCATGATCTCCTTTTCAACCCATAAGCACTGCCCACACCCCAGATACAATCTGATAGTTTGTGAGCATCTGGATTGGACTAGAATCGAGCAGGGTGATGTCACTCTGGAGTCACACTGGCACTATAATGAAACAGCTGTAACACTTTAAACTTGTTATTTAATTTCTCTTAGGCTACATTTCCTAATTTGTACAGAGAAGCCACTAATATCTACACTGTAAATATTACAGTGGGATGAGTAAAAACCAATAAAAATATCCCAAGAGCTAAAAGTAACATATCACAAATATGATATTTGGGGTTGTCCAGATATTTGAGTTATAGTCTTAAAAATATAAGATTTCAAAAAGAAGCAGCCATGCAATTAAAGTAAGATGCACTTTGTGGTTTCTTTGCGCTCATAACTGTTTAGAAGTTTATCAAATATGTACTGTCACAATAATTAAGCCTGCTGCTGCTAAGTCGCTTCAGTCGTGTCCAACCCTGTGCGACCCCATAGATGGCAGCCCACCGGGCTCCCCCGTCCCTGGGATTCTCCAGGCAAGAACACTGGAGTGGGTTGCCA
Organism: Bos indicus; assembly: GCF_029378745.1. NCBI lineage: Eukaryota > Metazoa > Chordata > Mammalia > Artiodactyla > Bovidae > Bos > Bos indicus. The sequence continues at coordinate 21,900,994 of NC_091767.1, forward strand.
TTTCCTTCTCCAATGCATGAAAGTGAAAAGCGAAAGTGAAGTCGCTCAGTCGTGTATGACTCTTCGCGACCCCATGGACTGCAGCCCACCAGGCTCCTCTGTCCATGGGATTTTCCAGGCAAGAGCACTGGAGTGGGGTGCCATTATTAAGCCTAGTAGATACTTATTTTTTGATAATTAAATGAGTAAATAATTAAGGAATGAATTCTGCTGAAGTTGTTTGCAGGACTGTTGTTTCATATCTCTCCTCTAGGTGGCAAACTATTACCTCCTACAGTGTATTGCATTTCTTTGTCTCAACAATTGACATGAAAATTGTACTTTAAAAAGTACACAATTTTATGTCTGTCCTAGTGTAGAAGTACACAATCATAAATCTATTTCCTTCTAAAGTTATCTCTTTGTACATTGCTAAGCTTTTTGTCCCCAAAAAATTGTTTCTAGAAAATCACTCAGAAATATGATTAAGTACTATAAAGAAATTGAGCTGTGCAAGAAACTTTTCAAAGCACTTGTACAAGATTGTTTTGGGTACTTTCAATTTTCATGGAGTACTTACACTTAGGAAAACATTGTTTGTCCAAAGTTCATTATTATTTTTCTAGGGAATGCTTTTTCCCCTAAATAAGAAAAAATTAATAAAAGTAATTCTACTAAAAATGACTTTTTTAAAACTAAGCTCCAAATATATGTTTTTTTCTTCTAGATTCATTGTGACAGGAACAGATAAAATTAAGAACTGAATGTAGTATCCTGTAAATTGAATACAGAACAATTAGATAAGTTCATCCAAATACTTTAATTTTTCTTAAATCCAGGATATGAGTTCCCCAAATGATTTAAATACTGTTCCCCAAATTCCACTCCCCTTTATAATCACATAGTCTATATTTTCTTACACAAGAAATACAACTGGAAAATATGTTGGATTGCCAGGAAATCTCAAAGGCAAAGCTAAAAGCCACCTGGGAGCACACCAAACGGGAACAGCAGGAACTGAAGATGCCCGTCTGTTTCTAGTACAGGGGAGGGGATAAGTAAAAAGAACAATGACATGTTATAGCCCAGGAGCTAAAATTAAATGCATGTAAACAATTCCTGTTGAAACTAGAAGCCAATGTAGATTAGGCAAACCAGGTGAAGAGTTCTCTCCTGCCAAAACACGCCAGGATAAGAGTCACCAAGCATTGAGACATGGCCAGTATAGAAGTGAGGTTAATTCTGGAAAGCCACAGGGGATTCTGAGCTATATGTAGCAGCTCTTAAATTCTACATTAAAGTGTAGTGTGTACCAAAAAGTCGTATTTCTTCTTTATCCCACCCAAAAACCTGAAAGCTGTTCAGATATGGAAATCTGAATGAGAATTTCTATCTGAGTATAATTATTTCCCTGGGGCTTTCCTAGTGACTCAAGTGGTAAAGAATCCTCCTGCAGTGCAGGAGACCAGGGTTCAATTCCTGGGTTGGGAAGATCCCCTGGAGAAGGAAAATGGCAACCCACTCCAGTATTCTTGCCTGGGAAATCTCATGGAATGGAGGCCTGGCAGACTACATACAGTCCGTAGGGTCGCAAGAGTCAGGCATGACTTAGCGACTAAACCACCATAAGTATTTCTCTAACACACATTTCTTGAGTAACCACTCTGGGCCAGGCCCTGTGGTCAAAAGTTTCAAAACTACAAAGATGATAAGGTATGGTCCCTACCCTTAGAGGAAGGAGGAAGACAGGGACATGTACACAAGTAGTTTTATGAGCTCTACCAAGAGAAAGGGACAGCAAGTAGGCACTAAGGCCAAATCAGTATGTTCATGTGAAAATATGTAAGAGTCACCTTTAAATCCCATCCCATAGATGAGTTAGTGGCAAGTTGCCTGACCAGAGTCCAACCATAGTATTAGGTTTTGCTGGAGTTTGAATTAAACCTACACTGCTGGGTCTTTAATGCAGTTAAATTGTGGCATAGACCTGGAAATAGATAGATATATATAAAACATCTTTCTAAAAGCAATTTGGGCTTTTTTCATAAGATTATTCTCAAAGGCATGCAAGAAGCCAGGAGCTATGGAAGAAAACACCACCCATGAAATTAGCATACGATTTCTAACTTTGCATGAGTACACAAGTTTAAACCTTTCTAAGTAAAATAGGAAACAAGCTAAGAACCCATTAATAAGGGAGTGTAAATAAATTATAGAATATCTCATACAGTGTTGTTAAAAGAATGAGGTAGCTTAGCATACAGACATGTCCATGTGTATAGAAGTGAAAGAAAACAATCAGGAGCAAATAGTCTAGGCTAAAACTTTTTTTGTTATTTGATTCAACTTAAACACCTTTTCTAAAGATTAAGCAAAAGCAGAAAAAGGCATAAATATGTAAATAAAGTATGAAATATTATGCATTCTTTACTTATCACTATCATGTTTTACTTTCAAAATTACAAATATTTAGAGTAAATTTTTAATAAAAAATTTTTTTGAGTGTTTGGATTATATTACCTACCAAAAATAATTTTGTTTTAAAGTACAGTGTGTGAAAACTTTTAATATTATCCTTAAGTATTACTAGGTTGTTTTAGACACTTTCTCTGGAGTCACTTTTGCAAGCTTTATCTCTATTAATGTTTAAAGCCTTCAATCTAATTAACCCATGCACACTATAATTTTAATTCAAAAAGAAAAGTGAACTTTGACCCAACTTCAGATGTTAAGTGTGTATCTAGCCTCCATACCAGCCCATAGCATATTTGTTATCATTTGTCTTTACTCTTCATTATAAGAAAGGTAAACAAAAAGGAGAGAACGGGGAAAAGGTCAAGAAAAAAAACAGAAAAGAATTGATTATCCTTTCAATAATGGGAACTGAAAGTCATCTGTTAAATATAGCCCCTACATTCATGGTGATTCAACATCCCAGGCTCCATTCTATGATTTCTGCCTTACTGTACAATTTTCTCCTTTGACAAAAAATTCTCTTTGAGTATTGCGATGACTCAAGACCCTCAGCTGTGATCACCACTTTTTCTCCTTCTAGGGAAATTCGCAAAGATAAAAAGCCAGAGTCTCACTTTTATGAGCCAAATTCACCTCTAGAAATGAGGCTGCATGCCACAGAGAGAAAGCCAGTACAGCATGTGTACAGGATGTGGGATCCAGCCCAGCAGCTCAAATCAGTCAATGATGTTTCACGGAGAAGACAAAGGCAAATACACAGAGAAGCAGCCACTTGGTTAGCGTCCACGTTACACAAGTAGAACAGGCATATCCACCCTCCCTTGGTGCCACAGCCCAAGCCAGACACACCCAGACTCTCCCACTCACAGCCACCAGGGCTGGTCTGAGTTCAGCCACTAGAAGCCTGCAGCACAAGGAGAGCTGAGAGCTGTTTGGTGTCAATTGACATATACATGATTACCCAACAGGGAAAATAAAGGGGGAAAAGCACATCTACACCCATTCCTATACAATTGTTTTCAAAGATCTTGAGGCAGAGAAACTAGAACTAAGAGAGAATGGTATTAGCTCAGTAAGTATGAAATAAGCACCAGCACTCTCTTAAGCAACATTCCAGTTCCAGTAGAAGAATTTTCAATGGTGAACAAGCAAAACACAGTTCCAACTGCCCTCAACAGCATTTATTGGTTTGCTGTAAATACATTAGTTAGACTGCTGAAACAACTGGGAAAAAAAAAAACTAAGAGAAATTAAAATAATAATACTGTGATGATAATAATTATAGTTACCATTTATTAAGCAGTTATTAGGTGCCAGTTTGCTGTTATTTAGCTACGTGGCTTAATCTTCATAATAGTCTGTGAAGTAGGTTTTATTTTTCCAATTTTACAGATAAGAAAGCTTATCTTTCCCAAGAATACTGCTGCTGCTGCTGTTAAGTCACTTCAGTCATGTCCAACTCTGTGCAACCCCATAGACAGCTGCCCACCAGGCTTCCCCATCCCTGGGATTCTCCAGGCAAGAATACTGGAGTGGGTTGCCATTTCCTTCTCCAATGCATGAAAGTGAAAAGTGAAAATGAAGTCACTCAGTCGTGTCTGACTCTTAGCGACCCCATGGACTGCAGCCTACCAGGCTCCTCCACCGTGCGATTTTCCAGGCAAGAGTACTGGAGTGGGGTGCCATTGCCTTCTCCCCCTAGTTAGAGTGAAAGAGCCATACTCAGATTCCCCCTGAACTGTCTCCACTATACCAGGAGTCAGCAACCTGTGACCCTTCTGTCCAATCTGTCCTGCTGTCTGTTTTTTGTAGATAAAGCTATACTGAAATGCAAACATTCTCATTCATTTCTGTATTATTTATGGTTGCTTTGGTGCTGTAACAGCAAAATTGAGTATCTGGCCCACAAAGGGTAAAGAGTTTACTCTTTGGCCTTTAAGAGAACAATTTGGCCAACTTCTGCAATGCAGTATGCCATTAAGTATTTTTAAAAGGTTGAGTATAATAAATACTTTTGGAGAATTATGAAATTCTAAGAAATGGGAGTATACTGCAATCAATTTAGGGCATTCTGCCTGTGCATAGATCTTTCTTCCACTCCTTAAAAACTCAGTTGGGGAAAGCATATTTGTGTTTCCAAAATTTAGAACCTGAATTTTATCAAGAAATTCTTTCACATCCTTCCCAGACCTGCTTTCAGCTCCTTCACACTTCAGGTTCTCACAGGACATCTTACCAAACTGGGCACCTAAAAGAGAAAGAGAGAAACACAATGAAAAAATAGTGCTATCGTTCCAGGGAACTTCCATCCATTCTCAGACACTGACCCCCCGCCACAGGGCAACTCCAAAGGAACAGCATCCCACATTACAGGGTTCACTTGCCTTAGGCTTGTTAGCTTGGTGCACCTGAGTAGATGAATCTATAGACTAGAAGAATAATATTTAAATATGAAAGGCATATTAGCTAATAACTAATTGAGATGATAGTGTTTGTCAATTTGAAAACAAAAACAAAAACTCAGCAAACCTGGGTGACTTGTCAGAGATTATGTCCAGTTCTAGCTGTTGCTTCCTGACCTGCATATAGGTTTCTCAAGAGGCAGGTCAGGAGGTCTGGTATTCCCATCTCTTTCAGAATTTTCCACAGTTTATTGTGATCCACACTGTCAAAGGTTTTGGCATAGTCAATAAAGTAGAAATAGACGTTTTTCTGGAACTCTCTTGCTTTTTCAGTGATCCAGCAGATGTTGGCAATTTGATCTCTGGTTCCTCTCCCTTTTCTAAAACCAGCTTGAACATCTGGAAGTTCACAGTTCACATATTGCTGAAGCCTGGCTTGGAGAATTTTGAGTTGGACTATAAAGAAAGCTGAGCGCAGAAGAATTGATGCTTTTGAACTGTGGTGTTGGAGAAGACTCTTGAGAGTCCCTTGGACTGCAAAGAGATCCAACCAGTCCATCCTAAAGGAAATCAGTCCCGAATATTCATTGGAAGGATTGATGCTGAAGCTGAAACTCCAATACTTTGGCCACCTGATGCAGAGAGCTAACTCATTTGAAAAGACCCTGATGCTGGGAAAGATTGAGGGCAAGAGGAGAAGGGGACGACAGAGGATGAGATGGTTGGATGGCATCACCAACACAATGGACATGGGTTTGGGTGGACTCCAGGAGTTGGTGATGGACAGGAAGGCTTGGCGTGCTGTGGTTCATGGGTTCACAAAGAGTCAGACACGACTGAGCGACTGAACTGAACCGAACAGAGAAAAGGCCTTTTACTCCACCATTCTTGCCCAGAGAATCCCATAGGCAGAGGAACTTGGCAGGCTGTAGTCCATAGGGTAACAAAGAGTCAGACACGACTGAAGTGACTTAGCACGCACATCCAATCTACCGTGCATTCAATAGGGTCTGGTGTAAGGCCACAGCCATATGCTATACATATATATTCACTAATATATTCACTAATTTCATGTCCTTTATCAAGGCCACAACTTGGATGGAAAGAGTACCTTTGAGGAATCAGGCAGACTTAGATCCAAACCCTGACTTGCTCACTCATTGCTTGTGTAAACTTAGCAAAATCAGTAAACCACTTTAAGCCTCAGTTTTATATAAATAAAACATGGTAAACTGTTCTCTGACTTTAAAGAAGATAAACTGAGACAGCACATTCAAGCCTAACAATGTATCTGGCACATAGTAAGAACTTTATTAATATACGGCAAACACTAGTATTGCTCTTAAAAGATGAGTAAAACTGCATCACCTCAGTCTCTTTTTGGAACAAGGTCCATAGGTATTAGCATTTGGACCAGGTAGCATCTCACTCTTCAAGTATAGATGATAACTGCTAGTTGCCTATGGTCGAGTTGAAGAAATCACCTGAGAAAGCTAACTTTTAGCTTTCTAATCAAGTCTGGTACCAGTGCATATAATTGTTGTTATATGTTATAATTTATGGACAACCTTGTTTTTAATTACAAGGTTTTTATTAGAGAAACAGGTTTCGGGGTGAGTCTGCCATCTGACTTGCCAGCACTTGTTGGAAGTTTTTATGTGATTCATTTACATGTGTGTGTGTATTTAGGAGTAGTGCTATTATTAAATTTTGCTGACATACAGTGAGGAATCTGTGATTCAAATTTGTCTGTATATACACCTTCCCCACCACCCACTCTGTCCCTTCACACAACTAACCCCTCCCCCATTTATCAAGGACTGCTTTCAGATTATTTTCAAGGATGTATACAGATAGAATCACTTGGAATGGTCCTTGGCTAATTCTCTTTAGTAACTCGTGCATATGCTGCTGCTGTTGCTGCTAAGTCGCTTCAGTCACGTCCAACTCTGTGTGACCCCATAGACGGCAGCCCACCAGGCTCCCCTTCTCCCTGGGATTCTCCAGGTAAGAACACTGGAGTGGGTTGCCATTTCCTTCTCCAATGCATGAAAGTGAAAAGTGAAAGTGAAGTCGCTCAGTCGTGTCTGACTCTTAGCGACCCCATGGACTGCAGCCCACCAGGCTCCTCCATCCATGGGATTTTTCCAGGCAAGAGTACTGGTATGAGATAGAAGTAAACACTGCTTAAAAGTAAAAATCTTTCAAAAAGAAAAAGGAGGGGAAGGGGACTTCCCTGGTGGTTCAGTGGTTAAGACTTCACTCTCTCACTGCAGACGGCACGGGTTTGATCCCTCATGAGGGAACTAAGAACCCACACACTGCACAGTAGGGCCAAGAAAAAAAAAAAAGTGAAAATCTTTTAGGTAATGTGGTGAATAGAAAATCCAAGGGGACTCATTATGATGTAAAGCAGGCAATGTCATTTCCTCATTCTCAATGTTGTTAATTTTGTATAAAGGATACCTGCAGAAAAAACCATCTTCACATCAAAGTCAGCAAATGATACTGACAGGTCAGTGCTATAAATCTCACACAGAGGAAAAGGGAAAAGATGATTATACAAAACTCGCAAGGAATAAACATACTCTCACAAATAGAAAACTGAAAACAAAATGGAATGGACAGTAATGAAACAATCCATGATGCTTAAATAATAGCAAGAGTTGAAGCTTTGTCAAGTACATCCCACATATGCACATGAAACCTGCATATGAAGCCCAGGGCAAGGCACTGTAGCAAGGTTCCATGATAATGTTTTACAGATGGGAGTTCTCTTTAGTGTTACTATTGTCTTTAAGCTTCCAACTGCTCTATTAATTAAAAACATAGGAAAGAGTAGAAGAAATGAAGAGGAGGGAAAGAGAGGGCAAAGAGGAAAGAATGGGAGAATAAAAGAGGTAGAAAAGGTGTCCAGTGTTAGGTATCACAATCCATCAGAACTGCAAACACTTGGGGCCCACACACATCCCACCTCATCGAGTCACTTCTAAAAAGGACCCCAACGGACTCATGTTACATGTTGCTGAATAGTCAATTAAATCACCCCCTCCCCAAAATGAATGGCTTAAAATGCCTGTGGGCCAGGATTCTGGGGATGGTGTGACAGGTCCTCCTCTTCACGGTTTCTCACCAGCCTGCAGTGAAAGTGTCCAGCAGGGCTGGAGTCTCATCTGAAGCCTCACCTAGGGAAGGCGCTGCTTCCGAGTTAATATACCTGACTGTTGGCAGGATTAATTTCCTTGAGAGAGGGTGAACAAAGGCCTTCAGTTCCCTGCCAGCTTTAGCTGGAGACTGTCCTCAGTTCCTCTCTCCTATGGCAACTTTTCTTCATCAGAATCAGCAGGAGAGAGAGTCTTCTAGCAAGATAGAAGTTACGATATTTTATAAACTTTTATAATCAGGCAAATGATATCTTCTCTAAATTGCCACATTCTATTGGTTCAAAGTAAATTATTCAAGTGGAGGGAATTACACAGGCATGACTCCTAGAAGGCTGAGCCAATCTGAAACGATCTGAGATGCTGCCGACCACCACTTGGCAATCTATTCTCAGTGTTTCTGTTTGCTAATTATTTTCTGTCTGGTTGCTATTCAAATTACCACCAAATTCCAAAATAGTCATATCTAAATAAAAAAAGAAAACTTTACTTTTAGTTCTAAATTTGTCTTCCTTAGAAGCATTCGCAGTACAGTAGACGCATTGGGTTGATATGGAGAAACCATGAGTTACCAGGCCCATTTCTGGAAATTTACTGGCTGTAAAATTGTATCCATGAACCTGATTTTCTCATCTTAGAAATGGGAATAATTATGCCTTCTCTTTTTGCCTCAAATAATTGTTACAAGGACTAAGGAAGATCACATGTGTCAATATTTTCCAAACTACAGTAACATAGCACTGGAGGTGCTTGAGATGATTTTAAGTGGCCCATGGATTATAGGAGGAACTTTCCTCAAGTGCATGTTTTCAGAGTGTATTAAAAAAATATAACGTGCATAGCAAACCCATGATTTTACAGCTAATGTTGCTTAAATGAGATTTAAAAGAAGTTGAGGAAAGTGTGAGTCAAACTGAGGAAAAATATTAAGAAAAGCATATACTAGATGCTCTAAGAATAGGACGAACATTGTGAAAGTGGTATACAAATGATTGCATAAAATTTAGAATGCTCAGTAAATACATTGAATCTTATTCATTAACTTGTGCCCCATGACTCTGGTTGAAGAAGGTAACTAGATATATCCTTATTACCAGCAGAGCAAACCTAACTACACCTGGTAAAAGAGATGACTCCTTGAAAATTCAATCCTAAATTGTTTGCCCACAAATAATCCATCTATTAATATTTTTTTAATGAAACATTATTCATTCTCTATGCCTTTTTTCTTGTCCTAGGATGTATTAATACTAACTTCCACTTAGTAGGAGCTCATTATGCTAAAAGTTGGTAATAGACAGGGAGGTCTGGCGTGCTGCGATTCATGGGGTCGCAAAGAGTCGGACACGACTGAGCGACTGAACTGACTGACTGATGCTAAAATGTGCATATACAATTTCAACTAATATTTATCCTCGAGGAAGGATATACTAATATTATCGTTTATTCGAATGAGGAAATGGAATGTTAAAGAGGTTAAATAACTTGGCCAAAGTAACTCAGCAAAATAATAAAACAAGTAGAATTTATTTTTTAAATTTATTTATTTAAATTGGAGGCTAATTACTTTACAATATTGTAGTGGTTTTGCCATACATTGAGAAGTAGAATTTAAACTCAGGTCTATCTAACTTTAAACCCTGTTTTAAGTCTACTTCTGCCAGTAATGTTTTAAAGGACTGGACCTCCACTTGGTATGCCCACATCTCATCTTTTTTGACTTCTTACACTTTTACATTTTAGCATTCTAATTTTTTTCCTCTGGAATGTGGGAAAATATATCAACACCAGGGCATTCAAAACAAGGTCAGAGAATGAGTCTTTTTTTTTTTTTTTTTGCCAAATCCCCAGACAGGACATACAAATGAAGGAGAATAAAAGAAGCAATTGCTTCCTGGCCCAAACTCTTTCGCCCCACTTACTCCACAGGGCAGAGGAGCAAACAGAAAGGTACAGTTCAGGCAATTCTTAGGGCTCCTTCCAGGCAGGGATGTTACCACTCACCACTTCCTCTGCATGTCCTTCCAACCAAGAACAATTCTACAAACAAAGGAGAAGCACATTACTCATGGGCTTCAAATACCTGGTGGGTTGTGTAACAGCAAAGAAATCTCTCTCTGAGCAGACAGCATCTGAGTTTTGCTTTTTCAGTATGACATGTAAGTTTTGACTGACATGTGATTTTCTAAGTGATAAGGGTAACTAAAATGTTTTTAATTCTCTTTCCAAGAAGAACTTTGAGCTTTATGTCTTTAGATCAAGAAAAATAGACTTGCAAAATCTACTTTGAGAAAATATTACTAAAGTTATAGCCCATGAACAGGTGGGAATTAGAATTCAAGAGACTGTACAAAATGGAATGGTCCTATGAGGAAAATATTACTTTTCTATATTATTCACTCCCCATTTTGTAACAGGAAGCACGTTTTTGCTCATTTGAATCATGGAGTATTAATACCACAAGATTCAGACCCTAGTAACTACAAACAAAATAAAATTAACTTGTAAATATACAAAATCAGAAGTAAATACATGAAAATGGAAAATTATTTTTAAAAACCTGAAAGCAAGCCTTTGTGATATTCTCTAAGAATGTTCAGATTGAACTTAGAAGAAATGTCTTCCCATTAGTCTTCTCTTCCCACATAGCCCTGGAAGATGACCCCAAACAGCAGTACGGGTGTGCATCACGGGCACATATCACCCTGACTACCACAGAGTCTTATGGGTTGGGTCAGAGACAAGATGGGAGGTGCCATCAGAGCATGGCCACCTACATTCTCTCTTCTCCGGATCCTTTAAAGAGTCCTGCCAGTATTCCTGGAGAATATTCAACAATCTGAATTGGTTAGACCATCTCCTCTATGACTGGATTCATATCAAATGTTCCATCAGGAACCCCACGTAGATGAACCTCAAACTGTACTCACAAAGTATACATCAAAATCAGTAACACTGTTTTATAAGCATGTCTAATACTTCACTGTTAAATTTCAAGTGCTAAGTTAAGATTAGGTGCCAGATTTTAAAATCCTAACATTGCCTTTATATTGATTATGTTTCTGATAACTCTTTGAATTTGTTCTGAAATTTTCAGTTCAACACTGCCTTGGTTATAACCACATCAAACACAATTTGAGACTAGAGTGTCAAATTAAAATCCTAAAACCGCCATCATAACGATACTAAATTTTGGCTTATGATGTTTTTATAAAACTTTCAACTATGCCTTGGTATATAACCACATCTAGCTCTCCAACTGTGAATTAGGGTGACTCATTTAATACGGGAATAGCAAAATTAGTAACCCAAACCTGACATGCCTTATTCCGGTGTCTATGTCTGTTTCTTGAAACTTATACTTTAAATCTACCAAGTTTTATTTAAGATGAAAATAACTCTGCATTCAGTTTATGATTTTTGAGGAAATGGTCTCATTATTGATTCATTCATGTAACAAAAATTTTTTTAGAAGTCTTTATATGATGGGGTATTGATTTCTCATAAGCTAAATCTTGTGTTGGAGAAGGAAATAACAACCCACTCCAGTATTCTCGCCTAGAGAATCCCACGGACAGAGGAGCCTGGTGGACTACAGTCCATGGGGTTGCAAGAGAGTTGGACACAACTGAGCAACTCAACAACAAACCTTGTATATTTGAGGGTATAGTATAAAATATGAAATATGTTCAATTTTAAAATAACTTCTTTTACATGTTTTTTCTATAATATGATTAACTTTACAACAAAAATTGCTACTCCTCCTAGAATATAGCAGCCATGAGGATGGGGATCTTTTACTATTTTGTCACCAATACATTTAGAGCGTAAAAGAGTGCATGTCACATAACAGACACTCATTAACTATTTGTTGAGTGAGTGACTATTCAGTTCAGTTCAGTTGCTCAGTCATGTCCCACTCTTTGCGACCCCATGAACTGCAGCACGCCAGGCCTCCCTGTCCATCACCAACTCCCGGAGTTCACTCAGACTCACATCCATTGAGTTGGTGATGCCATCCAGCCAACTCATCCTCTGTCGTCCCCTTCTCCTCCTGCCCCCAATCCCTCCCAGCATCACAGTCTTTTCCAATGAGTCAACTCTTTACATGAGGTGGCCAAAGTACTGGAGTTTCAGCTTCAGCATCATTCCTTCCAAAGAACACCCAGGACTGATCTCCTTTAGAATGGACTGGTTGGATCTCCTTGCAGTCCAAGGGACTCTCAAGAGTCTTCTCCAACACCACAGTTCAAAAGCATCAATTCTTCAGCACTCAGCTTTCTTCACAGTCCAACTCTCACATGCATACATGACCACTGGAAAAACCACAGCCTTGACTAGACGGAACTTTGTTGGCAAAGTAATGTCTCTGCTTTTCAATATGCTATCTAGGTTGGTCATAACTTTCCTTCCAAGGAATAAGCATCTTTTAATTTCATGGCTGCAGTCACCATCTGCAGTGATTTTGGAGCCCAAACAATGAAGTCTGACACTGTTTCCACTGTTTCCCCATCTATTTCCCATGAAGTGATGGGACCAGATGCCATGATCATTGTTTTCTGAATGTTGAACTTTAAGCCAACTTTTTCACTCTCCTCTTTCACTTTCATCAAGAGGCTTTTTAGTTCCTCTTCACTTTCTGCCATAAGGGTTGTGGCATCTGCATATCTGAGGTTATTGATATTTCTCCTGCCAATCTTGATTCCAGCTTGTGCTTCTTCCAGCCCAGGGTTTCTCATGATGTACTCTGCAAAAAAAGTTAAATAAGCAGAGTGACAATATACAGCCTTGACGTATTCCTTTTCCTATTTGGAACCAGTCTGTTGTTCCATGTCTAGTTCTAACTGTTGCTTCCTGACCTGCATATAGGTTTCTCAAGAGGCAGGTCATGTGGTCTGGTATTCCCATCTCTTTCAGAATTTTCCACAGTTTATTGTGATCCACACAGTCAAAGGCTTTGGCATAGTCAATAAAGCAGAAATAGATGTTTCTCTGGAACTCTCTTGCTTTTTCAATAATCCAGTGGATGTTGGCAATTTGATCTCTGGTTCCTCTGCCTTTTCTAAAACCAGCTTGAACATCAGGAAGTTCACGGTTCACGTATTGCTGAAGCCTGGCTTGGAGAATTTTGAGTATTATTTTACTAGCGTGTGAGATGAGTGCAATTGTGCAGTAGTTTGAGCATTCTTTGGCATTGCCTTTCTTTGGGATTGGAATGAAAACTGACCTTTTCCAGTCCTGTGGCCACTGCTGAGTTTTCCAAATTTGCTGGCATATTGAGTGCAGCACTTTCACAGCATCATCTTTCAGGATTTGAAATAGCTCAACTGGAATTCCATCACCTCCACTAGCTTTGTTTGCAGTGATGCTTTCTAAGGCCCACTTGACTTCACATTCCAGGATGTCTGGCTCTAGGTCAGTGATCATACCATCGTGGTTAACTTGGTCGTGAAGATCTTTTTTGTACAGTTCTTCTGTGTATTCTTGCCACCTCTTCTTAATATCTTCTGCTTCTGTTAGGTCCATACCATTTCTGTCCTTTATCGAGCCCACCTTTGCATGAAATGTTCCCTTGGTATCTCTAATTTTCTTGAAGAGATCTCTAGTCTTTCCCATTCTGTTGTTTTCCTCTATTTCTTTGCATTGATCACTGAGGAAGGCTTTCTTGTCTCTTGCTATTCTTTGGAACTCTGCATTCAGATGCTTATATCTTTCCTTTTCTCCTTTGCTTTTCGCTTCTCTTCTTTTCACAGCTATTTGTGACGCCTCCCCAGACCTGAGTGACTATTAGATGAACTGAATAATCAAAACAGACGCACACAGAAATGAGCAACCATGAAGAAAAGTATTCCTCATTCAGAAAGGCCTTACTTTTAGATACTTTTCTAACGATATTGTCTTGCTCTTAGTAATTGTCTTTTTTCACTTAGTAAGATGCACGTATAAACAGAAACTTCAGAAGAAACTCTTATCAGGGATATTATGTGGCAAATGCCTTCTCCTGCCATTGTTTCTGAGTGTTTTTTATGTAGTTCTCTGATTTGCTTCAATAGATTATTCCAAGGTTGAATTCATAGATTATTCCAATCTGAATTACAGGCATACCTTGTTTCACTGCACTTCATTTAATTGTGCTTCACAGATCTTGTGTTTTTTACAGACTAAAGATTTTTGGCAACCCTGCAGGAAGCAAATCTTCACTATTTTTCCAACAGCATTTATTCCTTTCATGTCTGTGTGTCATATTTTGATAATTTTCATGATATTTCAAACTTTTGGGTTATTATTATATTTGTTATGATGATCTGTGATCAGTGATCTCTGATATTACTGTTGTAATTGTTTGAGGCCACCACAAACAGTAACAACATAAAGATGGCAGACTTAATGGATAAATATGTGTATTATGACTTTGCCTCTGATCTGCCCTCCCCTGTCTCTCTCCCTCTCCTCAGTTCAGTTCAGTTCAGTCACTCAGTCGTGTCCGACTCTTTGCGACTCCATGAATCGAACCACACCAGGCCTCCCTGTCCATCACCAACTCCTGGAGTTCACTCAGACTCACATCCATCAAGTCAGTGATGCCATCCAGCCATCTCATCCTCTGTCGTCTCCTTCTCCTCCTGCCCCCAATCCCTCCCAGTATCAGAGTCTTTTCCAATGAGTCAACTCTTTGCATGAGGCGGCCAAAGTACTGGAGTTTCAGCTTTAGCATCATTCCTTCCAAAGAACACCCAGGACCGATCTCCTTTAGAATGAACTGGTTGGATCTCCTTGCAGTCCAAGGGACTCTCAAGAGTCTTCTCCAACACCACAGTTCAAAAACATCAATTCTTCAGCACTCAACTTTCTTCACAGTCCAACTCTCACATGCATACATGACCACAGGGAAAACCATAGCCTTGACTAGATGGGCTTTTGTTGGCAAAGTAATGTCTCTGCTTTTCAATATGCTATCTAGGTTGGTCATAACTTTCCTTCCAAGGAATAAGCGTCTTTTAATTTCATGGCTGCAATCACCATCTGCAGTGATTTTTAAGCCCAAAAAAATGAAGTCTGACACTGTTTCCACTGTTTCCCCATCTATTTCCCATGAAGTGATGGGACCAGATGCCATGATCATTGTTTTCTGAATGTTGAACTTTAAGCCAACTTTTTCACTCTCCTCTTTTACTTTCATCAAGAGGCTTTTTAGTTCCTCTTCACTTTCTGCCATAAGGGTGGTGGCATCTGCATATCTGAGGTTATTGATATTTCTCCTGCCAATCTTGATTCCAGCTTGTGCTTCTTCCAGCCCAGCGTTTCTCATGATGTACTCTGCAAAAAAGTTAAATAAGCAGGGTGACAATATACAGCCTTGACGTACTCCTTTTCCTATTTGGAACCAGTCTGTTGTCCCTCCTCTCAGGCCTTCCTATTCACTGAGATAAATTAAAACTAGGCCAATTAATCACCTTACAATAGCCTCTGAGCTTTCAAGTAAAAGGAAGAGTTGCAGGTCTCTCACTTTAAATCAAAGCCAGAAATGATTAAGCTTAAAGAGGAAAGTACGTTGAAAGCCTGTATAGGTCAAAAGTTAGTCCTTCCCCACTGAAAGAAAGAAAATGAAATCCTTCAGTCATGTCCGATTCTTTGCAACCCTATGGACCGCAGCCCGCCAGGCTCCTCTGTCCATGGGATTCTCCAGGCAAGAATACTGGAAGCAGTAGCCATTCCCTTCTCCAGGGTATCTTCCCAACCCAGGGATCAAACCTGGGTCTCCCACATTGCAGGCAGATTCTTTACCATCTGAGCCACCAGGGAAGCCTTGTGTACCAAATAGTTAATTTTTTAATGAAAAGGGAAAGTTCTTGAAGGAAATTAAAATTGCAACTCCACTGAACACATGAGTGACAAGAAAGTAAGAGGCTCATTGCTGATATGGAGAAAGTTTAAGTGGTCTGAATGTAAGATCAAACCAGCTACAGCATTCTCTTTAGACACCTAACCCAAAGAAAGCCCTAACTCTGCAATTGTGTGAAGGCTAAGAGAGGTGAGGGGAAAAGCTTGAACGTAGCAGAAGTTGGTTCATGGGGTTTACATCTCCATAACATAAAAGTGCAAGGTGAAGCATCAAGTACTGATGTAGGAGGTACAGCAAGATATCCAGAGATCTGGCTAAGATAATTAACAAAGGTGACTCTATTAAACACAGATTTTCATTTATACATAAAACCTTGTATTAGAAGAAGTTACCATCTTGGACTTTTACAGCTAGAGAGGAGAAGTCAAAATTCAAAACCTGGGGTTAATGTAGCGATGACTTTTAAGTTGAGGCCAGTGCTCATCTACCATTCCAGAAATCTTAGGATCCTTAAAAATTATGCTACATATACTCTGTCTCAGCTCTGTAAATGAAACAACAGACTCTGTATGACAGTACATCTGTCTACACATGGTTTACTAAATATTTTAAGCCTGTTACTGAGACCTACTGCTCAGGGGGGGAAAAAAGATTCTTTTCAAAATATAACTGCTCACTGACAATGCATCTGGTCACCCAAGAGCTCTGATAGAGATAAACAATGAGATTAAGATTGTTTTCATGCCTGCTAACACAACATTTCCTCTGCAGCTCATGCATCAAGGAGTAATTTTGACTTTCAAGTCTTATTATTTAAGAAATACATTTCATAAGGCTATAGCTACCATAGATAGTCATTCTTCTGGGCGAAGTCAACTGAAAATCTTCTGGAAAGGACTCAGTATTCTAGATGCCATTAAGAACATACATGGTTTATGAGAAGAGGGCAAAATATAAACATTAACATGAGTTTGGAAGAAATTGATTTCAATCCTCATAGATGACTTTGAGGGATTCAAGACTTCAGTGGAGGAAGTAACTGCAAATGTGGGGGAAAGAGCAAGAGAATTAGGATTAGATGTGCAGCCTGAAGATGTTAACTGAATTGCTGCAATCTCATGATAAAACTTTAATAAATGAGGAGTCACTTTTTATGGATGAGCAAAGAAACAGTTTCTTGAAATCGAATCTACTCCTGATGAAGATGCTGTGAAGACTGTTGAAATGACAACAAAGAATTTAGAGTATTGCATAAACTTAGTTGATAAAGCAGCATCAGGATTTGAGAGGACTGACTCACTCCAATTTTGAAAAAAATTCTACAGTGGGTAAAATGTTATCAAACTGCATTGCATCTACAGAAAGATCGTCCATGAAAGGAAGAGTTAATGAATGCAGCAAACTTCGTTTTATCTTATTTTATGGAATAGCCACACTCTCACCAGTCTTCAGAAACCACCAACCCTGATTAGTCAGAAGCCACCAACATGGAACTAAGACCTTCCATGAGCAAAAAGATTATGATTTGTTGAAGAATCAGACAATGTTTAGCATTTTTTAGTAATAAAATATTTTTAATTAAGGTATGCACTTTGTGTGTGTTTTTTTTTTTTAAAGACATAATGCAATTTAGCACTTAATAGACTACAGTATAGGACTTCCCTGGTGACTCAGATGGTAAAGAACCTGCCTCCAATGCAGAAGACCCAGGTTCAATCCCTAGGTCAGGGACGATCCCTTGGAGAAGGGAATGGCTGCCCACTCCAGTATTCTTGCCTGGATAATTTCAGGGACAAAGGAGTCTAGCAGGCTATAGTACATGGGGCCACAAAGGTCAGATACAACTGAGCAAGTAACACTTTCACTTCACTTTCAGACTAAGTATGATTTCCCAGGTGGCACAATAGTAGAGAATCCTCCTGCCAATGCAGAAGATGCAGGAGACATGGGTTCAATCCTTGGGTCAGGGAAGATCCCCAGGAACA
The DNA here is from genome assembly GCF_029378745.1 of Bos indicus. Lineage (NCBI taxonomy): Eukaryota > Metazoa > Chordata > Mammalia > Artiodactyla > Bovidae > Bos > Bos indicus. The sequence continues at coordinate 21,918,839 of NC_091767.1, forward strand.
GGAAATGGCAGCCCACACCAGTATTCTTACTTGGAAAATTCTGTGGACAGAGAAGCCTGATGGATTAGAGTCTATGGGGTCGCAAAGAGTAGGACACAACTGAGAGACTGAGCATGCATCCACTTACAGACTATAGTATAAATATAACTTTTATATGTACTAGGAAACAAAAAAATTTCTGCAAATGCTTTATTGTGATATTTATCTTATTGCCATGGTCTGGAACTGAACTGACATTTCAAAAGTATGCCTGTGCATTCATATTTTGGGAACTAGTCCTTACATATAACCAATCAAAAAAATGTTAAGCCTAAATTTTTAAAAATAAACAAAAAATATTATCAATGTAAAGAAGTATAAAAAATGTCTTCAGAATGATCAAGCAAATTTAAAATTGGAAGAGGTGGTTTCAATGTATTTTATCAACTTTTTTGCTGGAAATGTTTCAGAATTATTTGCTATAACTTTTACTATTTTTTTCTGAAAAATAAACCTTCCATGCTAAGATTGTGACATAAAATTTCATTTCTATATTTGTCAGTATAAATTAGTTTGCATTTAAAATTTGCACTCCTCTCTGAGCTCCAGACCCATCTTTTTAATATTGGACATCTCCACTCTGGATACACCACCATGTCTCAAGTTCAAGCTCTCTGAATGCAAACTTGTGATGTTTACCTCAAACTGCATCCTCCTCCAGCGTTCCTTATTTTGATGACCATGATCACCAACTTCTTCAGTTGTACAAATCTGCATAATATTTTCCTCTCTCTTATCTGCTATCTCAAATTTATTGCTAAACTCTGTTGAAGTTAATCCTTAAATATTAAATATACCTTACAGCATTCTATTTCTTTCCATGTTGGGTACAAACACTTTACTTCAAGCTACCATAATCTATCCGCTGAACTGCCAGCCCACAGGTATCCATTCTTGCTTCTTCTCCAAACCATTCTCCAATGTGCATTTAAAGTAATATTTTTCTTCTTTTATTTAACTGAAAATCTGATCACATCACTTCTCTGCTTAAACACATCAATGGCTTCTCCTTTTCTTAATATAAAGAAAAAATTCTTAACATGGCCTATACTGCCCTTACAAGATTTTGCTGTACTTAATTTTCCAACCACAGTTAGCCATACTCTCCTCCTCCATCCCTATGCTTAACTATTGTTATTGTTCAGTTGCTAAATCATGTCCTTCTCTGCAACCCCAAGGACTATAGCACACAGTCCTTCACAATCTCCCGGAGTTTGCTCAAATTTATGTCTATTGAGTTAATGATGCTATGCTTATGTGTTTAACCATAACTCATTCAGTATGTCCATACTTACCCCCACCTCAGAGCTTGCCACATGCAGTTCTTTCAGCCTGGAATGTTCCTCCTTGCAATTACTGCCCCATTCCTTTGATTAATTAATACTAACATTATCTTACAGATCTCAACCCAAATATCCCTTAATTTTCTTGACCACCAGACCAGATCAATTCCCTTATTATGCATTCAGATAGCATCCAGGACTTTTATATAATGGCAGTTACCAAGTTTTGTTGTTAATACTCTCTGATTTGCTCATCACTTATACCTAGCCCATAGTATCTGATATTTAGTAGGGACTCAATATAAAATTTCCTAATGGATAAGTAGACATTTTACAGGTAGCTAATAATTCAAGATTTCACTTTGGTGTTATCACTAAAAATATGGATGGGTTAAATGTAAAATAAGAATATATTTTAGGGGACTTCCCCAGCAGTCCACTGGTTAAGACTCCATGCTCCCAATGCAGGGACCATGGGTTTGATCCCTTGTCAGGGACCTAAGATCCCACATGCCACAGGCACAAACAAACAAACTATATATATATATATATATATATATATATATATATATATACATATATATACACACACACACATATATTTGTAGGAAGATGTGAGCATGTTGGTATTACTTACATCACACACATGACATATTGTATATATGTCATATATTTATGAGAGGATGGTTTTGTGAGAGGCAAGAAATTTAAAAGCCACAAGAAAAGAGAATTAATCTGGATACAAAGCTGTAGGAAGAAACTATAGTCAAATGAAGATTATAAGAAATTATAGTCAGATTATTGAATTAAGTGACAAGAAAATAATTGATTACTTTCACAAATGGTTACCTAGATTCCGAATGAAAGCCAGATTGCAGAAGATTGAGGAGTGAATTAAAAGAGAAATAACATTCCTCTTCCAAAGAGCTTACATTCTGAATAAGTAGCTTCTCACAGAGAAGGCAATGGCGACCCACTCCAGTACTCTTGCCTGGGAAATCCCATGGAACGGAGGAGCCTGGTAGGCTGCAATCCATGGGGTCGCACAGAGTCGGACACGACTGAGCGACTTCATTTTCACTTTTCACTTTTCACTTTCATGCACTGGAGAAGGAAATGGCAACCCACTCCAGTGTTCTTGCCTGGAGGATCCCAGGGATGGGAGCCTGGTGGGCTGCCATCTATGGGATCGCACAGAGTCGGACACGACTGATGTGACTTGGCAGCAGTAGCAGCAGCAACAATGTAAAGAGTAATGATTTGATTGTGTCTGTGCTAGATCTACAACAGCAACATTTCTACAACAGTAAGAGCTGTGAAATTCACTCGACAGTAACATTAAAACTAGACAGTCAATATAAAAGAGAGAGAACTTCATGTCACAAATAATTACTGACTCCTATACTGCTGTATTATTCATCATGTCTAACTTGAACAGTAAGTCCTCTGTAAATTCATGTTGGCAAAAATGTATGTAAATATTCTGATCTAAGAAACTATGTTTAATGTATAAACACAAAGCCTAAAAATATAATCACTGGCTGGGTAGCAATAAAATCCCCAGAACTCAGACTGTGTTTTTAAAATTCCATTTCCCACTAAAAAATAATCAGTGCTCCTTTGAGAAATGGTTGATACCATGTATAGTGAGGGAAATATACAAGATAAAAGTGGAATATATTATCATGCCAGAAATAAAGGATTCTGTCAAAGACTACTGAAGTCATGTTAAAAAGACTCAAGAGCCAACTTTCAGGAGCTCCCATTGGCCAAAGATAGGGCTTGAGCATCAGTAGGAATAATAATTATAATAAACTGAAACATACCAATTACATTTAAATGCCTACATCTACAATCATTTAAAAATCAGTAATCACCTTTGGAAGAGGTTAGGGACTCAACTCATCATTTTGAAAACTTGAAAATAAAGTATTCATTCTGTCTCTTATTTGTACCTGAGGGCAACCAAGTAGATAATAAAGAAAAATATCTCTCTATAGAAGGAGCCCAGCTAGTAGATGAAGAAGTATTGAAAGGACTAAAATATCACCATTTTGCAACCCCTAAGGAAATTACAGATCTAAGAAATAATTATTAATGACTGTCGAAGTTGTAGAAAAAGAGACAATCAGATTATTTGCCTCTTGGTGGAAGTTTATAATTCTACTTACGACATATTTTTGCCAAAATATCAGGCCTGAATGACACCCAAACTCTGGATCTAATAACAAATGATAAATACAAGTGACAGAGAAAAATTGTTAAATGTCATCATGAAGAAGCATTCTGCAAAGTCCAGACTTTAGAAAACTACAAAATTAGCAACCCAATTACCGCAATAAATTGAAAGAGGAAAAAAAGAACAAAGAAAGAAGGGAGCTGATAAATTAGAAGAGACAAAAGAAACTAGTAAAAACTTCAACCAATGTCAATGTGTTGATTTTATTTTCATCCTTATTCAAATAAATAAATTACTGACAACAGTTTTTTACAAAGCAATGAAAAGTGATATGTGTAAAACTTGGAAGAGACTCCATAGGAACTGAATTGTTCATATGTTAAATCTCTAACCCCTAGTATCTCAGAATGACTGTATTTGAAGATAGCGCATTAAGGTGATTAAGTTAAAACAAGGCTCCTGGGGTGGGCTATAATCCAATATGACTAGTATCTTTATAAGGACAGGATTTTTGGACACACACAAGAGATCCCAGGAACTTGCATGCACACAGGGTGACTAGGTAAAGCAGTAGTAGGAGAGAGATTGTCTGCAAGGCAAGAAGAGTGAACCAAAACTAAAAAAATAAAACCCTGTTGTTAAAGCCACCTTGTCTGTGGTGGTGCTAGCAATAAAGAACTTGCCTTCCAATGCAGGAGACATAAGATGTGCAGGTTTGATCCCTGGGTCAGGAATATCCCCTGGAGGAGGGCATGGCAGCCCATTTCAGTATTCTTGCCTGGAGAATCCCATGGACAGAGGAACCGGGTGGGCTACAAGTCCATAGGCTCCCAACGAGTCAGACATGACTGAAGCAACTTAGAATGCACACACAGCCCAGAAAACTAATACTGATGCTAAAATGATACATATGGCCATCATTCAATTAAACTTATAACCACATATGGGGATATAGAAGGAGCTGTACCGTGGGTCCTGGGGCAATAAATCTCAACTGGTGAAATGGAGAGAATTAAGTCTCCTGGTGAGATGTGGGTCATATACACAGTAGCTTGAAAAAGCTGTGAATATGATTCTGAATTTCTTTCTCTCCCAACTTAGAACCACTGTCTTAGATTAAAAAAGAAAGAGACAGTTATGAGGGCATAATTATGTCACTACTTCTCTTGGTCACTCACTGATTTTATGTGTACTTCTAAAGTGAGTTCAAAAAAAATAAATAGAGTTCATATATAGTGTTGCTTCAATCGTGTCCAACTCTGTGGGACCCTGTGGACTGCAGCCTGCCTGGCTCCTCTGTCCGTGGGATTCTCCAGGCAAGAACACTGGAGTGGGCTGCCATGCCCTCTTCCAGAGAATCTTACGATCCAGGAATCGAACCTGCATCTTTTATGTCTAACTTGCATTGGAGGCGGGTAGTTTACCAGTAGCTCCACCTGAGAAACCCTGTAGTTTCACAAACTAGAATACAAACATCTTCACTAGGGATCTGAATTGTTTACAGTATTGGAACTGATTCTACTCCTTCCCTTCTAGTAACTTCCAAAATTCTATGCCAATTTACTGTTTACTTTCTATCCCTTCTCACTTGCAAATAATCCACTCTATTAAAAGGCAGAGCTATTTCAGTTCCCAATTTCAGTTGTCCACTCTGTTCCCATCCATTTCATCTCTTAAATGTGTTCAAAGCATTAACAACAGGTTATATTTCATCCTAGAGACAGCTGGGTTTCAGGAAGAGGTAAAATGTTTCATTATCTTCCTCTATTGCCCAAGACAAATGTGCTACTGTATTATGTGTGAAATATCATCTTTGAAGTCTATTAAGGATGTGTTATGAGGTGAGCCATCTGGAAAACACAGTGTAGATGGAAAAATAATTATAAACCAGTTTGTTGTGCTTTCTTTCCAGTTAAGCCTATCATGACAGCTGCAAAAAACCCTGTGTAGTGAAAATGGTAGAGGCTCTGAAGCCACACAGGTTAGACCATACCTCCAATGATTAGCTAGTATGCAAGTGACTTAACTTCTCTTTTGTCTTTCCTGTAAAAGTGAGACACAAGTGCATGTTGCATAGGAATTTTATGAGGATTGAATAAAATAATACTCATAAAGCATTTGCAACATAGTACACAATAAGTATTATTTCTCCTCTCATCTTTCAAGTATCAGATCAGATCAGATCAGTCGCTCAGTCATGTCCGACTCTTTGCGACCCCATGAATCGCAGCACGCCAGGCCTCCCTATCCATCACCAACTCCCGGAGTTCACCCAGACTCACGTCCATCGAGTCAGTGATGCCATCCAGCTATCTCATCCTCTGTCGTCCCCTTCTCCTCTTGCCCCCAATCCCTCCCAGCATCAGAGTCTTTTCCAATGAGTCAACTCTTCACATGAGGTGGCCAGAGTACTGGAGTTTCAGCTTTAGCATCATTCCTTCCAAAGAAATTCCAGGGCTGATCTCCTTCAGAATGGACTGGTTGGATCTCCTTGCAGTCCAAGGGACTCTTAAGAGTCTTCTCCAGCACCACAGTTCAAAAGCATCAATTCTTCGGTGCTCAGCCTTCTTCACAGTCCAACTCTCACATCCATACATGACCACAGGAAAAACCGTAGCCTTGACTAGACGGATCTTTGTTAGCAAAGTAATGTCTCTGCTTTTGAATATGCTATCTAGGTTGGTCATAACTTTCCTTCCAAGGAGTAAGCGTCTTTTAATTTCATGGCTTCAGTTACCATCTACAGTGATTTTGGAGCCCAGAAAAATAAAGTCTGACACTGTTTCCACTGTTTCCCCATCTATTTCCCATGAAGTGATGGGACTGGATGCCATGATCTTTGTTTTCTGAATGTTGAGTTTTAAGCCAACTTTTTCACTCTCCACTTTCACTTTCATCAAGAGGCTTTTTAGTTCCTCTTCACTTTCTGTCTACATAGAATTCTCTGTGTAGATTATCCAATAATACTTGGAAACCAGGCTGAGCAGGTTGGTTTTGTAAAAGATGTCCATTGAGCTTCCATTGGTTTCCTTTAAATTTCAGGGGAGCAAGGGACTTTGGAAAACCAAGTTTGCAGCTTCCTCAGGAATTCTCAGTCTGGAGTGGGTTAGGACCACCCAGATTTTTCTTAATGGAGAAGTGCTGTCCATGGTGCTAGTAACCGCACATACCCCTGGCAATATTTTCCCTGTGTAAAGTTCTTTTCCAGTCAATCTGTTTAGTGCACATATCTGCTTATCGGAAGATTATCAGTCATTCTGCTCTTTGGACTTTTCCTGTCTTAACATTCTTTATCTACACCTCCTTAAACAACAATTCTCTTCCATCTTATCAACTTCAAATAGTTTTTATTTTTTAGACACTTTGACTGTGACTTACCATTTAAGAAGATGGCTCAAAAATTGGCCCAGGCTATATTTTACTAATCTTTTGTTAAATTTTAGAGAAATCCAAGGCTTGAAGCAAGAATGCAGGAAACAATCAACTTCCAATGCATTTTTAAAGACTCTCTTCAGCTGCAACATCTCTAAGAAAATTCCCAGTACTTCTTAAGTTCCCCTATTCCTAACTCCCAGGGTACCTTATATAGATGCATCTCTCAGTAAAGTTATCACATTAAATGGAAACTCTTTGTTAGTTTTGAGTATCACTAGAAAGAGTTTCTTAAAATCTAGGAGCCTTTTTTCATTTTTTTAAGCTCTGGCCATCTTGTACCCACTTCACTTTTCCTCTCTTCTCCACATGTCATATCTACCTATGCTGATGAAGCATGCAATTTCAGAAGACTAGACTAAGAAAGTTTATCCAGTTTAAGGAAAAATTTTTTAATATAAATTTATTTACACGTGTACAGTTTAAGGAAAATTTACGAACTTAGCTATCATGGTCAACTGGGTTTGTAATTTGCACCATATTTTTATGCAATCATATTAGCATTCATTTTAGAATAGAGTTAAAATTATATATTTATATAATAGCAGTGATAGTCATAGTAGTATATTCAAGCACTATTTTCATCTATCCCTACAGAGGAAATCTGCAAGTACTCTGTTGTTCTACATCTGAGTTCTTGAGTACCTGAATAATCATATCCATCACTAGTAGCATTTCCTTCAATTCCTCAGTCCCAATGCTTCTTGCCCAGTTCCATGTCATAAAACAAGCTCTCATAAGAATAAATTCTATCCTGAACTCATTTTCATTGGGAACCCTAAAACTTTGCATTGGTTTCCTCTATTGTTGTATTCATGAACTAGGATTCTATTTCATCCTGGATGGCCCTCCTCTGAAATCTAGACATTGCAACCTCTCTGACCATTGCCAGAAGTAGCTTATCACATTTTGTAACCCACATGAGAAATTTATATTTTCCACCCTTACAATTCTAATACCTATGGCCTGGAAATCTAGGTTCATCGAGAGAGAACAATTTCACCATGAGATGTTGGAAGAGTCCCGATTAAGCTCCAGATGGTGCCCAATCACTTCAGACCCTTCATGCTAAGAGACCAGTTAGGGTGTAAAGGAGTCATCTTTCCTACAGGGGATAATTGATCATGTTTATCAGGAGACGATGGGACTTCTGAATCTAAGAAAAGGAAAAAAGCATTTGATATTCAGATAATCCATTGGAATATCGCTTGATATTTATCTGCCCAATTGTGACAGTAAATATACAAATATACCAACCATGATCTGAAAAGAGCGTGAGGACTAGTCACAGCTCTCAGGAAAGGGGGGTCTACTTGACTTGCTAAGTTAGACACCTAGATCACCAGATGTGCTAAGAGGGAGGGAATCTAGAATGGGTACTTGAAGAATGAGACAAGGATTATTAGTAGTGGCTGGGCAAACAGCTGCAGCAAGAAGGGCTGGATTTTGTCCCCCTAACTTCACAAGTATTCTAACTTGCTGTAGGGGTAAACAAGACTTCAAACAAGAGGCTATACCAAAGGAGAAATTGTAGAGCTGACAAAGATGAGACTGCTGTTACAATAAAAGTGGGAATACATTTTTTACATTTATTTAAACAATTTATTCAAGCTAAAAAAAAAGTTCACCCATTTTTCACACAGCCCCCACTCCCTGTCTCTTGCAACCAACAATCTGTTTTCTGTATTAATGAGCTTGATTATTTTTATTTTGTTTTTTGAGGGAGGGATTGTGTTTCATTTTAGACTCTACATATAAAAGAGATCATTTGGTATTTGTCTTTGTCTGACTTATTTCACTTACCATAATGCCCTCAAGTTCCAGTTATATTATCACAAATGGCAAGATTTAAATCTCCTTGTAGCTAAAATATATATTTGACAAGTTGCTTATCCATATATCCATCAGTGGACACACAGGTTGTTTCCATATCTTGGCTATTGTAAATAATTCTGCAGAGAACATGGGGGTTTATGTATCTTTTTGAGTTAGTATTTTCATTTTCTTCAGATAAATATACAGAAGTAGAATTACTGGATCATATGGTGGTTCTATTTTTAGTTTCTTGAGGAAGCTCCATGTTGTTTTCCACAGTGGCTGCATCAGTTTATATACCATGAACTGTGTCCTGGGGTTGCCTTTTCTCCACATCCTCGCCAACACTTGTTATTTCTTGTCTTTCTGATAATAGTCATTTTAACAAGTTTGAGATGATATCTCACTGTGGTTTTGATTTGCATTTTCCTGATCATTAGTGATGTTATACATCATTTCATGTTCCTGTTGGCCATCTGTATGTCTTCTTTGGGAAAAATGTCTATTCAGACTTTCTGCCCATTTTCTAATTGGATTGCTTGGGGTTTTGCTATTGAGTTGTATGAGATCTCTATATATTTTGGATGTTAGTCCCTTATCAGATAAATGGTTTGGAAATATTGTCTCCCAATCATAGGGTGCCTTTCATTTTGTTGATGATTTCCTTTTCTGTGAAGAAGCTTTTTAGTACCATGTAGTCCCACTTAGTTATCTTTGCTTTCGTTGTCAGAGTCAAAAAATCATTGCCAAGTCCTGTGTCCAGGAGCTTACCATTTATGAGTTTTACCACTCCTTACCACTCCTTTACCGCTCCTTACCACTTCTAGGAGTTTTATGGTTTAAGGTCTTACATTCAAGTCTTTAATTATCTTGAGTCAATTTTGGGGTATGGTGCAAGTTGGCTATCAAGGTTCGTTGTTATGCATGTGGCTTTCCAGTTTTCCCAACAGCATTTTTTGAAGAAACTTTCCTTTCCACATTGTATATTCTTGGCTCCCTTGTCATAAATTAATTGACCAGATAACTATGGATTTATTTCTGGGCTTCCAATTCTATCCCACTGATCTTTATTTCCTTATTTATGCCAATGCCATTCTGTTTTAATAACTGTAACTTTGTAATGTAGTTTGAAATCAGGAAAGTATGATGCCTCTTGCTTTGTTGTTCTTTCTCAAGATGGCTTTGGCTATTTGGAATTTTTGTGGTTCCATATAAATTATAAAATTATTTGTTCTATTTCTTTGAAAAATGCCATTGGGATTTTGATAGGGCTTGCATTGATTCTCAAACTCTCTATTTGTTGGTTTAAAATTTAGGACCAATATCTTGTTCAACTGTGAAATGTAGTATAGCATATGCTGAACTAAGTATTCTTGAACTAAATTTAATTGCTGAATTCATTAGAGGGAAGATCCAACACTCTTCCCTCTAATGCCTTGTTGCATCTGGCTGTGCACTAAATTTCAGAGTAATCAGGCTGTTCTGATGAAGATATTTTTGTCTGAGCCCATTTGCCACCATATCCGCCAATATCAGTCTAGTGATTCAGCTCCACAAGGTAACTTGCAGAGACCCAATGCCATTCATTTCAAAGTCTCTGGCTTCCTATTGTCCATCTTTTCTCTTCCTTCTCCCATTCAACCTGCACACCTGTAATCTCAAATACACTGTGCATGGGAACTGGCCTCTAAGACAAAAAGAGTTATTCATGTTTTTCATCCAGTAGCTGGCCAGACTAGGAATAGAATCATCACCAACAAATAAAAGGACAAGGTTTGTTTGTTTTTTTTTTTCCTTAGATAAGGGTAGAGGTTCAAATAAGAGTGAAAGAGGAATTAAAATCATGAAAACTAAGAAATGAGGGTGTGGTGAGAGAGATAAAAAAAATGTTATTTAATGTTGCCCCCTCCCCTTCACCATCCAGGTGAATTTCAACCCTGTTGAGACTCAGTCAGCAAATCTATAGCCCTAGCCACCACACTTCCATGCCACCCCACCCTGTCCATAAAGAGCTCTTCTTTATTCTACAGTGGATTGAAACCAAGAAAGTCCAAAATAAGATACACTATAGAAGAAACATGTGGAGTCTCTTACTTCAATTGTCCTCCCTTTGTGTTTCTCAGCAGTCTAAACCAAAAAGGATGTTCAAGATAAGAGCTGTTAAATGTTAGGGGTATTATAATGTAGCTCCTCACCAAAGTTTTCTGTGAGGAAATACAAATACAAATAACTTGTGGTTCTCTTATTTCAATAGTGCATCAGCTGTAATTTTTTTAACCTTTAAAGCAATGCATCTGTTAATACAAACTCACGAAGATTAGGAATAAAAGCAAAGCACTTGGCCTTTAAATCTTCAGAAGCGGGTTTAATGACAGGTTCAGCCTGTTTAATGACAGGCCCAGCACCACACCCCTGTTTTATTATGTTTCATTATTACTGCATAATTTCCTTTATTGCCCATGATAAATGGAAATCAAATACTTGCTGAGGTGGGTTTAAATAGGTAAGAGTGCAAACAAAAATAGACAGTTCAAATATCGTGAAACTGAGATCTCAAGTTCTTAAAATGTGTATTTATATTTTTTAAGTGTCCGATGTACCAAGCTCTGCAACTCTCAAACTAGGTGTATGTGAGTGTGGCGGGGGCGGGGGGCGGGGGGCGGGTAGTTGGCTAAGTTTTTTGTTTGTTTTTGTGAGTTGTTTTTATTTTTTAATATTGCATCCATAATTTAAAGATGAATAAAAAGCACATTCAAAATACGATTCGCGGGATTTTTCAGTCAGACCCATTTTGGGCTGAGTCAAATAGACACCCCCTTCCCAATTGCTAAATTTGATGGAAGATGTGAAGCAAGTGTAATTCAAGTACAGCCTGGGGATGAATTTAACCTGTCCGAGAGGGGCAGAGCTGTCTCTTTAAGACATCTTGAGACAAGGTTATTTCAAATGCCCGGCCTTTTGATTACACAGAGAGTGACTAAAGTCTCCAACCGTGAGCGGCTGGGCCGGGACTGAAGAACTAGAAATCCTCTGCTCCGCCTGCTGGAAGGAGATCAGGAGCTGAGTACACTGCTTCAATTGCTCCAAAAAACTTAACCTAGAATTGCTGGATACCCTACAGGCAGTAGCACAGCGGGCTCCGCTCGGCGTTGTCCAGCGCATGCGGCCGGGCACTTTCTGGACTGCTCTCCCCCGCCCCTACCCTCTTGGGCTGTAACGTCAGCCGCGGGCCAGGCCTCTGCTCCGACACAGTGGGACGTGCCCGGACCCGCAGCGGGCGGAGCCTAAGGAGGTTGGAGAGTGCCTCTAGACAGCCCAGCTGGGAACGGGTTCAGTCCCGGCTGGTTCTCCGCTCCGCCGGAGGGAAGCTCCGCGGTGAGGACTCTGTGACGCGCCCGCACTGTGCAACCAGAGCGGGTTCGCGCAAGGTTGCTGCTGCGCCAGGCGCATTTTCCTGGGAGCCATCCGGGAAAAGCCCGGCTTTAACTACGGGCCGTTCGGCCATTGTACTGACCCCTCTAGCCGCAGAAAGACGGCAAAGAGAGGCTGAAGTTGAGCTGAGCTCTTCCCGAGTGGGGAGAGCCCTCCAGGGCGAGGTGGGAAGGGAGGGTAGGGCGTTGCGAAGTTCACGGCTAGCGGTGGATTATCCTGGACAGTTTGCGCTTGGGGGCTGCGAAGTGAGCGAAGAGGACAAGGGCATGCTCAGTGGTGGTGGCGGTGATGCGGACCTGGCCAACGCCGCGGCGCGGGGCCAAGTGGAGGCCGTGCGGCAGCTCCTCGAAGCCGGTGTGGATCCCAACAGACTCAACCGCTTTGGGAGACGCCCGATCCAGGTAGCTGGGGGCCCCGGGCCTCGCCGGCAGGGGGCGCACAAACACGGGGCCGCCGCCTCCTCGGACGCGGCTGGACCTGAGATCTCCACGAACAGACCTGTGTCTCTCTTTGCTGGAGTATGGAGCAGCAGGTTTTCACTCATCAAAAATTCTAAAGAAAGGGACTGGAAACCCCACTACTTCAGTTTGCTTTTCTTTTTAATAGGGGGGGGGGGGGGAAGGCCAGTATTCCCTCTCCCATCTCATAAGAGATGCATGGGATAGGTTCAACTGGGCAGGAAAGGGAAAAATGAGAGGCTATTTGGAGAGAACTACTTTGTCTTATCTGTTTGTCTTTCAACAAACAGCGATCAACTTTCAACGATAGAGATAATTAAATTACAAGTTACGCAATTTGGATTGGATTTAAGGAATCCTACATCACAGCACATGAAAAAAAATCATCCTGAATTTTTAAGCTGCGATATGAAATACTGTATTCTTTCCTCATGCAGGCGAACTGAATACAAAGTAATGTCAGGATTCCTCAACCACAGTACTTAATTCCTTTTATTTTACGTTAGCAGTGTTTCTTGAGTGTTACATAAGAAAAAATATGCTTCTATAGATTTTTATCATACTGAATGCTTGGATTACATAAACATTCCTTCAGCTTTGTTAAATGGCAAAGGGTCTTTATAATTAGCCTCTTCATTGTTAAAATTCATTTATTCGATATGTTTAACTATTAATCCCACTTTAATCAGTGCTGATATTTTTTTAATCTCTTTAAAATCTAAGGTAGTATTTTGTGTTTTACTGTTATCATGCAGTCAGCAGTATTAAATACTAAAAATTAGTATTCGCCTACAATCATCTTCCAGAACCAAGTCATTAGTAAGAAATCTTGTTAATCGTGCAATTTTTAAATATGTATTAATTCATTTTGAATTAATAGAAAATGTTGGAAGAAATGAGGGATTATTTAAAGCAGCAAAAATATTTTAAAGTAGTCCTTAAAGACTTCAATTATATTAGTAACTGTAAAAGGGGGCTTTTATTTGTCATTTTAATTCACCATATTCTGAGATATTAAGAGCCACTTTTTCTCCTCTATATATGAAATGCCCTTTACATCACTAATAGAAAATATATCATGGCTTTTAAGGGAGGAGATGGATGTTTTCAATAACCATGGAACAATGAAAAAAATTAGCATACTATATTTTGATTCCATGGTACATTTTAAAGCATAAATTCACAAGAACATATAATTTCATTTTGAATATTTATCAAAAATTGTTAAAATAAAGTAAATGCTGGCATAATGTACATGTACACAAATGGATACTGTAGGATTACTGCTTCAAAACATCGTTTTTCTAAGTTATGCATTGCTCTGATTTGACTGCTAAAATCCAAGCTCCTTTTTAAACAGCAAAATGTTTACTATTTAACAATATAAAATCCTAGCACATTATAAAATCCTGTACAATGCAAATATAGTGTCTATTTTATGTTACATCAAATATATTATCCTCTAAACTTTAGCCCTTATCTATAATGTTAAATATTAAAAGTGGTGAATCATTGATTGAAAACAAATAGTTTGTTTTCATCGTCTTATAAAACTATGCACGACTTTACTTTTCCCCCCTCTATCTCCCATTGTGGCTCAAATTATGAGACCATATATACGCCCTTTATGAGCAGAGACATGTAACAGTGAAAAGCAAAAGCCTTCCCACAGGGGATTTACTACAAGAAATAAACAAAGTAAACCTTGTTTTAAACGTAGTTTCTTATTTTCTCTCCTAAAGCGTTACTCTAACGCCTAAAATAAATGTATCAGCTGACTGCCTAGTAAATTTTTTAGATGGGGATTATAGCTGGGGGAGAGGGGAGAGCAAGGGAAATAAATTTAAGACTTTAAGTCTTTAAACTTAACACTACCCATACATCATTTAACAACATAGATTCCCGTTTCTATGGTAATTTTTAAAAAAATTTCCCACAACAGCGATAAGCACTTTGTTATCAGCTCTTCCTTGTCTTCCCACGTTCGGAGAATAAAACTGAACTAATTAGGTCTGAGTAAAAGTATAAACTGGGGCTGCTGTGGGGGAGAGGAGCTGGGGTGGGGGGCGGGATTTGCGTCAGCAAATTAAGCTTAACTAGACTTCCGAAGCTTGTAAGGGCCTGGATGAATAGGTATTTTTTGGAAAAGACTCTACTTGCCCTCACCCGCGTCCTGACCACTCTGCTGTCTCTGGCAGGTGATGATGATGGGCAGCGCCCGCGTGGCCGAGCTGCTGCTGCTCCACGGCGCAGACCCCAACTGCGCGGACCCCGCCACCCTCACCCGACCAGTGCACGACGCTGCCCGGGAGGGCTTCCTGGACACGCTGGTGGCCCTGCACCGAGCCGGGGGACGGCTGGATGTGCGCGATGCCTGGGGCCGCCTGCCCGTGGACCTGGCTGAGGAGCGGGGCCACCGCGACGTCGCCCGGTACCTGCGCGCGGCCGCGGGAGACTGAGGGCGCGCATACACAGCCGCCCACAACGACTTTTTTTCTCTCCAGTTCGCCACCCCAACTTAGTTCAAAGAGGGCTGGAAACGTGGAGCAGCGGAAGTCTTCCTGGGCGCCTAGATTCCCGGCAGCGAAGGAGGAGCTGACTGGGAATAATTTTTTCTCCTCACCCCCCACGCCCCCGGATATCGCCCTCGGCACTCACCATGAAGCAAAATGAATAGAGGTGGGGCACATGGATTTCCAGTAGCCGCCGAGTGTGGAACTCCCAGGTTTGCTTTTTAGGGTTTTCTGGTGAAAAGCGGCATGTGAACAAGTCCATGAACAAACCCAAGTGCTGTGAATCTTCGCACAGAAGGTGCTGGGGCGGAGTGGGAGGCGGCGGCAACTAGCCTTCAGGTGGTAGGCAGGTGAGAACGATCGCCCCACTGACCTTGAAGGACCTCCCCTGTAAGTCCCCACGTCGGGCGCCGGGCCCTGAGGGAAAATCTGGAGATGGAGAACCAGACAGTGATGAGGACAAAGATCGACACGGGCTCAGTAGGCGACCAAACGCTTTCTTTACAGGCTTGCGGAGCGGGGCAGGTCGCGAGCAAAAAGCTACCTACTGGAAGCCTTGGAGCCTCTTGTCCAGCCCCATTAGATAGCGATGGGGGAGAGAGGACCCGGAAGTCACCTCAATTTTGCCAGCTTATTCTAAAGTGCCCAGGTCGAGGTGATGCTGAACAGCTCTCCGAAAGGGGCGCTCATTTGCTGTTGTTACGGCGAGATTCCTGCGGTGTTCCCTCCTCGCACAGACTAAGTCCGGGTTGTAGCGAGAGCGATTGTAGATAGGCTGTTAACTGTAAAGATTTGTTTGATCTCTATACGGTAGGATTCAGAGAGCCCCCTGTAAATTGCTACTTGAAAAGATATCGTGATATTTTGTACTTCTGGGTTGTTCTTCAGTAGCAGTCTTAATTCGGAGACTTTAAATAACAAAGTAACTCGTGGCCCTTGGGAAGGAAGTGAAGAACTACAGCTTTTATGCGAAGCTGTAGCACAGTGCCATCTCCCAGGTTACTTCAGTCCTTAACCTATTTATTTCTTTGTTAAAGTTTGTTTCCTTTACTAGAGTGTCTCCAGGGTCAAACTATGAAATATTACTCATGTTTTTTAGAAGATCCATGCCCTTACCCAGTAAATGATCTCAGGATATTTCCCAAAGGGTTGCTGAAAGAGTAGACTGAGTGAAACTGTTGAAAATACATAATGATGGCTCGTGAAATGTCTTAATATCTGCTGAACAAATTAAAGGTGTACTGTTTGGGGATTTAATTTCCAGTGTTGCTTGATTCATTACAGCATTGGAATAACTGGTATTTCACTGTTTTAATGTTAAAAAGAAAAGTTGAGATTGAACACCAAGGTTTTGACTTAAAACATGTGAATTCCATTCCTAATTTAAGGGAGTTGTGGAATCTGGTGACAACCTTATATTAATGGAAAGTAAATCAAGAAAATATGGTTGGGTACTACAGGGTACTGTGAGATTCATATATATATATATATATATGCCAAAACATCATACATTATTGGAAAATCAAGTACCACCTGGTTGCAGTGAAATATTTATGATGCATGTAAAAGTAAATTCAGTTTTCAAATCCACCTGTTAGGCAGGTATGGCCAATGTGTTTTATCAGCCGCACAAGAAATACATATGTTAAATCTGTTTAAGATTTTACTTTGAAGGATACATGCAAATAAATATAGCTCTATATACATGAGCCCTGCTTCTGGCTCCATTTTACAATTACAGAAAAATATACATGTTAATTTCTGTGTCTAAATCTAAAATATTACCAAGGTTTGTAAAAATCTTATCACCTGACCTTCACTGCAAGATCTGGAAGTAAAATAAATTTATATTTCAATAATATATTCATTTGGCCTCATTTTTATATTTCTTTTTTCAGCTGAGTGAATGGATGAGAAGACGAGGATGATTTACATGAAAGAAAAATCTATTTATAATTTCCTATGTTCTAATGGCTAAAATTAGTAATTTCAAATATAAGGAAATGAAATAAATTCTGAGAGCTCAAGATCCATACAGCTCCTAACAGCTTTGGGAAAGTGTGTTCATAGGAATGCCTTAATGATATTTTATTTCTGTGTTATGACAAAAACAATATGAATATGGTGTCCAGGACCAAATAAGTTCATTTTATAAAGCTAGGTAACTGACCTTCAGCAAATAAATAAAACTAATTTAACTTACACCAATCACATTGAGATTCTATACTGTCCTTCCTTTATGGGAAATGTTAAAAAACAAATTACTTGTGTGTTAATATGTAATAGTTAATAGGGATTTTTTCTTAACCACCTCTGTAATTATCAAATATTTTAAAAACCAAGACATGCTTATTTTTCTTTTCCAATGTTCAAGATGTTGCCACTCTACCAAAAAAAAAAAAAAAAGAGCAATTAGAATTAGTGATTTTAAAACCTTAGAAACACTCTTGTGGACTACTTCCTGAAACATGGAAAAGCTGGTGTCATCTACAGTATAAGAAGACTGCTTCGGTATTTACGTCAGTAGCTAATCATAACCAAAATCTGATATGAGTACTAGGTTTTCACTATTAACAAACTATTTCATTATCTTGTGAAAACCTAGGTTGATGTAATTTCATTGCATTCAGTTACCAATTTTAAAAAGATGGGGGGGAGGTAAATACATAAGAAAATAAGAACATTTTAATTTTTTTAATTACTTGAAGAAGAAACAAGAGTTGAATCACAATACTTTCAACATCTTTTCCTGTTCTATTTAAAATTCCAGGGAAGAAAGAGGGAATGAAGGAAAGACAAATTAGGACTTGAATGGAAGGTAGGAGACCTGGATTCTGATATTGGTTCTTCAACTAATTCAATATATGATCTACTAAATCAAATGACATGATTAGCCCCAATTTCCTCATCTGTAAAAAATGGGAGTGATACTAGATTATTTTTAGGCTCCCAACCATCACTAACATTTTATCCCTTTATAAGTTTGTCATATACATGACTATATGGGGTCCTATATTTTATTAGTAATAATTTTGCCATGGTCTGAGCCAATAAAAGCTATATAAGGGAAGAGAGAGAAGAGATATACATTTTTAAATTCTGGAGCCTTGGGAAATGGGGGATCTTTATAAGTACCACCTCTACCAGTTAACTGAAAAGTTAGAGACAAGTTTGTGGGAACTAGCACAAAAAAGATGCTTTGTAAAATAAATATGTAGTTTAATTTCAAGCTCTTTCTTACTCCATCTTACCTGATTTTTTTGTTGTCACATTGTGCATTTATCTCATGTCACTCAGAGCGACCAAAAGAACTCAGTTCTTTAAGTGAGATAAGCAAGTACCCAATAAATTTATTAAAATAAAGCTGAAGTAGGTATTTACCAACTAAATGCTCTGAAAAGAATGATGTTTTTTAAGTACGCTTATAACAAGTGATTCTGACCTAAGAGGAGTTGGTATAGGAGTTAAAACCAAGAAAAAAGGTTGGGGATTTTGGAAGGAATAGAAAGTGTGAAGCATGAGAATGCTAAAATATGTAGAAATGTCATTAGAATAACTGTAAATAGCTGTCACAGATTTTACAAACCCATTTCTAAAGGTCTGCACTTTATCATTTGTATGAAGTTTTAGGTCCCTAAGTGTTAGTAATAGTAGGAACCAGCTGGTCAGGGAAGAGCTTAGTATCACCTGAACAGGTACAGTTCAGTTCAGTCATTCAGTCCTGTCCCGCTCTTTTCGACCTCATGGACTGCAGCACGCCAGGCTTCCCTGTCCATCACCAACTCCCATAGCTTGCTCAAACTCCTGTCCATTGAGTCAAGGATGCCATTCAAGCATCTCATCCTCCGTCCCTTCCCCTCCTACCTTTAATCTTTCCCAGCGTCAGGGTCTTTTCAAATGAGTCAGTTCTTCACATCAGGTGGCCAAAGTATTGGAGCTTCAGCATCAATCCTTCCAATGAATATTCAGGACTGATTTCCTTTAGGATTGACTGGTTGGATCTCCTTGCAGTCCAAGGGACTCTCAAGAGTCTTCTCCAACACCACAGTTCAAAAGCATCAATTCTTAGGCGCTCAGCTTTCTTTATGGTCCAACTCTCATGTCCATACATGACTACTGAAAAAAACCATAACTTTCACTAGATGGACCTGTGCCAGCAGAGTAATATCTCTGCTTTTTAATACACTGTCTAGGTTGGTCATAGGTTTTCTTCCAAGGAGCAAGCGTCTTTTAATTTCATGGCTGCAGTCACCATCTGCAGTGATTTTGGAGCCCAAGAAAATAAAGTCTGTCACTGTTTCCATTGTTTCCCCATTTATTTGCCATGAAGTGATGGGACCGGATGCCATGATTTTTGTTTTGAATATGTCTGAGTCAGCCATTTCAGGAGGGCAGAGAATGAGATGAAAAGAAAGGACTAGAAGGAGGAGAGGCATGTGGTGTTTTGTGGAAGATTGATCAGTGATTATTGATTTGATTAATCAAATCAAACCAAAACAAACTGTATATAATCTACACGCTGGTAGGGTTTGTGAAATATCTCCAGGCCTAAAATAATGGGAATCTGGCTCATATGCTACTGTCTGGATTTTCTATAAAACTTTTCTCAGTATCAGCTTTTACAAATGGTATGTGTGCTTGTGTTAGTTCCTCAGTCATGTCCAACTCTTTGCAACCCCATGGGCTGTAGCCTGCCAGGCTCCTCACTCCATGGGATTCTCCAGACAAGAATACTGGAGTGGGCTGCCACTTCGTTCTTCAGGGTATCATTCCGACACAGGAATCAAACCCAAGTCTCCTGCATTGGTAGATGGATTCTTTACCATCTAAGCCACTAGGGTAGGAGTCCTTTTTACTTTATGGAAATAACTTGTATATATCACCTCTTTGTTAATTATGTAATATAGGAAATTTTGCTTTGAAGCCAGTACTACTGATGAAATAACACATAACTGGCATGGATTACATATTAAGCACAGTAATATACATCATGTATTTCCCAACTGAGCACCCAATTCTGATTTTCTAATTTGAAGTTTTAAATCAATATAAACCAAATATTTTTCTGGGGGTAAAAGAAATGGAGAGAGAAGTATGAAGATGATTCAATGACTGTCTCACAGACATCTACATTTTCTTTGAAGTTTACAAAGAACCCCAAACACCTGTTAATCCCCTTCCCATTCAGAAGCCCCAGACATGAGACCTCCAGTAGATCTATATAGTCAGTGCTGGCACGTAAAATGTTTTACCACAGAGTTAAGGTGAAAACTTTTAAGACCAATTACAGTAATTAAAACATGCCTCATTTCCGTTTCAAATTTGGCCTTCTCCCAAAATGCATAATCTGTTTTCTCTTTGGCATACTCTATATTCTGACAGGATTGGAGCTACTTCCTTTGAACTCTTTTCTTGTGTAACCTCTGAGTCTCCATTTCATTTTAACCAAACTCCACTCTACTTCCCTATCCCATCACAAATTTCTTCATCCCTTTGCTTTAGTTGAAAACTGCATGTGACTGATAATTCCACTTTCTTCTGACAAGATAATAGGTGTGGCTAAGAGTGGGAGTTAGAACCAGTCATGAGTGTCTGCTGTTTAAGTGGTTTTCAATATACCCCTAAACCAGATAGGTAAAAATTATCCATTGTTCTTCAGTTTTCATTCATCTCTTAATATACATAATTGCATTTTGTTTTATCAGATTAAGCTGTAAATAATTTTAATATGTGTCATTACATATTTAATAATATGTTTATAAGAGAGAACATATAAACATAAAATAGTAAGCACTTTTTCTATTAACAAAACCACAGGTAGGTCAACAGATTATCAATAACACACAGAGTTTTCTGTGAATTCTGGGAAATTGGCTTCTCATTCTGTCTGTGGGTTATGAGTTACTAAATTCTATCACCTTTCCTAGGACACAAAAGTAAGTACCTTGTACAGTCTTCTGTATCTGCTTCCAACAGGCCAATTTAGAATTATAAGCTATAACCTTGCCTAAAATATTTTGTCATCCTCTACTGCTCTCTAATCTCTGGACTGCCTTTGATAGTTAGAGATATTATATATGGATCTATTCCAGAGCTTCAGGAGCCTTTTGATCTGTTAAATTCCATCTTGAACAGAAGACTATGCCATCCCCTTTCTAGGGAAAAATTATATGACATTTCATTTTATATGTGCCCCAAGTATTTATTGTATCTGTATAAATGATGGTGTTTTCCCCACTAGTCATTTGAGACCAACATGTAGGGAAGTGATTCTCAACCCTGACTCTCAATCATTTGTGTTCCAAATTTTGAAGTCACTGACCACTTCAGGACTACAAAATTAGAATCTCTAGTTTTGAAGATGAAAATTTCTGTAATTGTTATTTAAAAATTCTGGTTCATAGTAAACTTTCAAACAGTACAGAAAATAAACAGAATTAAGTAAATACCTCCTGAAATTTTCCTACCCACCATTCTCATTATCCAGGCGTAACTACTTTTTTTTTAATTAATCAACTTCCCAGAAATATAAGTACATATAATTGTAAACACACCTTCCCAATACACACATTTAGGAAACCATTCTATAACTTGTTTTGTTTGGTAGTAGATCTTTGACAACCTGCATTAGGAAATAAAGATGCACTTTGTTTTTTGTATAGTTGCATAGTTTACATTTTATGGATAAACCCAAATTTTTAAAAATCAGTTTCTTATTGACAAACATGTAAATTGTTTCCTGTTTTTTTGCTACTACATATGATGCTACAAAGAACCTTTTTTTCACCCCTTTATGAGCAATCTGTAGCAATTTATAGAAGTGATATTGCTAAGGTAAAGGGTACATCTCTCTTTTTCCTCTCACACAAAGAAACACGCATACAGTATATGTCTGCACATGTGTGTATAAAATCTTTCCATACTTATGTTTGTATATATGTGTGTATATCTCCAATAATATATACATATATATGTATATATACTTCTCATACTTAAATGAGTTATAGGAGCAGAATTGCAAAGTCAAAGGTTAGTACATGTATACATATATATGTAATATGTATTTCTTTCATACACATATAAACCCTACACAAATAGTATACATATTTCCATACCTATATTTATGTATGTGTATATGTGCATACATAAACTCAGTGGGATTGCTGAGTCAAAGGGTATGTATATGTATACAGTTTTAATAGATACTATAAAGTTGCCATCCAAAATGAATGTACCAAATTACAATAGTATGTAAGGATGATTGTTTTCTGACAACTTTCCCAATGTTATCACTCTTTTTATTTCTGCCATACCTATAGGTATGTCAGTGTTTTTGTTACATTTCTTTACTAATCAGTAAAGTTGAATATATTTTCATAGTTTTTTACCATTTGGCTATTTTAATATCTTCTAAACTGCCCATTATATTATTTGCTACCATTCTTACTGGGTTATTTTTCTAACTCACTTATGTATTCATATATTCTAAAAGTTAATCTTTTGTCATATATGTTCAAATAATAGTTTTAAAATCTTGCTTATAGTGTCCTGTGTCTTACATCTTTGGGATTTTTAGTTTGAGCATGGAAAATTTCTCACAGAATTTTTATAATCAAGAGATACCTGAGGGAAAAAGCTAGTTGTCTCTAGGACATCATGGCTGTGGGTAGTAGAGTTGGATGGTACAGACAAATCATTAGTAAAATGCCCACTCCTATCTCTGCCTGTGGAATGAATTTGCTGATCCAAAATAGAAATCATTTTTTAAAATAAAACATCATTTTCCTCCATTCAAACACTCAGATATGCGAAGTCCAGTTTTAGGCCAAAAATGACCCATCAATAGCTCACTTCCTGTTGACTCTAGCCTGTAGAACAACAGAAAGGGCACAAGGATTTTAGTCCAAAGACTTTCTTAGTAAGTCCAGCCTTGGCACTTGCAGGTCATAAAGTATCCAAGGTTTTAGTCTGTCTAGGCCTCAGTTTTCTCACCTGTAAGATAGGGTAGTAATCCCAAATTCGAAGAGCCACAGTGAGGATAAAATAAGTAAAAGAAGCCAAAGTGCATACAAATAACACTGCCAAGCTTTTGGTCATACTGTTTTTGAAGAACACATAGCCAAAGTCATGTGAAACTCCAAACATCTTTGGAATGCCACAAATTAATTGTATTGGTAAAGATTCATCTTCATAATTATATTTTGCTTAGTCTGAACATTAAAATTAGATAGAATTCCCCGTATACCACAACTAAAAAAACATAGGTGTTGGGCATCAAGGGAAAACCAAGACAGAATTTAAGTTTGAGTTTTTAATTTTATATTCATTGAACTCTTCATTCACTACTATATAGAGCGTATTGTATAGCTTATCATTTTATCCCGTGCTGTCATTCTAATGGCATTCCTCTGAAGTGGGTAACTCTCCTTATCCCGAGAACAAGTTTAGGTGGAGAGGAAATGGTTATAGGTGAAGCTATACAGGCCAAATCAATACAGACAGGTCCCTGAATTTAAACTTGGGATCTGAAGTCTAAAACTTCATTTGGGAAACTGAAGCTCAGGAGACCTTTTAGGAATAATAGGATAATGTGAGGTTGAATTTTATGTGTCAGCTTGGCAAGGCTATGGTATCCAGTTGTTTGGTCAAACACCAGTCAAGATATTGCTATAACGCTATTTTTAATATATATAATTAACATGTAAATCCATAGACTTTAAGTAAAGCAGATTATCCTCCATAATGTGTGTGGGCCTCATCCAGTTAGTTGAAGGCCTTAAGTGAAAGAGAGGTTGCCCAAAGAAGAAAGAATTCAGTCTCCAGGCTGCTGCCTTCTAACTCAAAACTGCAGTATCAACTCTTCTCTGGGTCTCCAGCCTGCCTATTTGTCACGCAGACTTCAAGTTTTCCCAGCCCCCACAACTGGGGTAAGCCAATTCCTTAAAATAAATCATAGAAACACACACATTTGGTTCTGTCTCTCTAGAGAACCCTGACTAATAATTTCAAGAAATGATAATACAGAAATGTGTAATACAGGTCTTCTCATCCTCATGCACCATAGTTTACTGCCACAGCTATTAACACTACCTGGGTTCACTCTTCCACTTCTCCAGGGTTCTTAAATGATACTAAGCTGCAATTGGGCAATATTTCTCCTCCAGGATTCTTTCTCTCATTCCCCATCTCCTAAAGTACCCCTCCTCTGTTGGCCATAAAATGAAATTCCCTCATTATAAATGTAAGTTTTTACAAGTCCATCTCTCCTACAAAGATTTTTTTGGGGGGGTGGAGGAAGTGAAGGAGGGGATCATGGGCATAGTGCAAAACAGAGCAAGATCCACCTTCCATGGAGGTTGCATACTGAGAGACAAATAATTACTTATGATAACTTCTGTAGGGTAAGCACTCTAGGAGGGAAAAAAAAAAAAAAAAAATACAGTGCCTAGAGGAAGAGTCTCTGAGGGCGGATACCTGAGAAGAGACCTGAAGAAGAACGAGCTAACCTTGTGAAGAGAAAGCACATTCATTCTGTCACAAGCAGAGAAAGCACATTCATTCTGTCGTAAGCAGAGAAAGCACATTCATTCTGTCGTAAGCAGCCTCAGCATGGAGCCTGGATGGTCAGGAAAGTCTGGAGAGGTGCATTTGTAATTTATTTAGAGTGGCTATTTGAGCCTGGGGCTTCCCTGGTGGCTCAATCCTAAAGAATCCTCCTGCCAGTGCAGGAGACGCAGGAGACACCCATTCGATCCCTGCATCGGGAAGATCCCCTGGAGATGGAAACGGTAACCCTCTACAGTATCCCTGCCTCATAAATCCCATGGACAGAGGAGCTTGGCAGACTCCAGTCCACGGGGTCTCAAAGAGTCAGACGTGACTTAGCAACTAAACAAAAACATTTAAGCCTGGCCCCTGAGTCTCACTTCAACTGGCCAGTCAAGAGGCTGCGTCCTGTGCGGAAGTGAGGGATGGGGAGTGGAAGCAGCCCGAGTGCAGCTGGACCTGGCCTCACCGTTACAGTACGGTGGCTCGCACCATCCGAGTCCCACTTGCCTCCTCCAGATAGTGAAGAGCTCGGCGTTTGCTCCAGAGGACCTGTCGCCTTTCTCACTAGGGATCCACTTCTGCAGCTCGGCCACTAGGCTCGGGCACAAGCAAAAAAAAGAAGCCACTTCAATGTGGTCCACCTTTCAGGCTCCGAAGGCTGGGCCTAGTCCCACACCCTTTCTTCCACGCCGAGCGACCAGGCCGCGCCTCCAGCCCGCGAGGTTCAGGGCCGATCGAGAACGACTTCGGAGCCGAGGAGCTGGGGACATCGGGTCAGCGCCGCCCGCCTGCAAGCGGCGTCCTGGGCTGGACCACTCGCCTTCGGGGAGCCGGCGAGCCCGCGTCAAAGCTCTTTCTAGCCCGGGAGCCGGGACCAGTCCGACTGCGCTCCGGAACCGGCTCTTGAGTGTCCCCAGGCCGCCTCGGTGTCCTCGACTCAACCTCCCCCCAACCTCCTTTATGCGGCTCTTTCCTTTTCTTCCCCCGCTTTCCTGTGCCGGGTGGACCACAGCAGCACAGAGAGGGGGTTGGGGGGTGTCCAGAAAGAAAGGATCAGTGATGTGGAAAAAAAGATGGGGGAGGTAGGGAGGGAGGCGAGGAGAGAGAAGAGGGACCGTGCTGGGGAGTCGGGCAGCGAGAGGGAAGCGTGTCCGAGCGTGGGGCCGGAGGAGGAGGGGGGTAAGGCTGCGGGAGGAAGGAGCGGTGGACGCAGGGACACTCGGAGAACGGGGAGCAGCCGTGGGGGAGGGGAGCACGGCGGGAGGAGGAAAGAGGAAGAAGCGTTCAGATGCTTCGCTGAGCGGGATGTCAAAACCGAAAATAAAATTTGCCTGGTGAATGGACTCTTGGCCTAGCCCAGAACCCTCCGCAGCGCGTGGAGCTGGGAGGGGAAGGGGCGCCCCGACCCAGCGGGAGTTGGGGTTCGGCTCCGCCTACCTGGTCCGGAGCGGGGCCCGCCGCTCCAGCGGCGCCAGCGCCACGCAGTGTCCAGATGTCGCAGCAGTTTCCTTTAATTCCGCTGGTTTCCCAAATCTAGAAGTGGAGCGTAGCGCCATTTCTTTCAAAAACTGACATCCAGCCTCGTGAAAGGCGGATAGAGCCAGGAGATGACTTTGCGGTTTTTTTTTTCTTTTTGTTTTTTAAATAATCCGGTTTGAAGAAAGGGAGGACCTCCCCACCCCAGCGAGGGGCGCGAGGAATAAAGGAAGGGGGTCAGGGAAGCAGGGACGCGAGCCGGACCGTGGCGGTTCCTGATATGGCCGGGTCAGGTGACGGATGTTGCGAGGGGGGCGGGCTGCCTGGAGATGCGTTGTGGCGTCAGGACCCGGAGCTGTCACCGCGTGGCGCTCCCGCGCGCTGGGTGGGAAGGTGGCGGGGTAGGGGAGGGGGGCAGTGTGGACAAGGCGGGAAAGGAGAGGTGCGCGGGCGAGAGAGGAACCTAGGAAGCTAGCCTCCCGCGCGCGCGCCGCCCGGCGCCTCAGCCCGCCTTTCCCGCGCGCGCTGAGCGCAGAACGGTTCTCGGCTCCCAGGAGGTTGGGGGCGAGCGAGCGCGCGCCGGCCCGGGCGGGGGCGCGCCTGCGGGGCGGGGATGGGCGGGCGGCTGCGCGTGGGTCTCAGATTGCGATCCTTGGGGGGCGGGCGCCGAGCTGCCTACCTCTGAAGTCAAAAGGCGGCGCAGCGGTCGCCGAGCTCCGAGGCGGCGAGAACATGGTGCGCCGGTTCTTGATTACAGTGAGGATTCGGCGCGCGAACGGCCCACCACGAGTCAGGATTTTCGTGGTGCACATCGCGCGGGCAGCGGGTGAGTGGGCAGCGCCGAGTGTGCGGGCCGCTGTGGCCCTCGTGCTGATGGCTAGTGAGGAGCCAGCGCAGAGCGCAGCGATGCATCCTAGACCAGGTAGGAAAGGCCTCGAAAATCCCGGGGCGCAGTCGGCCCTTGGGTGATTTTGTTTGATGTAATCTATTGCACAGATAAGTCACCTCCGGACGAGGTTAGAGGAGGCTGTTACGGGGGTTGGTGGCTCCTTCCACTTTCTCCCCATACGAGTTACAGTTTCTCCTAGGTGCAGTTCTCCCAGCATGCTGAGTGAGCCCGGAGCCCCCTTCACACACCTCATTAAGTTCCTGAAACTCTGGGGGAAACTGGGAGATTCTAAACCTACTCTAGAAGTCAGTCACTCCTGAATTTCCTGACTGGGAATCAGTAAACACACACACACATCCACACACAAGGTGTATTTCAAAAGCACTTTATTGTGCCCTGAAGGAAAGTATTACTAACGGTCTTAGATTTCTGGAGGCCGCCTTTTTTCTTCCTGCCGGGTCAACCCTCTCTCCTTGCGGTAGTGGAAGAGGTTTGAGGGTGGGGGTTCGCACCCTCAAATATTACTGTTACTCTCAAAATAGTAATATTGATCGCAGGATCAGTAACTTCTAAGAGGAGCAATCACTTGCTTTTATAAGTCAAAGGAGAGATTGACTTTCGTAGTGAGATGGAGATTTCTTTTTTAGCGGCCTGGTGTTATCTAAAGGAGTCGGGACAATGCCCATATGTTTAGAAGCCAGAACTGCAGTGCGGAGCCCAAGGATGACATCGATCATATTTTAATCATCTCAGGCCCCAACTAAAAGGCCCAAAATGAGGCCTACTTCTTGAAAAACAGAAATCTAGGTAGTTGTGTCCTCACATCAGATAATTCTTTACACAGTCGATGTAATTTCCTATGACCAGAATAGTTGAAAAATATATATATAGTTACAATATAGAGAGTGCTAATTAGAACCAGGATGAAAAACCCAAAAACAATTTAATGAGGCTTCATTTTTGTGGCCTTCCTTGTGGCGTTATTTCCCTGGAAATATGTGTTTTGAAAAAAGCAAAGGCCAGCATAGGGGGGAATTATTTTTTTATTTTAACGTTAGAATTTTTGACATGTAAATGTAAAACTGTTAACACTATCCGTGTTTAATTAGGTGCCTCAATTCTATTGGCGAAAATCTACAAACAATTGATTGGGAAAGTACACATTTTCTTTTTCATATTTTTATTAACGGTCAGTTATTTTTGAGCATTAGTAGAAGTAGCTTGTAAAAAATTTCAAGGGGTGTTGCTGGATTTGATTTCAGTTCATTTTAAAACACTAACAGGATCCCATTTTTCAAACGGTGCTTTATCTGTACCAGCAAGCATTTAGCCATTATAATATGTTTTTTAATATCTTCATTTTTAATATTATTCTCTATATAAAGCTATTTTATTTAAATTATTAAGTTGCATCCAAAAACTTATAGTAACGAAGTAGAGATTTGTAACCTATGTAAATTCTGTAATTACTTGATTTCTATTTTAGGAGTACATAGGATAATATTGCGATTATTTTAAGTTAGAGAAATATTCATTTTATATTTGTTGTATAAAGAGTTAAAATATAAAAATGGTAGGTTCATTTTAAATAGCCATTTATTTCTCGTTATTTAGGTATAAGTCAATTTTCAGGTATGAAAGCTGTTTAAAAATGCATTGATCATATGATGATCATATGAAAAGCCCAATTTTCAGCAAATATCTGATGTCAGAACACATGGCTTAGAAAAAATAGAATATTTTGAAAATATGTGCAATTCTCCAACTTCTTATATGAAATTTTACACATATATAAAAAACATCTGGAAGTATTCATTATAAATGGCATGTAATTATATATATTATGTCTATGGTTGTGCTGATTTAACAATATATGTGGATGGTAATTATGTTGGGACTCATACAATTCCTTGAGAGCCACAGTGCTAAAAATATAACTTGTATGAATTATTTAACATTAACGCTGACTGGTATGGTGTTGTTAGTTTAACATAGTTTTATAGTTTTGCAAATATATTCATTATGACTTTTTTATATGACTGGAAACTGTATATAATAAAATTTCATGTTACTAGTTTCTTATCCATACATGCCTGATGAATTACACTAATTGACTTGTTACCTCTACCTTGGTGTATTTATAAAATAGTCATACTTTTCTGAAATTAAATATTTATTTGTTTACTGCTATCTGGGAACTCTTAGGGCTTTTCCCCTCCTTTAACGGCATAGTGTTCTCTCACGGTAAGCACTATACAGTTAGTAAACCATTATTCCCAATGTGTACATGATCTCTAGCTATCAGAAATAAGACAATATTCATTTACTTCTTTGGGGGCTCAAATTTTAAAATGCCCATTCTCAACACAGCCTATTGCTGTCTGCGTCCACAATATTTTACAGGTCTGCTAATTACGTATTAGTTTATCACTAGTAACTACCATGATAGAGTTAAGCTAAACCATTTTCCCAACGTGTGAGTGACTCCTAATAATAAAGTGATCTATATCATCTCAAAAAATACTTTCTTCAAAGAAGGCTGAACATTTGGCCCAGTGTTTTTGCTTCTAAAACCTTTAGTTCTTTTTGAAAAGCATAACAACCTCACTTACCCTACTCCATCCTAAAACACTCTAGGCCAGAGAATCCTCTCTGCTCCAAAATCCAGCCTGATAAAAAGTTTTAGTGGTGTTTTATTTCTGTAGTTTAAATTATGTAAACAATGGGTATAGTTTCATTTTCTAAACATAAAATTCTAATATTGAATAGCTTTAAAAAAAACCCTACAGCTCTCTAGATTCTGATTTTCACATACCTGATGATTAATACTGTGTCTGTTTACTGACTGAAGATTAATGCACTTTCCTAAACACCTCACTGGCAAGAACGTTTTTTACATTGTATATCAAGAGCTTCTAAATATCCATACATTTTTATTTAGCTTTTCTATAAGTAGGCATCATCTTAAGGAAAGAAAAATACTGACAAAAATTGATACAAATAAACAGTAGCAAGAAATTGAAAATTGCCTAAAATTCTAGCAATCACATTGTTAAATTATTTTGAATTATACTCTGGAATTAGGTCTGAAATATTTCAGATCTGGATCATTATAGGCAATCATGTTTTTGAAGAATATTTAATAGAATGTAAAATTATTATATTATAAAGTTAAGTGATTTTTTAAAAGCAAGATTTAAAGCAGAAACAGTAAACAATTCTTATTCTTAATTCTCTCTCTCCACACACACACACACACACACACACACACACACAGTAACACAATATTTATAGTGGCTTCCTCAAGATGGTTGGTGGTCTTTTGTTTTTTCATTATACTTTTGAGTTTTCCAAAGTACTATGACCATCATCAGTTAAAAAAAAAAAAAGATAAAAACCTTATTTTCCTACAGTTCAGTGAACTAAGACCTTACTTAGAAAGGATGAGGAAAGTATTCTATTGCACAAATATTCTATGTAAGAAGGTGCCTTTAAGGTCTGGAGAGAGTCTGTGAGGGTTCTGACTCTAGGGAACGCTGTCCCTATTCACAACGTAGTTCGTTTTTAAATAATTGATAAATGGATGGCTCTACCAGTTTTCAAGTCGCCTGGGTGTTAGGCCTCTCCGGTTCTAGCACTTGCCCCCTTCTCCGGATCCCTTCTCCCAAGTCCTCTCTAGACGACTTCAAGGTGGGGCTTGCCACTTCCCAAAGCTAGGCTGGGGTCCCCACGGTTGTTGCCAGGACCTCAACGTGAGGTCTAGAAGGACGTGAGACTCGAAGTTGCTCTGAACCGGCCCCTTCGCTTCTCAACCCCAGCCACCCACCTTGACTCTTACCCCACCGTATCAATTCTTAGAGATGCTTCGGATGCTATTGCCGCTGGGGTAGGACCCTCCAGCTAGAGCTAGACGCAGACCCTCACCCAACTCCGCCCTTTCGCACCCTTTCTACTTTTAGCCTTCCCTGGGCCTCGCTGATGCTCCTCGCCGCAGCTATTTCCGCACGTAATATTTCATCAAAGTAACAGAGCAGAGAAAGGGTTAAACGCAGAGCAGGACGCGGGCTGACAGAGGTGAGAGAGGCGTGGGGGCAAGTGGAATCTGAGTGGGCTTCGTGGCTTTCAGAGGGGTAAAAGTATGACAGGGGACATCTCTGGGTCACCTCTCCGTCTTGAAACTGACTAGGCCTCCCCGCCCCCACCCCCAAGAGTGGGAGCGGGATGGGACAGGTTCACTCCGAGGTGCACTTCTAAGTTTTGGCGACTATTCCTTTACCTTCCAGGCTAGGGGGCAACCAGAGTGTTGACAGGCCTGGATTTCTTTGTTTCTCTGTCTGGGATGCAAGGTGGTATAAAGAACTGTCCGTAATATTCTTCTAGTGATACGGTCTCGCAATAGGCTTCTTCTTATACTGAAGCTTTCCTCATATTTGAAAACTTTTTTCCTTCAGTTAAAACATTAAAAAGATACCATTTATCAGAGTGAAAAAAAAGTAAGTTTGAAAATAAGGTCAACTTCTATGTCAGCAAGCCAACTGATGGAGACAACCTTAGTAATAAATATTTTGTTTAGTAGGAAAAGGGAGTTCTTTTTAAAGACTACTCCACCTTAGAAAATGCCCACCAACTGGGGGCCTCGGCAGAGGCTCCAAATCCTAATTCATGGTCTTTCAATGTTTGTTCAGAAATCCCATGTGTATTGACAATTGTTGAACTTACTATATGTCAATAACATTTGCTTTTTAAAGAAAGAAGGATTGAAGATAATCTCTGCTTGTCAGTGTTGTTTGCATAAAAACTAGAGTGATTGTTGCAGTTGGGCAGGACTACATAATCAGAAGTAATAGAAAGGAAGAATTAGTGTCAACTACAAGATTGAAAATTACAGTGCCTCAGAGGTCCTTTGGAAAAGAATAAGTTGATTTTAAAATTTTTATTACAAATGACTTTTTAATTCTTCTTCAACTAGCTCTCGGTTTCCCCCTTTACCTTTAAAAAGAAAATCTCAGAATTTATTTAAATAGTTGCACAGCCAGTAGGTGTTTTTTTCTCAAGGAAGGAAAGTTTTGTAGATTGTAGAGGTTCAGCACTGTATGAACAAAGATATGTAATCTCTTAAACAAATTGAAACTAACAAAGCTATGCCATCAGAGTGGTGTAAATAAATATGCCTTTTTTTAAGTTAATCATGAGAATAATTAGTGAAGTTAAAGAAGTAAGGCAAAGGTTATCAGCAGCATCATTACCTGGACTGCTCTTTAAAATACGTATTTCTGGAATTCACTCTCAGAATATCTAACTGAGCAGATTTGCTGTGGAGTCCCAATAACCTGCATTTTAAAGCATTTAAGGGGGATTCTGTTAAGAGATAGCTCCTTGGGACAAATATGGCCAAATTGTTTTTTTTTTTTAACTTATTTTTTATTATTTACTTTTAAATTGAAATTCAGACTTTTAGATAAGATTTAAAACTTTAGAATCACACTTTGGGTCCCAGGTAGGACATTGAGAATCTAAAGAATTCATCGGAGGAGCTATTTTACCAAATGAAGGGAACCCTTTATTAGTATTATGTGATTCTTCATGTGACTTGGAGAAGATCGTCTCTTAGATGTCAGGTCTCTACAATCAGAACACATTTGAGGGCAAAGGATGAAATAAGATATACTTGTGCATTAAAGTTTGTAGCACCAGACAGAAATTTTCCACAAAAGACATTAATGGTATCTTTTTGAAGCACTATATATACTTACTGTTGTTTACATAGGATGGATAGTGCTAGATAGATAGAGTAATAAGTAATAAGGGATTTTTTTCATTTTATTTTATTTTCCAAATCAGAAATCAAGCAGTAAACATAACACACTAAAATTATGTAAGAGAAGGGAAAGAAAACATAGAAGTATTTTACAGGTTTAAATTATATTTATTTATGATCAAGGCAAATTACAGTAAAATGTACCCATAACAGAATAAAGCACTTATAGACAAAATGATGGGTCTTTGTGTCTGTAAAAACACATTGGTGAGGAGAAAATATATTTACAAATAATGTAAGCTTAAAAAGAATTTGCAATTATAGGTAAAACTACAATATTATGCTTTCCCAATTATAGTCATAATTTTTCTGCTTTTAAACTACATTTTTCTAATGTTACCCCTATTAGTTTGCTGGTTTATTACGGGGGGGAACTTACGTTTTACTTTCTTTTTTTGAGTGCCACCATTTTCTTGCTCTGAATCTCTCTGGCTGCCAGATCATCTGACTCAGCAATTGTACAACTCTTTCACCCAATTTAAAGAAACAGCAACTATCCCAAAACAGGGTATCCCCCCAGTTGCAAATCTTTACCAGCCTATAGAACTAGCAGTATATTTTAACTCTGAAATAATTGTTACATGTACATGCAACATGGACACTTTGAATTTTACTCCATTCAATTTACATACTGAATAGTTGAAACTGAATTTATTTTGTGTAACACAATTTTTGAAAAGAAACTTGTTGAAACTTTCTTCTAAAAGTATATGGTCAAGTTTGCTTTCTCTTTTTCCTCAAAATAATTATGAGGAGATTATTAACAGTGATAGAGGACATCAACTTATATTATTTCATTTAATGGTCACATTTTCCTTTTGTTTTAGGGGTTTTATTCTCTCATTTCATAGACTGGGTTGCAAATGGTCTGTCAAAAGTCATTGACTAGTAACATGCCAAATTCAACTAGGTGTGCTTCTTGCACCAAATGCCCTAACTTAGCCCTTTATAACTGCCTCTTGAGTGAATACATTTATATATATAAATGTATACATATAGTGTCAGTTCCATCTCTTATAGTTAGTTATTTTGTAAATTGCTTAACTCTCTTGGATCTACATTTTATTCAGCATTAGCTACATATATTCTAGCAAATATATATTGATTAGGTGAATGAAAAAGTTCTGAAAAATAAGGCAGTTTAATAACTGAAGTCCCTTCTAGGCTCTAAAAGCCATTCAATCTCATAATAAAACAAGAAGATTAACATTTTAGAAATTTGTATCTTGCCCAGAATAAAACTAACTCAAAACTTCTTTATAAATTAAATTACTCACTTCCACTTCAATTTAAGATCAATAAATAGGAAACCTATGCACCAGCGTAGGGGTCACTTGAAGCACAAAGTAGAAATGTCACTTTCTTGGAATATGTGGTCTGTGATTAGATTCCATTTCTTTTACTTACTAGCTGTGTGGTATTAGGACTAAATCCTTAAAACTCTCAGTGCTTCCATTTTCTCATCTGTAAACCTGAGGTGGTACCCTCCAGTACTCATCCAGTAAGAACTAGTACATGTACAAATAGCACATGTAAAGAGGCATTGTAAACTTTCAATCCATCACATACATTTGTCAGTTATTATTAAAGTGCCTAATTAAACTACATCCTTAAAAGCACATTAGTTCACTTTTACAGTAAATGCCTTCTTAACTATAATTATTTAGAGTAGCTAGGAATTCCTGAACTCCGTTTTAAAGAACATGCATATCATAATAAACATATATTTATTTATTCAAATCACTGATGTATTCCAAGGTGTCAGGTAAGTTTGTACAGAAAATCGGTATAAAGTTTTAAATAATCCCTACATGATGGCCTTTATAGTGTGATCCCAAACGTTTCTAGTATTCATAATTATTAAACAGGTATTAACAATAGTCGTGAACCTCTGTTTTCTAAAATAAGAAATTAAATTGGTTTTAGAAAATTGAAAAAAGTTATTAACTTGCCTTTAACTTATCAAAAAATTTAATAACCCCAAATAATAATTTTTGGAGGGAACACACATAATGGGTTCTTGATTCCTTCAGAAAGGTTGCTGAAGTATATCTGAATCAATAATTTTTGCACAGATTTTCCTACAAGTTCTTTGGTAAAAAATGTGCATGCATAGGGTTGTGTGTGTGAGTGTGTGTGTGTGTGTGTGGTGGACAGAAAGTGGGGAAGAAATGTTAAAGTCATCCTCAAAACCTTCAAAATGTCTGCCTTAGAAGATAACCTCCAACTATTCTTATTCACGTTTAGTAGGATATCAAAGAGACAAAATATATTGAATATACTTCCTGGGGCAAAATTGACCTAGGTGTATAAAATTAGTGTAGCATAAACATAAAAAATATCCTGTTATCATTTTTTGAAAAATGAAGTCTGAGAGTTATCATCTTAACCATAAGATAGAGAACTATAAAAGTATATCTTCAATCTAGAGTCTCAAGGGAAAAGCATAAGTGGGACTGTTAAATCTGTAAGTGAAAGGTGCTAAAACACGAATAGAAAGCATTTTATGATTCATTCAGAATTGACCTATGTGATCATGAAGTTGATTCCTTCCAGAGCAGTTTAATTCCATAGTGGGTAAAGAATGTGACTCCAGGAAGAGTGATCCAACACAGAAAATTTTCTTATGATCTTTTACAATATCAGAGGGTAGTTTGGCTTCAGAATTTTCAGAAGTCCAGGAAAGGAAAAAAAAAAAATGAAGATAACAGTTAGACTCTAGAACCCCAAGAAGACAGTCTGCTCTTAAAGGATAGTTGTGGGGAGGGTGGTAACTAAGTCTCCCTTTGAAGAGGAAAGCTTCAAAATAGATGTATTAGAATACTCGAGTATTAGGCTACTGGAAATTAGAGTATCCTAAATCATTGTTAAACCCTATTGATCAACCATGAACACTCAACTTCCACCAAGAGTAAAAACTAAACACAATGTTACTTCTCTGTGAGTTTCACTTTTTCAAGTTGATACTAACACCTACAAGCATCAGCATACTATATGCTGGAATACTGTATGTCTTCAAGGTTAGCAATTAAGACAGCAACACATATTTGAAAGGAGAAAATCTATCCCATCAAGGAGGAAAAAGAGGGAGGTTGGGAATAGAAGCTTAGAGAAGGTAAACTTTACAATTTTGCCTATAGTTTCTCCATTGTACTTTCAACTTGAACTGCAATCCAAGGAATGGTGGTGGGTGGCAATGAATGGAGAGGAAACACTGAATGAATGTAAGTAACACACTCCTTTCTTACTTACCATGATTTAATGAAAGATTTTGTGGACATACTTTTATTATAATACAGCCAACATGATTACAAAGAAGCTCTGTTTTCATGGGATTAGAATTCAAAGAGGACAGAATTAATCACACCTTTTGGAAAGCAGTTTGCTTGTTCAATCCACAGATACCTGCCAGAATGTACAATAATGAGAAAAAAAATTGACAGATGGCCTAAATAAATAAGATGATAGTAAATATCATATCCTTTAAAAAAAAAAGAAAAGAAGTTCCATTTATTGAGAGCCTACTGTGTACCTGGATTTTTCTATATCTGACATTCTATATTCTTTATAATAACCCTATGAGATATGTTTTATTCCCCTCTTTGAGAGGTAAGGAAATGGAGGCTCAGAAAGTTTATGTCATTTATTCAAGTCCGCAGAACTGATCAATGAAGGATGCGGGCTACCTGAGTATAAAAACTAAGATTGTCCCATTACCTATGTTGCATTTGTGTCTTCTCCAAGATCATTATTTAAGGGTGTGGCTGACATCCTCACCAACCACATTTGTCACGGTCAGAGTAAGTTGCTGTGGCCCAAGAAAGAACATAAAGGAGGATTGGGTTTAAGATCTGCAGGAATCATTTACTTGCTGAGTAACCATGGCAAGGCACTACCCCTCCATTTATAAATCAAAGGGGTAACTTTTTAAAAAACAATTTTTAATATGTATCACAAGACTTATACTTTTTGAAAACCTGCAATACTATTTATTGCAAAAATATTGAAAAATCTTAAATATCTGACAACAGGGGCATCGGTAGGTAAACATTTTCCCCCAAGTAGAGTATGTTGCAGCAAATTAAAAGTAGTGTTTATAAAGTGATTTTGGAGAATTTGGGAAAATGCTCTAACGATGAGTAAAAGGAAAAGTTCATTTCAAAACTGTGTTATATCCACAAGAACTGAGCAAAGATAAAAGGCAGGAAGGAAATATTTCAAAATGCTGTTCTTGTTTCTATGTAGTATAATTTTTTATTTTCTTTATAAAGCTCATTTCTTACTTTTTTTGCATATGTGAACTATAATCAGGAAGAAGTCATTCAAAAATGAGAGGACTGGATTAAGTGACTTTGAGGGGACTTCAAGATCCAAATTTCTGTCACCATGTGTATTATTAGCCAGGAATAATCACACAGAAGCATGGTAATTCCCAAAAGTGGAGATCCTGTCACCTTGGTCCAAAATTCACAACCTGCCTGATGGCACAGTTCTCAGAGAAGAGAAAACACTGCTGAGTTGTCCACTACATACTGTACAAATCAATCAGCAGGGAGACCTAGTGGGGAGAGTGTGCATCTCTCAGATGGAACTGGGAACCTTGAACTTGAACTGCATCTCCTTGTGCATTGTGAGTTAAGCACTCTGGGCTTCTTTTTTTCTGTTTTATGAAAGAAGGATAATACTCTCTATCCCACAGGATAGTGGTGGGATTAGAAATAATGTATCTAATTAAAGCTGCTTAATGCTTATCACATAGTTGGGGTTCAATAATGGTAGCCATTATGATTTTCTTGGCAATTTGGAATGAATTTTCTCTTATTTCTATTTACTTCTTTCTCTCTCTTCTGATTATATGCTTTACTTATTTTGTCCCTCAGGATGAGGCTAATTCTAATTCTCCATATTCTGTGCATATAAACAAATTATTCATGTATGCACACAAATACATATTATATATTTATATATACACATACTATATATATAAAAAGAGAGAGACACACACACACATACAGTGCTACCTTTTAGTTTTTTCAACTTGCTAAGTAGCTACAGATAAGTATAAGTAATTCAACAAAAGAAACTTATCAACAAACAAAAACAGACATTTATAAAACAATTTAGTTAGAGATTAATCATTTTCATGATTTATAGAGTCCTCATATCACAAGAGTCCACTCTAGAAATAGTTTTAATAGTAAACTCCTTATATAGATTTAAAATCACATATGTTTTGCACACACTTTGGAGAAGACAGCTGCTGTATAACATATACTTAGAAGTTATCCTCAAAATCATCTTGGGAAGATGATGATAGGTACTGCAGATTCTACACCCAATTAATACTTTGGAAACCAAGACTGAGAAATTGGGACTTATCTATAATTATGCATCAGGTTTATAATAAGTTAAAGAGAATTTGTGTTTTGTGCTCTTTGCCCACATCCTGTTTGAGCAGGAAGATAAATTTTACAATAATTCAGAGTACAAGTGAAAAATCATAGAGTCCCTGAAAGAGTGCCCTATTCATAACAGATACTCAGTAATTGTGCTGTATTGAATTTAACTAGAGAATAGTTTTAAAAAAAAAGTTGGAGGAGAAGAAAACATGCCTCTGTCTTGAATTTTCCAAAGATATAATTTCTGGGGTCACATTCCCTATTTTTAACTAACCTGTTACAGAGATCTGCTTTGTTTCTCAGAGATCTCCCTTTCTACTAAAGTTACATTTTATCCCTGTGGGGAAATAAATAAATAATTAAAGGAAAACCTTGTATTCTTTGCTATTTTTTACCCAAGAAGGTTCTTCTTTCCCATTTAAAATGCCAGGCTTGGACACTAAGCTCTTAGAATTCTTACCCAGGGGCACTTTGAGGGGCAGTTTTCTTGGCTGAACAAGTCTCTTTCGAGGTACAGCTGTTATTGCGCCCACCTTGAAGATATCAATGCCAGAATAAAGTATTACTTTCTCAAGGTGATAAAGTTGGTGGTAGAGCTAAGCCTGGGCTCTTCTTTACTTTACTATCTCTTTCTACATTAAAAGAGGTGACTAAAATTATTCTTCCATTGCTTTCAGTTCAGTTCAGTCACTCAGTTGTGTCTGACTCTTTGCGACCCCATGGGCCACAGCATGCCAGGCCTCCCTGTCCAAGAGTTTACTCAAACTCATGTCCATTGAGTCGGTGATGCCATCTAACCATCTCATCCTCTGTCGTCCCCTTCTCCTCCTACCTTCAATCTTTCCCAGCATCAGGGTCTTTTCACGTGAGTCAGTTCTTTGCATCAGGTGGCCAAAGTATTGGAGTTTCAGCTTCAACATCAGTCCTTCCAATGAACACTCAGGACTGATCTTTAGGATGGACTGATTGGGTCTGCTTGCAGTCCAAGGGACTCTCAAGAGTCTTCTCCAACACCAAAAGCATCAATTCTTTGGTACTCAGCTTTCTTTATAGTCCAACTCTCACATCCATACATGACTACTGAAAAAACCATAGCCTTGACTAGATGGACCTTTGTTGGCAAAATAATGTCTCTGCTTTTTGATATGCTCTCTAGCTTGGTCATAACTGTCTTTCCAAGGAGTAAGCGTCTTTTAATTTCATGGCTGCAGTCACCATCTGCATTCATTCAACCCTAGAGCCCATTTATTCAGGCTCAGCCCAGATATGTCTAGAAGCACTGTTAACTGAGTATACCTGCTCTGATAAGCTGTTTCCTAAGGAGATCACCTTAATTATTGGAACCTCTCCAGGCCCTGAAACACAACATCTTTTTCCTGATAACACGGGTCTGAAGTGTATTAGCACACTACAGTGTGCACACTGACGTGCACAGATCAGAGTGCGTCTTCCTTCTCCTATACTGTGAATGTAGGCTCCCTTAAAGGCTACATCCCAATTCCAGACCACCTTTCTCCTCGAGAGAATCAAATATGTTGATGGTTGATACCAATTCACCCTCTTGACTAAGGACCCTTCTTTTTTTTGTGTGTCCACAATTATAGTGTGTCCACTATATGCCAAGCACCTGGCATATAGTACGAACTCAGTTAATCTTTGTCAAATAACATTATGAATAATGGCTTTCAGAAAAATAACTTTTATTTGTCTAATAAAAGATATTGTTTAATTAGATGGTTAATTTATGCATATAGTACAAAATTCCAACAATATAAGTCATATAATATGAAAAGAAAATCACATGCTTATCTTCATACCCCTTTTCTTCTCCCCACAGTTAATAGGCTTCTTTGTTTCTGTCCAAAGGTATTCTCTATATTCTTTATTTTTAACCTCAAGCTATATATTGAATGGTTCGTTTATAACAATACTAATATTAAATACAGTAAAGAGATGTATGCTTTCATGTATATTGCCTCACTTGATGTAACAATCTCATGAGATAGAAAGGTAGAGCAAGATAAAGTCCATTTTAAAGATGTGGACATTGAAGCTAAGAGTAGTCTCAAAAGAGTTCACAGTGGAAAAGCATGTCATTACATAGACATAGAGAAGAGACTTGTGGACACAGTAGGGGAGGGAGACGGTGGGATGAATTGAGAGAGGAGCATTGGAACATATAGATTACCATATGTAAAATTAGGTAGCCAGTGAAAATCTGCTGTATGACACAGGGAGCTCAAATCAGGTGCTCTGTGACAACCTAGAGGGGTGGGTTGGGGTGGGAGGTGGGAAGGAAGTTCAAGAGGGAGGGGACATATGTATACCTATGGCTGATTCATGTTGTTATATAGTAGAAATCAATACAATATTATAAAGCAATTATCCCCCAATTAAAAATAATTTTTAAAAACAGTGAAATCAAGACTGTCAGTTGTCAAATAGTGAAATCAAGACTGTCAGTTGTCAGATAGTGAAATCAAGACTGTCAGTTGTCAGTCCTGTCACCAAGTCAGAGTTATGTATCCAATAACCTCTATTTTCCTAATAAAATAATGATTTCAAATGATGTATGTGCATATCATGCATATCATACCCTGTGAATCCTGCAGTGGCTTGTAAGAACCAGAACCGAATTTCAGAATACTATTAACACCTTCTCAAATGTTTTTCTTTCTCTCTCTGGTGGTGTGTTGAATTAATATTCACATCTAGAATTACTATTCTTTGATTTGTAGGGTCACAGGAGCACCATCATCACAAGGCTTCCTTTAATTTAAATAAAAGAGTCACACATTCCTCTGATAGTGTCGCCTACCCTCAGCTGGGTTCTCCAGGCTGAAGGAAAGGCTTCTCAGTTTCTAAGTCTGTCTTAGCCCATCCATCTTTCTTCCTAACAGATATCCTAAATCTTCACCACTCTCACTTCCTAACCCACCATCTTATCATCACTGTAAACAAGCCAGGCTTCTTTGTTCACAGAAGGAAGTGTTTCAACTTCCTCCCTGCCCTGACCTTTTCTCCCTTCCCACATCTAGCTGAATCTCCTGCATCAAATTTATGATCACTCCCTGTGCTTTGTACTCCATTTCTTCCTGACTTTTTAGGTGCCTCAGGTCCCCAGAAATACCCTATCTTGCCTGTGTCCTCAATTTCTCTCTCTCTCTCTCTTTCTTCTCCTAACACTTCTTCCTGTCACCCGGCACTCTTCCTTTAGGGTATATGTGTGCTCAGGCCTCTTCCACCTCCCTTCTGCCTCCTCTTATCACACGTTGCCTTGAACTATCACAGCTAACCTGTGAAAGAGTAGCCTATACACCGTGTCCCCACTTCCTTGACATCCCATTCACTCTTGGTTTTCCTTCTGATCCATGTAAGCAGCACTTAACAGACTCCTTTGCAGGCTTTTCTTTCAGGAGTTTATGTTTCCAGCTTCTCACATGCATCCCAGTAAATTACTTTCTGTTTTCCCAAACCTCTTTGCATTCACTTCTGCCTGGAACATCTTTATACTTTTATATCTTTATACTCACATTTTTTAAGACTAAGATGAGCTTTCAGCATCCATGGAGACCCCTAAGCCACAGAATGAGCTTGGTTCCGTTTTCATTTTCTTGTGTCTACTTTTCTTTGCTCTTCTACACATATTACATATAATACCTCATTTAATCCCTACCACAACTGTTTGAGGCAAGTACTATTATCCCAGTTATACAGATGAAGAAACTGAGCTCCAAGTGCATTAAGTTACTTTGTTATAGAGCGATTAAGTGAAAAGTCTAGGTTTGAACCCAGGCATTTTAACTCAAGCCCCATATATTTAATATCTTTTCCACCTCCCGGCCCCCGCCACACTCAGTGCTCTACCCTTAACCTTTGAGCTTGCTGAATGAACATTCATTTTTAGAGGCGAATAATGGTGGAAAAAAAAATGGTCAGAATTGAGACAGATTTTTATTTCATAGTGTAGATTTTCAAAACTACCAAAACAGCACAAACCTAAATAAGGCCATGTCATTCTCAGCGAAGAGAAGGAAGTTTGAGAAGGGTAATAACAGTAACCAACAAACTTCAGAATTTTTAAAGCTCTTGGACATGTATCATCTTACTTTATCAATCCATAAAATATGACTCCATTTTACACATGGGGAATCTGAGACTAGCATAACCAGCACAAGGATCCTGGGTTTTATATTTTATTTATTCTGAGATTTTCCCCTCAGGTCTGATCTAATATACATGAGTAAGTTGAGAGTTTGGTAGTTCTTTAAAAGAAAAACTAGGCAATCTTTCATATTATTACTAGCTACCTATTTATACAAGATTTCTGACTGAGTATGGGGTCAATTTCTAGAACAAAGGGGCCACACTCAAGGATGCCACTGCTGCTCTGCTAAGTCACTTCAGTCGTGTCCGACTCTGTGCGACCCCGTAGACGGCAGCACACCAGGCTCCCCCGTCCCTGGGATTCTCCAGGCAAGAACCCTGGAGTGGGGTGCCATTGCCTTCTCCACAAGGATGCCACAGTCTTTAGCAATCTCTACTGAAAGTGTTGGAGCTAGTGCATACCTGTCTAAAACCTGCTTTTGAGAAAACTCAACCTCTATGTCTATATATAATGCATCCAGTGGATGTTGTTATACTGTTCGATCGCCCATTTCCTTCGTCAACAGTCCAATATATTGCATGAGAGTTTAAAGAGTTCCTAATGTAGGAATCTATAGTTGAATTTTAGAGGAATTTCTGAATTCCCTAAAAGTTACATGTGCCAGCAAACACACTTTTTAAATAAAATTGTATATTTTATTTTTGGAGGAGAGGGTATATAGCTTTCAACAGCTTATTCTCCCTGCCCTAAGATTAAGAACCATTATTTTAATGATGATAACTAATTTTGATATTAGTCTAAAAAGCCAAACATACTACAATGGAAATCTGTTCCCTCCATCTCATTACCACAACCGCTGTTTTCCTCCCCCCTATCATACAGTACCTTAAGCAACATTAGAAGATGTTTACATTATGTTCTACCACAGTTTGAATTTTCCACATCATTGTTGCTCTAGTACTTGAGAGGTGCCTGGAGGAAAATATAAATAACACAGTGATGCATTGTGGATTTTATAATGGATTTGAGATCCCATAAGTGTTTTAATTGTCATTATTTAAAACCTCATGTGTTGCCTAAGCTAGCAGCCACTGAAAGTATAGTCAAGTATTATGGGTCTTCAAGAGGAGTCAAAAAGGAATTGAAATATAACTTTTAGAACAGAGCTGGGTTATCTAGCAGACAGATTAAGCATTAACTTTTCATTAAATATGTCAGTCATTGGAACATGTCCATCATTGTTTCAGTGATTAAGGTTTTCTTGCCTACCCTTTTATATGTAATACTGGTAATTCTACCCAAACCATTTCCTTCTCTGTTTCCTAGATTACAAGAAAATCTTCAAAATGGATAATTTAAGAGCTAACAGGCATTAGCTTAGGTGTGTGATACTGTTCTAAATGCTTATGTGTGTATCAATTCATTTAAAACTCAAAACAGTCCTAGGAAGTAGGGACAACTCTTATCCCCCCCATTTTATAACTAAGAAAAGTGTAAGGTTTTTCTAATAGGAAGGAAAGGTGGACAAAAGTGGCACCAAGACAGTGTGTGAGCCTGCTTTTTGAATTATCTATGAATGCAGCCTTGTCCCTAGTGCAATGAGCATGTTTTCTGGTG
The DNA here is from genome assembly GCF_029378745.1 of Bos indicus. Taxonomy (NCBI): domain Eukaryota; kingdom Metazoa; phylum Chordata; class Mammalia; order Artiodactyla; family Bovidae; genus Bos; species Bos indicus. The sequence goes on from NC_091767.1 coordinate 21,962,846, forward strand.
TAGGAGGAATTATTGAGAACAGAGCCTGCTAAGCCTAAGGACACCCTTACCATGTTCCTATCTGCTTATAGGTAGAAATCTCCACCATCCCTTTTAAATTGACCTCATCTGCTCGGAGCCAGCCCGTATACTAGGCACTAGTGCCAGGCATTGTGCAAGCCTAGGAAACGCTCTCCCCCTACATCCGTTTTACATGTGTGTGGAGGGAGGGAGGCACAGCCTGGCGCGTGAGCCAGCTCTCCAGAAGGGATGTTTGAGCTAGAATTTCTGACATAATTGAGCCAGCGCTCGAAAACCTGGTGCTGAGCGTTGGAGGGGGAGTGTGTCCTCTCCAAGAAGGAAAGCCTCCACGGTGGAATGGCTCATACCTATCCTGGGCTCTCAGCGCCAGGACAAGCTGGCCGTTTCTTCTGATTAAAAGAGGAAGCAATAACTTTGCCTATGACTCCAAACACACTGGTTCGAACTTGGCAGTTAGGAATCCTGTGCAGTTGTCTCATGCCACGCAGGGTGTATGCGCGAGGAATTTTCACTTGGCTGGAATGAACTCGCTCGGAGCCGCGCGTGCGCCTCTGATGGGAGTGGGGAGACCGGCCGCGAGGACGCGGGTGGGTGGGGGAGGGGAGGAGGTCCCAGGGCGCCCTCCTTTCACGGTCCCGCCGCGCTACCGGAGCGGACAGCTTCCGGCCGGTGCCTCGGGTCGCGTGGGCTGCGGACCTGTGACCGAGGAGGCCCGGCGGGGGGCGACTTAATAGATGTCTTGTTCGTTGGGAGCACAGGGCGCCTCCTGGAAGAGCGCATGGAGGGCGCTCCTCGGGTGCAAAGACTCCGCGGGAGGAGTCGAGGGGCCGAGTTTGGGGGCCGCTTCCGCCAACCCGGGAGGAGGAAAGAGGAGGGGCGGGCTGCTCGAGAGCTGCCTGGGCGGGCCGCCCGCGCTCGACGCAGGCGGGAGGAAGCGAGGGGCGAGCATTGGGGAGCAGCATGGAGACCTCGGCCGACTTGTTGGCCGCCGCCGCCGCGCTGGGCCGGGCTGACGAGGTGCGGGCGCAGCTCGAGGCGGGGGCGTCGGCCAACGCGCCGAACCGTTACGGTCGAAGCGCGATTCAGGTGGGTCAGCAGGTCTGCCGCAGAAAGGTGGGCGGCAGGGTGTCTGGGTGGCGAGGGCTTTGGAGGACGAGGTCTGCCATGGAGTCAGAACCAGGTAAGCGTTTCTTGGTAAAGGGGAGACTTTTCAGACCGAGTTAGGGATCGGAGACCTCCTCTCGGCGACTCTCAGGGGGCTCAGGACGGCCGCGGAGTTGGCTGAGAAGGCGCGTGGGGTTCAGATCTCTAAAACGGTGTGAAGATCTAGAAGGGAGAACCTATGTGTGTTAATATAGACCGAGATGCGAAATTGACGAACGTCTGGAGTACGAGTATAAAGACAATAAGACAGGCTAGACCACTTACCCCCGAACTTACAAAATTGTGAATGGAGCTGATCGACTTCTTTGTTGGGGTGGGGTGGGGGTGAGAGGGAGATTTCAGTGGAAATCTACTGCTGTGTAAGTTGGAATAAAGGTCTATTGAAATTATTCAGAAGCAACCACATACCGTGTTTATTATTTTTTTTAACCGAGTAAGGAACATATATGCTTGTTTAGGAAATATATGAAAAAAAAAATTAGTGCAATTATGCCTGAAATAATGCTGCCAATTTAGCTACCACTTGAGTGTCTCTTACCTTTTGGGGTATTTTAAACTTACTTAGTACAGATTAATTTCTTGGGGAGTTTTCAATTCCTCATAGTTTAAAAATGTCATTTCTCCTCTCCCCACTCCAGTTTTGTATGTGTGAGGATGCGTTGTCAGTTCGTTTTACTGTGTTTTTTTTTTTTTCTTTTTCTAAATCTGGAGCTAAAAATGAATTCTTCCTGGCCATCACTCCAGTTTTATTCCAGGTTTCGACAATTTCTGATTCTGAAAAATAATATTTATATAAAATGCACACTGCAAAAACTCCAGCATAACAAGACAAAGGAAAAGTAACTCAACCTGAAACTTCACAAGTGATTTCACAAGTGAATCGTCCTTTCCTCAAACTATGCTACATAGAATAGATACATTTTATATACTTTTAGATACAAAAATAAAAATAAAATATCCTCAAATTTGAGATTATTTGGGATTTGAAATGTGGAGAGATTTGGAGATAAAAAGGTTGAATGGTTGTAGAAGAGAAGCATGAGTTCTTTTTTTTTTTTTAATGCATGCGTGATTCATAATTGGATATCTCTAAAGTTTTGCCAGCAGTTTGCAGACTGGGCGTTACAATCTTCTAGTTCTGGAAGATGTTATATTAGACCTTATTGTTTAAATACAAAAAGAAATAATTTAAAATTATTTTTAAATAGGATAAGGGCATCAACAAAAGGGATATGATTTTAGTTTTGAACCCTAACCAAATTTGTGTTTAAAAATACTTATAGAAAAATTTTAATGACTAAATTAAATTTATATCTTCAATTTGACTTAAGTACCCTAGAAATATTCATTTGAATGATTAATTTTCTTTTTGCTTTGGATTACTATTATGATTTAAATATGTTACTTTTCATACTTTAATACTGTAGCATATAATAAAACCTTTAACCAATTTAATGACTAAGACCAAGGACTTCATTTATCCAGTTCATCTAATATATTTTCACCTGCATTATATACAAGCATGGAAGGAGACATACATATGTATGAGCTCTGGCACTTGTAGTAGATCTTCCAAAAGATTATGGTATCCTTGGGTGTGGCCCCTTTGTTTTGGAAATTAATTCATAATCCATTAGAAATCCAATAGTGTAAATTTCCCCAGTTTTTCTTTTAAAACAATTCTTTCTTCTAATGCACTATGTTAGTTTTTCTTTTTGTAGCTTCAAGTTGGTTCACTTAAATTTTCTCTGTGTTTTTTGAAAATTAAATCAGTTTCACTTTCTCCAGGACAGATCTCAACAAGCATAGTATAACTTGTTAAGATTCCTAGGTTTGGACAAATTAATTCAAGTTTAATACAGAATTCAACTAAAAATAAGTAATTCCTCAATATAGTGTAGCTAATGTAACCAAATAATGGTTACCCTAAAAAAGAATGGTCTATCACCTCCACCCACTGTATAACACTCAAATCGCAAAGTTGCTGTGATTGTGTGAACAGTATTTCAAAATTCCTCTTTGTTAATGCTCTTGTATCATCAAAGATTATTTAGGAACCAAATGAGGTGAGCACCTCCTCTTTAATGAAGTCTCAGAGTGTGATCTTGGAAAGTGTCTTCCTATTTCTGCTATAACAAATTACCACAAATTTAGTATCAACTTAAATTTATTATCTTATGGTTCTGTAAATCAGAATTCTAAAATGGGTCCACAGGGTTGCATTCCCTTTATGAGTTCTAAGGAAGAATCCATTTCCTTGCCTCTCCCAACATTTAGTGACAGTCAACATTCCTTGGCTCTTGGCCCCTGCATTTTCTCTCTGACCTCTGCTTCCATTCTTATATCTTCTCTCTGACTGAGATCTTTTTATAAGCAAACTTATAATTAAATTGTGCCCACCCTGACAATGCAGGTTAATTGCCCCCAAAATCCTTAATTTAATCACATCTGCAAAGTCCCTTTTTTCACATAAGGTAATATGTTAACAGCTTTTGAGTATCAGGAAATGGACATCTTTAGGGAACATTGTTTAGCTTATCAGAAGAAGGAATTTTAGGACTGATTAGACAAACTTTTTCATTTTATACTTCAAGAAATTGAAGTTTAACGTTCAGGGAAATCAAGGGTAGCTTAACGTTTTACAAGAATTAAGTTTTTGTGGTTTTTTTTTTTTTTTCTTCATTTTTGCTTTTAAACAATTACCACGTTCTGGGCTTGGACATACAGCAGTGAGCCATACAATGTCTCTGGGCCTTGCATAATTTCATATCAAAATAAAATACAGGAGGTTAGACTGTAGTCGAAGTCAGTTTGTTCCTCACCCTTTTGCTGTTATCTATGACTCTGGTAGTGTTCTGTTCGTGGCTGGAACCCCGCAAAATGTTGGGGAATATAACAGTGTGTACAGAAAAAGAAAAAATGGAACAGGTAGGAGAACTGGCTAAGCGAGTCGGTAACTGAAAAAAAAAGTAGTAACTAGATACTTGCGGATTGTCAGCGCATCTGCAGGGAGTAGGGGTTCTACAAGTAGTTTCTTTAATCCTGCCCCTGCCCCCACCCGTCCTGACCACTCTGCTGTCTCTGGCAGGTGATGATGATGGGCAGCGCCCGCGTGGCCGAGCTGCTGCTGCTCCACGGCGCGGACCCCAACTGCGGGGACCCCGCCACCCTCACCCGACCGGTGCACGACGCCGCCCGGGAGGGCTTCCTGGACACGCTGGTGGCCCTGCACCGAGCTGGAGCGCGGCTGGATGTGCGCGATGCTTGGGGCCGCCTGCCCGTGGACCTGGCGGAGGAGCGGGGCCACCGCGACGTCGCCCGGTACCTGCGCGCGGCTGCAGAGGACACGGAAGGCGGTAGCCATGCCAGCGCAGATTCCGCGGAAGGTCCGGCAGGTGAGGTGGTGGATCCACGAGTTTGAACTCAGAGAGCTTCCGCTTCCCAGAGCATTCACTTTTAGAAGAGAAAGTTGGACTCGGGAGAGTAGGCTATTTGGTGTTAGCTCACCCTGCCAACCCGTGGGACAACCCCAGTCTTCGATCACGCCACCACGTTAGGGCTGCGGACGGGATGTCTCAAGATGGATTTCCGCACGTTAAAGTCCATCGCAGAAACCGGGCCTCCCATCCTCTAAACATTCACTGCACAACTAGACTAGATTGAGGAGAACTGAACACTCCGGAGGCTCCTGGTCTAGTGAGTGGCCCCTCTTCCCGAAAATGAGCTGCAGCCGCATCCATTCAATGGCTCTCAGTTTTCCCATTAGTTTGCCAAGACCGCTGAACCACCCTGGGGTTTCCAAAGTCAGATTCTCGTGGCATCGTCTGGCAGAGACCTGTCATTCCCTACTCTGTTGCAAAATGCGGTGGAGTTTTCCAGAGCTCCCCAGTGGGTTCTGAGGGCAACTGGAGCGGATACCTCCCCAACTCTGCACTGGGATTTGCTACACTCTATGAGAAACACTCTCTTAAGCTTTTCCCTCCCTTGAGCATTCTGTTATGATGGGGATGTGGTCCTCCTTGCCTTTTTCTACAACCACAAGAACTTCTTTTCCCTTGGTCCCCTTTCCCCCACCTCATTCCTACCTGCCTAAAATACCAACTTTACTCTTAGTTTTCTGAAGACAGAATTGTTTTATCTATCTATCTAAAGCATTATATTAATACGAAATTACACGAAAATTTAAGGTAAACCATAACTTCAAAGAGACTGAAACCTATCCTGTTTTGGCTCACAACTGGGATACTAGGCTCCTCGTGCTCTAGGGGAGCTTAGGAGGACGGAGTGGAGAGGCTAGCTCTAGATTTTGGGAGATGTCTTGAGCGCAGCGCCTTGGGTATGAGAGGCATGCACATCTTTAGCCTGCTACCCTCTCTCTCCTGAAATTGAAGCTTGCCTAAGGCAGTGTCATAGGAAAGTGAAAAGAAAGTGAAGTCGCTCAGTCGTGTCTGACTCTTTGGGACCCCATGGACTGTAGCCTACCAGGCGCCTCTGTTGATGGGATTTCCATTCCAAGCAAGAATACCAGAGTGAATGGCCATTTCCTTCTCCAGGAGATCTTCCCGACCCAAGGACCCAAGGATTGAACCCGGGTCTCCCGAATTGTTGACAGACGCTTTACCGTCTGAGCCACCAGGGAAGTCCAGGGAAGGCATAGGATCAGGGGCCAATCAGAGGGCTGTTGAGCGGAGTAAGAACTGGGAGGAGCTGAAGAGAAGGATTTAGATGATCAAATTGGGCCACAGGCAAATGAATAATCAAACCTAGGCTATTTAACCCAAGTACGGATGATCCCTCCTTCCTCTGTCCCTACACGTCCCCTTCTTCCCACCCTTTCTTCTTTCTTTCTTTTCTTTTTCAAAGTTCCTACTGTGTGATCAGCCCCAGTCTAGGTCGGGCACAGAAATGAACAAGACAAAACAGGAGTCTTACTGTCACTGAGCTTATATTCCGGGAAACTAGACTTTTAAGCAACATAACAGTGTATTTCAAAGAGTGAGTTTGTAAAACTAATGTGGTGGATAAGAGTGAAGTGTGAATAGGAGGCGAGGCTATCTTAAGAGTGGTCAGAGAACCAGACTTATGAGAAGAGATTAGCCACTGGAGGCAGAGAAACTTTCAAGTGCAAAGACTTACTCCAAAAAGAACGTGGCCAGTTAAGAAGATGGGAAGGCCAGATGGAGAAAGCACACAGAGATCAAAGAGAAGGGTAGAGACCAGATAAGGTAGTGGCCCAGTAAATCCAAAAAAGGATGTTAGATCAACCTGGTCTCCCATTGGCTGAGACTCCCCAAGGCAAGACACCCCGATTTGATCCATCTCTGGTCAAGGAACTATATTCCATATACCACAACTGAATTCGAATGCCACAGTGAAGATGAAAGATTCCACATGTCACAGCTAAGACCCTGGGCACCAAATAAATAAATGTTAAAACACACACACAGATTTTGTTCTAGAAACGTTAGGAAGCTATTAGCCACTTTGGGAAAGGGGTGTCTGGGAAAAAATACAATAGGACTGGAACCGAAGATTCTCATACTGCAGAGCACCCCTGAGCCCGAGCACCCCTGACCTCTCTGGTTACGCCAGTTCGCTGAATCGCTCTGAGTTGCAAGAGTTACCTGGGGACGTTCTAAGGGCAAGGCGGCGACACCTTCGCCTCCAGTCGCCTGGAATTATGTGTGGTAAACAACTTGGCACTAGTAATAGACCCGCTTTGTTCTCTTAACCCCACGGGCTGTTCAACCGCTGTCTCCCTGCCTCGTCGGGCGCCTCGGGAGCGGCTGGGGAGCCCGGAGCAGCCCAGACTGGCAGCGGACGCGCTGCGAAGTTCCGGAGGCTAGTGAGTGCCGCGGCGGCTGGGAAGGTCCAAACGCCCTATACAGACCCTGGATAAGGCGTCAGCATTGCGGGGGTGGGGTGGGGGCAGAGAGGAGGAGGGAGGTGTTACAGTCTTTGACTTCCGTTTTCTAATGTCTCTCTCTCTCTCTCTCTCTCTCTCTCTCTCTCTCTCTCTCTCTCTCCTCTGCCATCTACAGACAGCTCGGACCTAAAGAAAGATTGAAATCATTGGAATACGAGAAAGAACATCAGATCAGATCAGATCAGATCAGTCGCTCAGTCGTGTCCGACTCTTTGCGACCCCGTGAATCGCAGCACGCCAGGCCTCCCTGTCCATCACCAACTCCTGGAGTTCACTGAGACTCACGTCCATCGAGTCAGCGATGCCAACCAGCCGCCCAGTTCTTCCCAGGTGTCCTAATGCCAGTTTCCAGTGCCAATCCCCTGGAGGAGGGCATTGCAGTCCACTCAAGTATTCTTGGCGGGCTACAGTCCATGGGATGGCAAAGAGTCGGACACGACTGAAGCGATTTATCAGACACGCATCAAATAAAGCTTTTTTTAAAAAAAAAAAAAAATGAAACAGCTTCGACTTTCCTTTCCCTTAAATTTCCCATATACATTTTGCTATAAAAGTTTTCTTAAAAAAAAAAAAAAAAAGACACCTTTCTTGTCTTTTCATCGGATTGGAGTTTTATGGAGCGAGTACTCGTGCCCTGAGAACAGGTAAAAAGGACACTTCCTCTTTCAAGCCTCGTACCCGCCAGGCTCTGGGTTTATTACAGCCATTTTGTGAACTAGGAAAACGAAGCTTAAATGGATTACATGACTCTACTTGTGTCAAACTGCCTGTGAGGGGTGGAGCCAAGGATAAAAAAAAATGTTCTTTCCGTTCAGTCAACATTTATTAAGCACCTATTATGGCATCTTGCCAGGAGTATAGGTGGGAAGGGAGGTGAGACAGACATCAAGTAATAAGCACACAACATAACTAGAAATTTTTAGGCCTATTTCATTGAATCGTAGATGCAGCTTTGTTTCCTAAACTCACCATTGTTTCACGTACCTTTTAGGAAAACCACTGCAGTTAATAGTGAGTGTGTACGTGTGTGTGCACCGCTCAGTCCCTTCAGTCCTATCGGATTCTTGGCCACCCAATGGACTCCTCTGTCCGTAGCATTTTTCCTGGCAACGAATACTGGAGTGGGTTGCCATGATACCATAGATCAATAAGAAATCCCTATTTTAGATGACGAAATCGCCAAAGCGGCAAATTTAGATTGATGAAATGGGGTTAAAAATTGATAAATGGAAACTCCAGGGGAGACCTCAGATTGAGATTTCCCTTACTTACCTGGCCCCAGAATCCGAGTCCGGTAAGGTTTTGGGTATTTTGCACAAAGTGTTACAGCCAATAGGTGGCGAAGCCAGCAGAACATGACTCACAACCACCCGCCTCTTTCTGCAGTGCGCTGGGGACCTGTGTGAGAGGGCACTCAGTGCCCTGCCAGTGCTCTGGGATTGGTGGGGCTGGGGCGTGAGTCTGCTGCTCTGACCGCCACGCAAGCCAAAACCGGTTCAGCCTTCTCTTCCAGAGAAAGGGTGCTGCAGGAACGTGGCTCCAACTTCAGCTAGGGCTGCCTTGGCCTCCGTGGCTTATTCATTTTTTATTGAGGTGCAATTCACATAAGATCAACAATTATAAATTTTATAGTCCACTAACGTGGTATTCGGAGAAGGCAATGGCACCCCACTCCAGTACTCTTGCCTGGAAAATCCCATGGATGGAGGAGCCTGGTAGGCTGCAGTCCAAGGGGTCGCTAGGAGTCGGACACGACTGAGAGACTTCACTTTCCCTTTTCACTTTCATGCATTGGAGAAGGAAATGGCAACCCACTCCAGTGTTCTTGCCTGGAGAATCCCAGGGACAGGGGAGCCTGGTGGGCTGACGTCTCTGGGGTCGTACAGAGTCAGACACGACTGAAGCGACTTAGCAGCAGCAACGTGGTATTGCTGCTAAGTCACTTCAGTCATGTCCAACCCTGTGCGACCCAATAGCAGCCCACCGGGCTCTCCCGTCCCTGGGATTCTCCAGGCAAAAACACTGGCTGCTGCTGCTGCTGCTAAGTCACTTCAGTCGTGTCCGACTCTGTGCGACCCCATAGATGGCAGCCCACCAGGCTCCGCTGTCCCTGGGATTCTCCAGGCAAGAACACTGGAGTGGGTTGCCATTTCCTTCTCCAATGCATGAAAGTGAAAAGGGAAAGTGAAGTCGCTCAGTCATGTCCGACCCTCAGAGACCCCATGGCCTGCAGCCTTCCAGGCTCCTCCATCCATGAGATTTTCCAGGCAAGAGTACTGGAGTGGGGTGCCATCGCCTTCTCCAAACGTGGTATTAGTACACTCATAATGTTGAGCAACATCACCATTTATCCAGTTCCAAAACATTTTCATCATCTTCATAGGAGACCCCCATACCCAATAAGCATGTTCTCTAGACCCTCCCTGTTCCTAGACCCTCCCTGTTCCCAGACCCTAGCAACCAGTAACGTCTTGTTGTCTTTGTGGATTCACCTATTCTGGACACTTGGTGATAAGTGAGGTCATACAATATGTTGTCCTTTGTGTCTATCTTCTTTCACTTAGCATAATGCTTTTGAGGTTCATCCATGTTGCAGCATGTGTCAGTACTTCACTCCTTTTTATGGTTGAATAATAGTCCATTGTTTATCTGGTCATATGGTAATGAACATTTGGGTTGTTTCCACCTTTTGGCTTTTGTGAATTGTGCTGTGAACATTTGTATACAAGTATTTGTTTTGAATACTTGTTTTCAATTCTTTGGGGTATATGCCTAGGAGTGGAATTGCTAGGTTATAATTATACTGCTTAACCTTTTGTGGAACTGCCAAACTGTTATCCACAACTGCGCCATTAAATATTCCTACCAGCAATGTACAAGAATTCCAACATCTCCACATCCTCCTTATTTTCTCTCTGTGTCTGTCTGTGTGTGTTTTAACAAGGCATCCTATTGGGCATTAAGTATAACTCATTGTGGGTTTGATTTATATTTCCTTAATGAGTGCAGATGTTGAGTATCTTTTCATGTGTTTATTGATTACTTGTATGTTTTCAAAGGAGAAATGTCTTTTCGAGTCCTTTGCCCATTTTAAAATTGGGTTACTTTTCTTTTTGCTGTGAAGTTGTAAGAAATCTTTGTATATTATAGATCCTAGATTCTTATCAAATACGTGATTTATAAATATTTTCTTTCATTCTACCTGTGGTCATTTGACTTTCTTAATAGTGTTCCTGTGCACAAAACATTTTAGTTTTGATGAGGTCTAATTAATTTTGCTTTATGTTTGCTGTTTATGCTTTTGGTATCATATCCAAGATCCCATTACCAAATCCAAGGTCATAAAGATTTACCTCTATGTTTTCTTTTTTACTTTTTATTTCATATTGAAGTATAGTTGATTACAGTGTTGTAGTAATTTCAGGTGCACACCAAAGTGATTTAGTTATACATATACACAAATCTATTCTTTTTCAAATTCTTCTACCATTTAGATTGTTGCATAATATTGAGCAGAGTTCCCTTTACTATACAGTAGTCTTTATTGAAGATTTACCTCTATACTTTCTTCTATGACTTTTAGAGTTTTATATCTGTTAATTAAGTCTTTGATGCATTTTGATGTGTGTTTTTTTTTTTTTTTTTGCATGTGATGTAATGTAGGGTTCTATCTTCCCTTCCAAGTGGATATCCAATTGTCTGACACCATTTGTTATGAGGCTGTTATTTGTCAATTGAATGGTTTGGGATTCTTGTCAAAAATCAATTGACTGCAACTACTGAAGCCTGTGCCCCTAGAGCTTGTGTTCCACAACATTCTCCGCAACATTCCCCACCACTTCGAGGAGCCTGCACATTGCATTGAAGAGAAGCCTCTGCTAACCACAACTAGAGAAGGCCTGTGCACAGCAATGATGACCCAGTGCAATAAAAAAAATTTTTAAGTACATTTAAAAAATCAATTGAGTATAGATGTATTGGTTTATTTCTGGATTCTCAATTATATTCCACTGAGATATATATATATATATATATATATATATATATATATATATTTTAATATCTGCTCCACACTGTTTTTATTACTTTAGCTTTGCAGTATGTTTTGAAATTGAGAAATAAGTATTCTATTTCTGTTCTTCTTTTCAAAAGTATCTTGATCTGTTTCAAGTTTGTATCTGGAGTCCCTTGCAATTCCATGTATGTTTCAGGATCAGCTTTTTCATTTCTACCAAAAAAACAAAAAAGCACATTGGGATTTCCATAGGAATTTCACTGGATATGTAGATTACCTTAGGTACTACTGCCATCTTGACACTATTTAGTCTTCTAATTTATGAACACAGGGTGTCTTTCCATTCATTTAGGTCTTCTTTAATTGCACCTATTTGGTTAAATTTATTTCTAAATATTTTGTTCTTTTTGATGCTACTAAAAATTGAATTTTCTCAATTCCTTATCTGGATTGTTCATTGCTAGTGTTTAGAAATACAACTGATTTTCATGTTGATCTTCTATCCTGCAGTTTCACTGAATTTATTAGCTCTAATAATTTTCTCTGTGTGTGTGTGTATTCTTTATTTTCCATATATGATCATGTCATCTGCAAAGAGGGATAGTTTTACTTGTTTCTTTCCAATTTGGATGTCTCTTATTTCCTTTTTCTTGACATATTGCTCAAGTTATAACTTTCAGGACAATGTTTCTTATACAATTTTGAATAGAAGCAGTGAAAGCAGGCATTGTCGTTGTTGTTCCTGATCTTAGGCATAACTCTTTCAGTCTTTCACTATTGATGTTAGTTGTAGGGTTGGTTTGTTTGTTTCCATAAATGCTCTTAATCAGATTGAGGAAGTTCTCTTTATTCCTAGCTTGTTTAATGTTTTTATCATGGAAAAGTGTTGGATTTTGTAAAATTCTTTTTCTGCATCAATTGAAGATTATATTTTCTTTCATTCTATTAATATGATATATTATAATTGATTGGTTCTTATTTGTGGAACCCCTTGTGAGATAAATATCACCTGGTCATGGTGTGTAATTATTTTAACATTCTGCTGGATTCAGTTTGCAAGGATTTTATTCAGAATTTTTTGCATCTATATTCATAGGGGATATTGGTCTGTAGTTTTTCTCTCTTGTGATGTCTCTGGTTTTGGTATCACATAATATTGGTCCCATCAAATGAGTTAAGAAGTGTTGACTATTTTTCTATTCTTAGAAGAGTTTGAAAAGGATTGGTGTTAATTGTTCTTTAAGCAGTTCATACAATTCACTAGTGAACCAATGATCTGGTCCTGGACTTTTCTTCATCAGAAGGTGGTGTTTTTTTTTTTTTTTTTTTAAACTACTGATTCAATCTCTGGTTATAAGGCTGTTTAGATTTCTTTTTTTTTTCCCCTCTAATCAGTTTTGATAGTCAATATGTTTCTAAGAATATGTCCATTTTATCTAGGTTACCTAATTTGTTAGTGTACATTGTTTATAGTTTACTCATAATCTTTTTTATTCCCTTAAAATCGCTAGTAATGTCTCCATTATGCTGTGTTTAAATCATCTCTTTCTTGATTGAGGATTCACTTGAATGCTACAAATGATCAACTATTTCTCAGAGCTCCCATAAAGTCATTTCTGACACCATTTTGGTGTTTCTGTGTCGGGACGGCCCATGGAGCTTCCTATTCTGCCATTTCCACAGATAGCCCTTCTGTCTTTTTTTGTTTGTTTTGCTTTCCAGCCGAACGGCAAAATGACTCTGATGTGCCAGGTTCCGTTCTCTAATCATCCTATGTGACTGGGACTCAGTCTTCCCTGCCCCACCTGCCCACTTTCTGTCCCCCACCACGTCTCTGAAGCCCAGTCTAGCTCTAACACTCAGCTGTATCTGAGAACTCAGTCGTGTCCCACTCTTTGCGACCTCATGGACTGTAGCCCGCCAGGTTCGTCTGTCGATGGAATTTTCCAGGCAAGAATCTTGGAGTGGGTTGCCATTTTCTACTCCAGGAACATTCAGCTAGCCCCTTCCAAAATTTTCTCCACCCGCTCGCCTTCCTCTTTTTTGCACTGTAAAAGGAGGTTCTTCTTCTTTCCTCAACTCTCTCTCTCCTACACACACAGAGACACGCACGCACACCCTGTTCTTCTCCACGATTCCCGAGCGCCTCACGGCGCTCAGCCGAAGGCCCCAAAGAGGCTCGGGCCAACAGGAGCGGGTCTCGGGCCCTTTACCGAACCCGCGCTCGCCGAGCGGAGCGGAGCGTGCACGTGAGCGTCTCCCGAGCACTCACAGCGCCGCCCGGCAGCCCGCGCCGCCAGCGCGACTGGGAAGTGAACCGCGGGGCTGGGCGGCGGCCTCCTGCGAGCGGCCCGAAAAAAACCGGCGGCTTGCTCTAATTAAAAAAACCAAACGAAAGAGAGCAAGAAGGAAGATGAGAGAAAGGGAACGAGGAAGAGGAAAGTGAGAGGTTTTTAACTGGACGGGCCCCCTCCCGTTGGCTGGCTGGAGGCCGCGGGACCGGAGCTCGGCTCTGAGGTCGGCCTGGGATTTCCCCGTATAACGGACGAAACGTCGGGGTCATCCGGTCGTGGAGGCAAAAAAAAAAGGTACTGCCGGACTGAGGCGTTTCTAGCGTCAGTGGGGAGCGCGCAGGGTGCGGCGAACCGAGAGCCCCAGGCTCGCGGAGAGCAGAGCACCCTGGGTTCGGCCGCGTCTCCCAGGTGCCTGCATGGCCCTGGCGGCCGGTGGGAGGGCCCCAGTTCAGCTCAGTTCAGTCGCTCAGTAGTGTCCGATTCTTTGCGACCCCATGGACTGCAGCACGCCAGGCCTCCCTGTCCATCGCTAACTCTTGGAGTTTACTCAAACTCCTGTCCATTGGATCGGTGAAGCCATCCGACCATCTCATCCTCTGTCGTCCCCTTCTCCTCCTACCTTCAATCTTTCCCAGCATCAGGGTCTTTTCAAATGAGTCAGTTCTTTGCATCAGGTGGCCAAAGGATTGGAGGGAGTTTCAGCTTCAGCATCAGTCCTTACAATGAATATTCAGGACTGATTTCCTTTAGGATGGACTGGTTGGATCTTGCAGTTCAAGGTTCTCTCCGGAATCCTCTGCAACTCCACAGTTCAAAAGCATCAATTCTTCGGCGCTCAGCTTGCCTTATAGTCCAACTCTCACATCCATACATGACTACTGGTAAAACCATAGCTTTGACTAGAAGAACCTTTGTTGGCAAAGTAATGTCTCTGCTTTTTAATATGCTCTCTAGGTTGGTCATAACTTTTCTTCCAAGGAGCAAGCAACACCTACCCCCAGAACTCACGTGCGGGACTTAAGCAATAATGGTCAAGCAATAAACAAAAGGATGTATGTGTGTGTGTGTGTGTGTGTGTGTGTAGTTTTCCTGTTTTTTTTTTTTTTTTTTTCTATTTGAATTTTCTTTGAGTGAATTATTTTACAGTAATTTAGACTGTTTTCTGAATTCTCAGTAATCTTTTCCTTTAAATAGCTGACTGAATCAAGTGTTGCCCCAGTTCTGTCTGTACAGGGCTTGGTCTTAGAGAATTGTTTATATTGAGGCATCACAGTTGAGGAACAAGTCTGCATTTATGTTTTCTGCCCCATGTACAGCTACCTGAAATTATTTATCTTCTCTGTTTATTTATATCTGTAAGGTATTTCTGAGCAAACAGAATAATCATTCCCTAAACTCTGCTTCCATTCAGGTGGACAATGTACCTGCCCCAGACCCCACCAGTTTACTAAAAAAAAAAAAAAAAAAAAGATATGTGAGATTTGAGGGGGAAGAATGTGAGGAGTTCTGCCTCTGTAAGTAGTCTTCTCTTTCATTAATTTATGCAAGAAATAGCTACTGAGTACCTCTTGTATGTCAGGCACTGTGCCAAGCCATAGGACTATAGGACTCACCATCTCTAACAACAGATAAAAATAAAACATAAAGTACTGGTGTTGATCATAAATCTTCCAATATTCTGTTCTGTCTACTTTCTGAGAAAATCTTTCCTGTTATACAAACTTCTTAACAGACTGAAATCATAACTGTTTCCAATCAAGCTGAATATCCTTGATTCGGTAAAGATTGCCCCAAAGTTTTTTTTAAGTGACTAAGAGAACAAATAAACATGTTAACTCTACCCAGAAGAAGTTACTGAGAGTACTATTTCTTTATTGGAGGAGAGAGAAATAGTGCTACCCTCATTCTAAATCATATAATAAAATGATTCTTCTTATTGTTAATAACTCAAGTGAGAAAACTGTTGTTGCAGATGACATTTGAAGTTGGCAATCTAGGAAACAAATCTCAGGATCCTTCTACTTGATAATGTCTAAGTCACCATTAGTTGCTATATATTTTAAAGCTATTTTGACATACAAAAAGATTTTCTTAGTTGCCATATTTTCAAACTTTGTATGAATGTGCAAGCTCAGTTGTGTCCGACTCTTCATGACCATGTGGACTGTAGCCCACCAAGCTCCTTTGTTCATAGGGTTTCCAGGCAAGAATACTGGAGTGGGTTGCCATTTCTTTCTCCACAAACTTTGTCTAGGAAAGAATAAATAGATTTTCTATTGGCCCAGTAGTAAGAAGAAATAAATTTGGCCTTGGAAATCAAGGAGTCTATCTTTGTAGGTGGGGAAGTGGGGAAACTATTTTTAATGGCACGATAGTAAGAAGAAATAAATTTGGCCTTAGAAATCAAGGAGTCTATCTTTGTGGGTGGGAAACTGGGGAAACTAGTTTGCACAAAGCTAAATAATAATGACTGTACAGTGGAAGTGAGAAATAGATTTAAGGGACCAGATCTGATAGAGTGCCTGATGAACTATGGACGGAGGTTCGCGACATTGTACAGGTGACAGGAATCAAGACCATCCCCAAGAAAAAGAAATGCAAAAGCAAAATGGCTGTCTGAGGAGGCCTTAAAAATAGCTGTGAAAAGAAGAGAAGGGAAAAGCAAAGGAGAAAAGGAAAGATATTCCCATTTGAATGCAGAGTTCCAAAGAATATCAAGGAGAGATAAGAAAACCTTCCTCAATGATCAATGCAAAGAAATAGAGGAAAACAATAGATGGGAAAGACTAGACACCTCTTCGAGAAAATTAGAGATACCAAGGAACATTTCACGCAAAGATGGGCTCAATAAAGGACAGAAATGATATGGACCTAACAGAAGCAGAAGATATTAAGAAGAGGTGGCAAGAATACACAGAAGAACTGCACAAAAAAGATCTTCATGACCCAGATAATCACGACGGTGTGATCACTCACACTCACCTAGAGTAAGACATCCTGGAATGTGAAGTCAAGTGGGCCTTAGGAAGCATCACTATGAACAAAGCTAGTGGAAGTGATGGAATTCCAGTTGAGCTATTTTAAATCCTAAAACATGATGCTGTGAAAGTGCTGCACTCAATATGCCAGCAAATTGGGAAAACTCAGCAGTGGCCACAGGACTGGAAAAGGTCAGTTTTCATTCCAATCCCAAAGAAAGGCAATGCCAAAGAATGCTCAAACTACCGCACAATTGCACTCATCTCACACGCTAGTAAAGTACTGCTCAACATTCTCCAAGCCAGGCTTCACCAATACGTGAACCATGAAGTTCCTGATGTTCAAGTTGGTTTTAGAAAAGGCAGAGGAACCAGAGATCAAATTGCCAACATCTGCTGGATCATGGAAAAAGCAAGAGAGTTCCAGAAAAACATCTACTTCTGCTTTATTGACTATGCCAAAGCCTTTGACTGTGTGGATTACAACAAACTGTGGAAAATTCTGAAGGAGATGGGAATACCAGACCGCCTGACCTGCCTCTTGAGAAACCTATATGCAGGTCAGGAAGCAGCAGTTAGAACTGGACATGGAACAACAGACTGGTTCCAAATAGGAAAAGGAGCACATCAAGGCTGTGTATTGTCACCCTACTTATTTAACTTCTATGCAGAATACATCATGAGAAATGCTGGGCTGAGGGAAGCACAAGCTGGAATCAAGATTGCTGGGAGAAATATCAGTAACCTCAGATATGCAGATGACACCACCCTTATGGCAGAAAGTGAAGAAGAACTAAAGAGCCTCTTGATGAAAGTGAAAGAGGAGAGTAAAAAAATTGGCTTAAAGCTCAACATTCAGAAAACTGAGATCATGGCATTGGGTCCCATCAGTTCATGGCAAATATATGGGGAAAGAGGGGAAACAGTGTCAGACTTCATTTTGGGGGGCTCCAGAATCACTACAGATGGTGACTGCAGCCATGAAATTAAAAGACGCTTACTCCTTGGAAGGAAAGTTATGACCAACCTAGATAGCATATTACAAGGGAAGTCCAGAATATTCAAAAGCAGAGACATTACTTTGCCAACAAAGGTCTGTCTAGTCAAGGCTATGATTTTTCCAGTAGTCATGTATGGATGTTGAGTTGGACTGTAAAGAAAGCTGAGCGCTGAAGAATTGATGCTTTTGAACTGTGGTGTTGGAGAAGACTTGAGAGTCCCTTGGACTGCAAGGAGATCCAACCAGTCCATCCTAAAGGAGATCAGTCCTGGGTGTTCATTGGAAGGACTGATGTTGAAGCTGAAGCTCCAATACTTTAGCCACCTGATGCAAAGAACTGACTCATTTGAAAAGACCCTGATGCTGGCAAAGATTGAGGGCAGGAGGAGAAGGGGACGACAGGATGAGATGATTGGATGGCATCACTGACTCAGTGGACATGAGTTTGAGTAAACTCTGGGAGTTGGTGATGGACAGGGAGGCCTGGCGTGCTGTGGTTCATGGGGTTGCAAAGAGTTGGACACAAGTGAGTGACTGAACTGAACTGAAATAATAATGAAATAAAGTGTTTTCCTACGGACCATTGTGGAGAAGGCAATGGCAACCCACTCCAGTACTCTTGCCTGGAGAATCGCAGGGATGGAGGAGCCTGGTCGGCTGCCGTCTGTGGGGTTGCACAGAGGCTGACACAACTGGTGCGACTTGGCAGCAGCAGCAGCAGCAAGGACCATTGAGATGAGATTGATGAAAGGAGGGAGGAGAGAGATGGCTACAGTGTGTTTCTTTTTTGCCAGAAAAAGTACCTGATGTAAATACTTACCAGGAAGGGGCAGTGGGTCCAGGCTAGAACCAAAGGTGGATGTTTCTGGAGAGTTCAATCAGAAAGTGACCCAGGGTAGTGAGGGGTTGATCACTTTGAAAGGAGAGTTATCTTTCAAATGGAAGAGCAGAATTAATAATTTCCATGCCCAGCCCTATATGAAATAGATCAAACATGTTTAAAGTAAAAGAGAGGGAAATAGGTTTCACAGTTTCAGTTGATAAGTAGTACCATTGCAGGAAGTGAGGGTTGATGAACTGCAACTTGCCCCTGGGCAAGGTTGAAAGAGCTACCTTTGGGTGCCAAATGCAAATGAAGTAAATTTTTTCTTTTTTCTTTTTTTTCCTTTTCTTTGTATAAGAAAACACTACGTATGACAGAAAACAACAAAATTCTGTAAGGCAAGATTCCTTCAATTAAAAAATAAATTAATTAAAAAAAATATTACCAAGTGTTGGCAGAGGAGTATAAATAAATATTGGTGGGGGGGCAGTAAAATTATATAACATCTACAGAGGAAAATTATCAGTATCCATGAAAAATTTAAGGGGCATCTTTTGTATTCAGCAATTGCTCCTCTAGATATTATTCTGCAGATACATTTACATGTGTGCAAAATGGCCTATGTATAACAATAGCCACTGTAGCTTTGTAATAACAGAAGATATTAAACAACTGCAGTTGCCACAAATGAGGGATTAATTAAATTATGAGTTTTCCCTAAAATTAGTAATGTACAGCTATTAACCAGAATGTAGCAGATCTAGCAAATATGAAATGATTTCCAAGGTACATTGTTGAGTGAAATAAGAAAAGTACAGGACTATGTGTGTAAAATACTTCAAATTAGATTTTAGGTATATTTGTATGTGTGCTTGTATATACATGGAATATTTCTGAAAAGACACAGAAAAAGTTGCTGACTATTGTCTCAAGGGAGGGAGGTAGATGACTACAGGCTGTGTGGAGGGAGATTTACTTTGTACTGAATACAGTTTACTGCCAGTTTAAAAAACAAGGGTATGAACTATCTAATACAAGTAAAACAAACACCTAGTAAAGTAAAACAGGTACTGGTAGAAGGAAGTAGTTTTGTTGAACTCACCACATTCTGTTTTGTAAGAATTCTGTTACTGTCAAAATTGCATTTACAGGAAGAGAACAAAGAAAACCTTAGGGTAAGTCATTTCAGTTAGTCTCTTATCTAAGCCTTCATTTCCTTATTTGTAAAATGGGTATGAGGATGACTACAACAACAGAGTTGTTGTCTGGAAGCATAAAGAATATAAATCATTATACATACAAAAGCACACACACACACATATTCACTCACTCACTTTTGGCTCAGACTTCCAGTTTCCCCAAAGCAGTTTCCAAATGAAGACCAAGCTGGGCTTGAAGCAGAAAGAATTTAGGCACAACTCAGGCATATTCTCACCAGCACAGGATTTATCATTAGCAGTAAATCTCATCCCCTTGGATTTCATTCACTAAACAAACATTACCAGTCAAGTACTGTGCTGGCTGCTTGGATACAATGATGAACAAGATAAAATTGTGCTTTAAAAAGTATTATGCAGTTTATACATGAGTGTGTCTGCCTTCAAATAATATAGAACAAAATTAATGTTTCCCTTTGCTACTGCTCTTCTGCCCAGAGGTAACTGCTGATATCTTCATAAAAGTGGGGACAATACTTTATGATTTATGGTTTTGTTTGGTACATATTGTTTCCCCCCTAAAAATAGCATTATACAGTATGTACTGTTATGTTACTGTCTAAAATATCAATGTCTTTGAGATTTTTGCAAAGAATCAGAAAAATTCTTGCTTATTCTTTTAAATTGTTGTAGGTAGCCTATCGTATGCTTCCCTTGTGGCTCAGCTGGTAAAGAATCTGCCTGCAACGTGGGACACCTGGATTCGATCCCCAGGTCGGGCAGATCCCCCAGAGAGAATATGGCAGCCCACTCCAGTACTTGTGCCTGGAGAACTCCATGGACAGAGGAGTGGGACAGGCTGCAGTCCATGGAATCACAAAGAGTTGGATTACAAATCACAAAAAGTTAGTGCGACTAACTTTCTATTGTATGGGTAAATGCACCATTTAATCATTCCCTTACTGATAGACACTTAAGTCATTTTCTATTTTTACTAGTATAAAATGGGCTACTAATCCTTGGTGAAAGTGAAGTCGCTCAGTCGTATCCAACT
The DNA here is from genome assembly GCF_029378745.1 of Bos indicus. NCBI lineage: Eukaryota > Metazoa > Chordata > Mammalia > Artiodactyla > Bovidae > Bos > Bos indicus. The sequence goes on from NC_091767.1 coordinate 21,983,278, forward strand.
CTTTGGACCAACTCTTTGCGAGTCCGTGGACTGTGGCCTACCAGGCTCCTCCATCTATCCTTGGGATTTTCAAGGTAAGAGTACTGGAGTGGGTTGCCATTTTCTTCTCCAGGGGGATCTTCCCCAACCCAGGGATCGAACCCGGGTCTCCTGCATTGTAGGCAGATGCTTTTACCATCTGAGCCACCAGGGAAGTCCTATCCTTGGTTATATATGCTGCAAATGTTTTCTGCCAGCTTGTTGCTTGTGCTTTTGCTTTATGTAATTTAGATTACAGAGTTTTAAAATATTAATGGAAATAAATATCAGTTTTTTAAAAAGCAGTCTTAACAATATTGTTGTCTTAAGACCTTTGACACACCCAAGATTGTGATTACATTCTCCTACATTTGCTGTTAATACTTGACATTTACTTATTTTGTTGACCTGTACTTTATTTTCCCTTTATGTGAAATTGTGGTATAGGCATTATAATGCCCTTCCCCCAAGATGTCCATGTCCTAATCCCTGGAAATTGAGTATGTTAAGTTACAAGGCAAATGAAATGAAGGTTTCAGGTGGAATTAAGGTTGGTAATCAGCAGACTTTGAGATGGTGTATTAGTTTCCTATTGTTACTAAGATTTAGTAGCTTAAAACAATACATGTGTATTTTCTTACAGTTTTGGATTTCACAAGGCCAAAATCAGTTTAACTGGGCTAAAATAAAAATGTTTGTATGGCTAATTTTTTCCTGGAGTCTCTGAATGTAAAGTCCCTTTTCTTGTCTTCTAGTGGACACTTGTATTCCTTGGATAGGGATCCCTTCCTCTATCTTGGAAGCATAAATCTCTCTAATCTCTGCTTCTGTCATATCTCTTTCATAAAATCTCCTTCAATCTCCCTCTTATAAGGACACTTATAATTACAGTTCACCCAGATAATCTAGGATAATTTCCCTATTTCAAAATCCTTAATTTAATTACATATGCAGAAGTACCTCTTTCCATATGGCAGTAATCATAGGTTCCAGGAATTCAGACTTGGATATCTTTGGAGGACATTAGTCACTCTCCCACGTATAGGGAGATTATCCAGATGGTCCCAATGTAATTATATAAATGGGAGACAGAGGCATAACAAAGAGCCAGAGAGTTAGCAGTGGGAGTCTTAGTCTGATGTGGATGGCTCTGAAGATGAAATAGAGAGGGCAGTAAGCATAGGAATGTGGGTAGCCTCTAGAGAGTAGAAAAGGTAAGAAACGAATTATCCTTCAGAGCCTCAAAAAAGAATTGATTTAACCCAGTCAGACCCATTTCAGAGTTCTTTTTTAAAATTTAACTTTTAGAGCACGTAGCCTGAGATTTACCCTCTTAATAATTTTTAAGTGTCCAATACAGTCTTGTTAACTATAGGATAGATAACAGTATATTGTATAAAAGATCTTTAGAACTTATTCATCTTACTTAACTAAAACTTTATGCCTGTTGATTAATAATTCATACCACCCCTCTGCCCCTTGGCAACCACCATTGCACATTTTGATTCTATGATTTTGATGATTTTATATACCTTATATAAGTGAAGTCATGTAATTCTTGTCTTTCTGTGACTGGTTTATTTCAGTTAGCATAAAATCTTCAAAGTTCATCCATGTTGTTGCATGTTGCAGAGTTTCCTTCTTTTTAAAGGCTAAATAATAATCCATTGTATGTGTATAGTATTGTTTCTTCATTCATCTGTTGTTAGGCATTTATGTTGTTTTCACATCTTGGCTATCGTGAATGATGGTGTAATGAACATGGAAGTGCTAATATTTCTTTGAGATCTTGGTTTCAGTTCTTTTGGATAAATACCTAAAAGTGGGATTCCTTGGTCATATGGTAGTTCTGTTTTTTTTTAAGAACCTTTATGTGGTTTACCATAGTGGCTATACTGTTTTGCATTTCTACCAACAGTGCACAAAGGTTCCAGTTTTTCCACATCCTCATCAACTCTTGTGATCTTTTTTTTTTTTTAAATAATAACCATCCTTACAGGTATGAGACGATATTTCATTGTGGCTTTGATTTGTATTTCCTTTACATTTATAGACTGTGGAACATTTTTTCATGTACCTGATAGACATTAATATATCTTCTTTGGATAAATGCCTATTCAGGTCCTTCAGTTCAGTTAGTCGCTCAGTCGTGTCTGACTCTTTGGGACCCCATGAATCGCAGCACGCCAGGCCTCCCTGTCCATCACCAACTCCCGGAGTTCACTCAGACTCACGTCCATCGAGTCAGTGATGCCATCCAGCCATCTCATCCTCTGTCGTCCCCTTCTCCTCCTGCCCCCAATCCCTCCCAGCATCAGAGTCTTTTCCAATGAGTCAACTCTTCACATGAGGTGGCCAAAGTACTGGAGTTTCAGCTTTAGCATCATTCCCTCCAAAGAAATCCCAGGGCTGATCTCCTTCAGAATGGACTGGTTGGAGCTCCTTGCAGTCCAAGGGACTCTCAAGAGTCTTCTCCAACACCACAGTTCAAAAGCATCAATTCTTTGGCACTCAGCTTTCTTCACAGTCCAACCCTCACATCCATACATGACCACTGGAAAAACCATAGCCTTGACTAGATGGACCTTTGTTGGCAAAGTAATGTCTCTTCTTTTCAATATGCTATCTAGGTTGGTCATAACTTTCCTTCCAAGGAGTAAGCATCTTTTAATTTCATGGCTGCAATCACCATCTGCAGTGATTTTGGAGCCTAACAAAATAAAGTCTGACACTGTTTCCACTGTTTCCCCATCTATTTCCCATGAAGTGATGGGACCAGATGCCATGATCTTCGTTTTCTGAATGTTGAGCTTTAAGCCAACTTTTTCACTCTCCACTTGCACTTTCATCAAGAGGCTTTTTAGTTCCTCTTCACTTTCTGCCATAAGGGTGGTGGCATCTGCATATCTGAGGTTCTTGATATTTCTCCCAACAATCTTGATTCCAGCTTGTGCTTCTTCCAGCCCAGCATTTCTCATGATGTACTCTGCATAGAAGTTAAATAAGCAGAGTGACAATATACAGTCTTCATGTACTCCTTTTCCTATTTGGAACCAGTCTGTTGTTCCATGTCCAATTCTAACTGTTGCTTCCTGACCTGCATACAGATTTCTCAAGAGGCAGGTCAGGTGGTCTGGTATTCCCATCTCTTTCAGAATTTTCCACAGTTTATTGGGATCCACACAGTCAAAGGCTTTGGCATAGTCAATAAAGCAGAAATAGGTGTTTTTCTGGAACTCTCTTGCTTTTATGATGATCCAGCGGATGTTGGCAATTTGATCTCTGGTTCCTCTGTCTTTTCTAAAACCAGCTTGAACATCAGGAAGTTCATGGTTCACGTATTGGTGAAGCCTGGCTTGGAGAATTTTGAGCAGTACTTTACTAGCGTGTGAGATGAGTGCAGTTGTGTGGTAGTTTGAGCATTCTTTGGCATTGCCTTTCTTTGGGATGGGAATGAAAACTGACCTTTTCCAGTCCTGTGGCCACTGCTGAGTTTTCCAAATTTGCTGGCATATTGAGTGCAGCACTTTAACAGCATCATTTGTGTGCTGTGAAACTTTCAGGATTTGGAATAGCTCAACTGGAATTCCATCACCTCCACTAGCTTTGTTCATAGTGATGCTTTCTAAGGCCCACTTGACTTCACATTCCAGGATGTCTGGCTCTAGATGAGTGATCACACCATCATTATTATCTTGGTCGTGAAGATCTTTTTTGTACAGTTCTTCTGTGTATTCTTGTCACCTCTTCTTAATATCTTCTGCTTCTGAAAAATGACAGAATGATCTCTGATCGTTTCCAAGGCGAACCATTCAATATCACAGTAATCCAAGTCTATGCCTCAACCAGTAGTGCTGAAGAAGCTGAAGTTGAACGGTTCTGTGAAGACCTACAAGACCTTTTAGAACTAATACCCAAAAAAAGATGTCCTTTTCCTTATAGGGGACTGGAATGCAAAAGTCAGAAGTCAAGAAACACCTGGAGTAACAGGCAAATTTGGCCTTGGAATACGGAATGAAGCAGGGCAAAGACTAATAGAGTTTTGCCAAGTAAATGAACTAGTCATAGCAAACACCCTCTTCCAACAACACAAGAGAAGACTCTGTACATGGACATCACCAGATGGTCAACACCAAAATCAGATTGATTATATTCTTTGCAACCAAAGATGGAGAAGCTCTATACAGTCAGCAAAAACAAGACCAGGAGCTGACTGTGGCTCAGATCATGAGCTCCTTATTGCCAAATTCAGACTTAAATTGAAGAAAGTAGGGAAAACCACTAGACCATTCAGGTATGACCTAAATCAAATCCCTTATGATTATACAGTGGAAGTGAAAAATAGATTTAAGGGCTTAGATCTGATAGATAGAGTGCGTGATGAACTATGGAAGGAGGTTCATGACATTGTACAAGAGACAGGGATCAAGACCATCCCCATGGAAAAGAAATGCAAAAAAGCAAAATGGCTGTCTGGGGAGGCCTTACAAATAGCTGTGAAAAGAAGAGAAGTGAAAAGCAAAGGAGAAGAGGAAAGATATAAGCATTTGAATGCAGAGTTCCAAAGAATAGCAAGAAGAGATAAGAAAGCCTTCCTCAGCGATCAATGCAAAGAAACAGAGGAAAACAACAGAATGGGAAACACTAGGGATCTCTTCAAGAAAATCAGAGATACCAAAGGAACATTTCATGCAAAGATGGGCTCGATAAAGGACAGAAATGGTATGGACCTAACAGAAGCAGAAGATATTAAGAAGAGCTGGCAGGAATACACAGAAGAACTGTACAAAAAAGATCTTCATGACCCAGATAATCACGATGGTGTGATCACTGACCTAGAGCCAGACATCCTGGAATGTGAAGTCAAGTGGGCCTTAGAAAGCATCACTATGAACAAAGCTAGTGGAGGTGATGGAATTCCAGTTGAGCTATTCCAAATCCTGAAAGATGATGCTGTGAAAGTGCTGCACTCAATATGCCAGCAAATTTGGAAAACTCAGCAGTGGCCACAGGACTGGAAAAGGTCAGTTTTCATTCCAATCCCAAAGAAAGGCAATGCCAAAGAATGCTCAAACTACCACACAACTGCACTCATCTCACACGCTAGTAAAGTACTGCTCAAAATTCTCCAAGCCAGGCTTCACCAATACGTGAACCATGAACTTCCTGATGTTCAAGCTGGTTTTAGAAAAGGCAGAGGAACCAGAGATCAAATTGCCAACATCCGCTGGATCATCATAAAAGCAAGAGAGTTCCAGAAAAGCATCTATTTCTGCTTTATTGACTATGCCAAAGCCTTTGACTGTGTGGATCCCAATAAACTGTGGAAAATTCTGAAAGAGATGGGAATACCAGACCACCTGATCTGCCTTTTGAGAAATTTGTATGCAGGTCAGGAAGCAACAGTTAGAACTGGACATGGAACAGACTGGTTCCAAATAGGAAAAGGAGTTCGTCAAGGCTGTATATTGTCACCCTGTTCATTTAACTTCTATGCAGAGTACATCATGAGAAATGCTGGACTGGAAGAAACACAAGCTGGAATCAAGATTTCTGGGAGAAATATCAATAACCTCAGATATGCAGATGCCACCACCCTTATGGCAGAAAGTGAAGAGGAACTAAAAAGCCTCTTGATGAAAGTGCAAGTGGAGAGTGAAAAAGTTGGCTTAAAGCTCAACATTCAGAAAATGAAGATCATGGCATCTGGTCCCATCACTTCATGGGAAATAGATGGGGTAACAGTGGAAACAGTGTCAGACTTTATGTTTCTGGTCTCCAAAATCACTGCAGATGGTGACTGTAGCCATGAAATTAAAAGACACTTACTCCTTGGAAGGAAAGTTATGACCAACCTAGATAGCATATTCAAAAGCAGAGACATTACTTTGCCAACAAAGGTCCATCTAGTCAAGGCTATGGTTTTTCCTGTGGTCATGTATGGATGTGAGAGTTGAACTATGAAGAAGGCTAAGCACTGAAGAATTGATGCTTTTGAACTGTGGTGTTGGAGAAGACTCTTGAGAGTCCCTTGGACTGCAAGGAGCTCCAACCAGTCCATTCTGAAGGAGATCAGCCCTGGGATTTCTTTGGAGGGAATGATGCTGAAGCTGAAACTCCAGTACTTTGGCCACCTCATGTGAAGAGTTGACTCATTGGAAAAGACTCTGATGCTGGGAGGGATTGGGGGCAGGAGGAGAAGGGGACGACAGAGGATGAGATGGCTGGATGGCATCACTGACTCGATGGACGTGAGTCTGAGTGAACTCCAGGAGATGGTAATGGACAGAGAGGCCTGGCGTGCTGCGATTCGTGGTGTTGCAAAGAGTCGGACGTCACTGAGTGACTGATCTGATATATATATATATATATATATATATGAATTATATAGTTTGCAAATGTTTTCTCTGAGTTCACAAATTACCTTTTCACTTTCTTGTTTCTGTTGCTATAAAGAGGCTTTTTAGTTTGATGTAGTCCCAGTTAACTGTTTTTCTTTTCTTGCCTGAGGTATTGTTGTCATATACAAAAAAAGTCATTGTCAAGACCAGTATCACAAAGCTTTTCCCCTACATTTTCTTTTAGGAGTTTTACACTTTCTTATCTCTTCTTTAAATGTTAATCCATTTTGAGTGATTTGTGTATATGGTATAAAACAAGGGTAAGGTTTCATTCTTTTGCATGTGAATATCCAGTTTTCTTAACACCATTTGTTGGGGAAATTGTCCTTTCCCTATTGTGTATTCTTGGCAGTTTCAGTAAAGATCAGGTTGACCATATATGCATATGTTTATTTCTGGGCTCTTTAATCTGTTCCATTGGTTAGATCTCTGTCTTATGCAGGCACAGTACTGTTTTAACTTCTGTAGCTCTGTAGTATATTTTGAAATCAGGAAGTGGGGTGTTTCAGCTTTGCAGGATTGCTTTTTCTATTCATGTCCTTCAGTGTTTCCATATGACTTTTAGGATTGTTTTTTCTATTTCTGTGAAAAATACCACTAGAATTTTGGTAGCGGTTACATAGAGTCTGTAGATCACTTTGGGTTGTATGGACATTTTAACAACATTAATTCCTCAGTTCCTGGACATGAATATCTTTCCATTTGTTTGTGTCTTTATCAGTGTCTTATAGGTTTTAGTGTACAAGTCTTTAACCTCCTTGTTTAAATTTATCCCTAAATATACTAAATATGTATATTTATATTTATATGTGTATTCCTAAATTCCTAAATATGTTTTTATGCTATTGTGAATGAGATTGTTTCTTTAATTTTCTTTTCCAATAGTTCACTGTTAGTATATAGAAATGCAACTGATTTTTGTATGTTGATTTTGTATCCTGCAACTTTACCAAATTTGTTAGTTGTAACACCTTTATGGTGGAGTCTTTAGGATTTTCTGTATGTGGTGTGTGTATATATATATATATATATGATCATGTCATTTGCAAACATGGATAATTTTAGATCTTATTTTCCAATTTGGATGCCTTTTATTTCTTTTTCTTGCCTAAAGTGCTCTACCTCTAACTTCTAGTACTATGTTAAATAGAAGTAGCATAGCAGTCATCTTTATCTGTTATTGATATTAGAGGAAAAGCTTTCAATTTTTTTTTTTTACCATTTAGTGTGATGTTACCTGTGTGCTTATCATATATGGCTTCTGTTATGTTGAGGTAATTTCCTTATATTGAGATTTTTTTAATCCTGAAAGGATATTTGAATTTTGTCAAGTGCTTTTTGTGTATCTATTGAGATGATTCTATAATTTTTATTCTATATTCTGGCCTTATGGTGTGACACATTGATTTGTATATGTTGAACCATCCTTGCATCCCAGGGATAAATCCCACTTGGTCATAATCCATGATCCTTTTAAATAGCTGTTGAATTTGGTTTGCTGGTATTTTGTTTAGAATTTTTGTATCTGTATTCATCTGGGATATTGGTCTATAGTTTTCTTTTCTTGCTTGTTATCAGGGTAATTCTGGTACCTGGCTTTAGTATCAGGGTGGCACTGACCTTGTAAATGAATTTGGATATGTATACTTCTCTTTGAGTTTTGGGAAGAGTTTGAGACAGATTGGCATTCATGTTTTTATTTTGTCATCTCTTTTTTTTTTCTTCTAAGTCGTCTAAGAGTTTGTCAATTTTGTTTATCTTTTCATGATATCACCTCTTAATTTTGTTGGTTTTTTCACATTGTTAATCTGTTCTCTCTTTCACTTACTTATGTTTTAATCTTTTTTATTGCCATCATTTTGATAACTTTAGGCTTAATTTGTTCTTCTTGTTATAGCTTCTTGGGGTATAAAGTTAGGTTGTTTGAGTTTTTTTTTTCTTTTTTAATATAAGCATTTATGTCAACAAACTTCCCTCTTTGTACTGCTTTTGTTGTCAGTCAGTTCCGTTGCTCAGTCATCTGACTCTTTGCAACCCCGTGGACTGCAGCACACCAGGCTTCCCTGCCCATCACCAACTCCCGGAGCTTGCTCAAACTCATGTCTATTGAGTTGGTGATGCCATGCAACCATCTCATCCTCTTTAATCCCCTTCTCCTCCTGCCTTCAGTCTTTCCCAGCATCAGAGTCTTTTCCAATGAGTTGACTCTTTCCATCAGGTGGCCAAAGTGTTGGAGCTTCAGCTTCAACATCAGTCCTTCCAATAAATATTCAGGACTGATTTTCTGAATATTTTGTTGTACCTCATGTATTTTGATATGTTGTGTTTTTGTTTATCACAAGGTATATTCCAATTACCTTTAAACCTAGTTGGTCAGGAGTATTATTGCTTAATTTCCACATTTGTTAATTTTCCCATTTATCATCTACTGTTGACTACTAGTTTCATTCCATTGTGGGCAGAAAAGATACTTGGTATAATTTCAGTCTTCTTAAACTTCTTAAGACATGATTTGTGACCTAAATATGAGCTTCCCGGAGAATGTTCCATGTGCACTTAAGAAGAATGTGTATTCTATTGATACAGTGTGGAATGTTCTTTATGTCTCTTAGGTCCATTTAGTCTATAGTTTTATTCAAGTTCTCTGTTTCCTTTTTGATCTGTCTGAATGTTCTCTCCATTATTGAGAGTGGAGTCTTTTACTGTTACTATCTTGTCTTGTATTGCTTATTTCTCCCTTCAAATGCTCAATGTTTGCTTTATATATTTAGATGTTTTGATGTTTTATATATATGTATATATATACACACACATATATGTGTATAGTGTGTACATGTATGTATATATACACATACATATATTTAGGCATGTATGCTCAGTCGTTCAATTTTTCCAACTTTTTTGTGACCCCATGAACTGTAGCCCAGCAGGCTCCTCTGTCTATGGGGATTTCCCAGGCAGGAATTCTGGAGTGGGTTGCCATTTTCTTCTCCAGGGCATGCTACTCAGGGATTGAACTTGCATCCCCTGTCTCTTGCATTGGCTGCTAAGTCAGTTCAGTCGTGTCCAACTCTGTGTGACCCCATAGACGGCAGCCCACCAGGCTCTCCCATCCCTGGGATTCTCCAGGCAAGAACACTGGAGTGGGTTGCCATTTCCTTCTCCAATGCATGAAAGTGAAAAGGGAAAGTGAAGTCACTCAGTCGTGTCCGACCCCTAGCGACCCCATGGACTGCAGCCCACCAGGCTCCCCTGTCCATGGGATTTTCCAGGCAAGAGTACTGGAGTGGGGTGCCATTGCTTGCATTGGCAGGCAGATTCTTTACCACTAGGTCATGAGAGAAGCCCCATCTTATAAATGAGGAAGCAAAGGCTTAGAGAGGTGCTGAACCTTGCCCAGCCATATATATCCAGTGAATGGTAGAGCCAGAATTTGATCCTAGTTCTGTCCAGGAGAATGGACTATGCTCATTGAGCCTGATATTGCTCTACACTGGGAGGTCTTTAGGCCTTTCTCAAAAATGCATTTGGGATTAAAGCCACCTTTGCTTCTTATTCCTGTTTTCATCAGTCAGAAACCTCAGTGTAGGTAAGCATTCCTGACCAATTTCCTCTCTCTGCCCTTCATGCTCATGCTGCTAAGTCGCTTCAGTCGTGTCTGACTCTGTGCGACCCCATAGACGGCAGCCCACCAGGCTCCCCTGTCCCTGGGATTCTCCAGGCAAGAACACTGGAGTGGGTTGCCACTTCCTTCTCCAATGCATGAAAGTGAAAAGTGAAAGTGAAGTCTCTCAGTTGTATCTGACTCTTCGCAACCCCATGGATTGCAGCCTACCAGGCTCCTCCGTCCATGGGATTTTCCAGACAAGAGTGCTGGAGTGGGTTGCCATTGCCTTCTCCATTCATACTCAGAATGCTCCATAATCCCTTGTCCTTAACCCAAATCTCTCCCACCTCCCAAACTTTCCACTGTGTTCCTAGTACTCCTACTCTGTATCAGCTAATGCTGTGTAGCCTCAATTTCTTTTTAGTTTCTGCTTCCTTCTTGAAGAGTATAAATGTAATCCAGCTCTCTCTTGAGGATATGGAATTTCCTGAAGGTCTCTGATATGAAAATTTTTATTCTCCTTAGCAACTCATTTGAAGTTAGGAGGTGAATTTGAGACCTTCTTTGTTCACCTTGTATCTTTCCCAACTGTTGTGGATTGAATTTTATACCTGCAAAATACATATGTTGAAATTGTAGCCTCTAGTACCTCAAAAATGTGACCTTGTTTGGAAATAGGGTCATTGCAGATGTAATTAATTAAGGTGAGGATTAGGGTGAAGCCCTAATTTAATAAGACTGATGTCCTTATAAAAAAGGGAAATTTAGGCACAGATATGAACATAAGGAGGATGCCATATGAAGATGAAGCAGAAACCAAGCCAAGGGACACCAAAGATTGCCAGCAAACTGCCATAACCTGGGGGCAAGGAATGGAACAGAGCCTGCCTCTTCACTCTTAGAAGGAACCCATTTTACAGACACCTTGACTTCTAGCTTTTTAGAACTGTGAGCCAATATATTCCTATTGTTTATGCCATCTAGTTTGTGATACTTTCTTATGGCAACCCTAGCAAATTAACACACCAACTGTCTGATAAAAATCTTGTTTCACTTTAAGGCTCAGACCATTCAACCCAGCTCATTTTTCAGATCTCAGTTAAATGGTTATTTCCTCCAGATTACTTCCTTGATTAGAGTCTTTGGTATAAGTGCTCACAGAATGATTTTCATTCTTTTTGGAACACATATTTACCTAAGTTTGCAGTTGTGCAGAAGGTAGTTGTTTAATTGATATTTGGCTTTACTCCTTGCTCCAAAACTCCTTGACTCCAGGAAAAGTTTCTGTTGTGCTCACCATCATATCCCAGAGTAGGTGCTGGGTAGGTGCAAATATTTGTTGAATGAATTAAAGCACTTCATTGTTTTAGAAGTTAATTCCTTTTTGAAATACAAATAACCTTTGGCAAATATAATCCACCAAACCTTATCAGTTAACTGATATTTAATATGTACATGAAGATTAGGTCCAAAAGGACTCTGAGTTTTTGTGTTATCACATAATTGCTTCCTAAATGACACTTGGCTTCTTTGTGAGTCCTATTTCTTGCTTTTGTCTACTTTTGATGACTGTTTTATTGACTTTTTTCTGGCTGATTTGAATTTTTTATTGACAACCCTGTGGTCTTCAAAATCTTATTATCTTTAGCAGCAGTTGCCTCAGATACTTTAAGATTTTAGGCAGTTGTTGTGACATCTTCATTTGTTGTAGCCATTACGTGGTGTCTTGGCCATACTCCTACATTTGGGCTTATTTATCTTCTAGTCAAGATTTTAGAACATTAAGAGATAGATGGCCTACCATTATTTTTAGCCCTAGATGTAGGAAACTTGCTCTTTTTCAAATGGTACTAATAATAGCTTGTGCTATCTTGAAACTAGCCAAGGATGCACCATTATGCAACTTGGGGCAGACGATGCCCTGGTGATGTCCACTAAAAAAAATAGTCACAATGCAGAAGTTGAGAGTTATGTTTTATTTGGTGGGGATTTTTTAGGACTTCAAGCCCAGGAGTCAGTATCTCAAGTAACTGAGAGAACTGCTCCGAGGAGGTGGGGGGAAGAGTCAGGATATATAGATGTTTGCAACAAAGGGCAAGTAATCTAAACATCAGAAGTATTTTTGTGAATTAAAGAAAACCAGATATCTCAAATTAAGGAATTTTGTGCTTTTCTGTGTGTGAGAAGATGCAAGAATGTGGGCTCACTGAAATCATTCCTTTCATGTGCATCTCAGCTATCTGGGACCAGTGTTTCTTCAGTGCTCAGCTCAAGGAGCTGTCCAGATAGCAGGTACTGGACTTCCTGGGTTGCCTTGGGGCTCAGAAATTTGCATTTGGCGGACCAGAATTGCTGATGATTATGACATCCTTGTTTACTGATATGGCAGGAAATACTCTTAATTCTCAGTGATATAAAGAAAGCTGAGTACCAGAGAATTGATGCTTTCAAATTGTGGTGCTGGAGAAAACTCTTGAGAGTCCCTTGGACAGCAAAGAAATCAAACCAGTCAATCCTAAAGGAAATCAGTCGTGAATATTCATTGGGAGGATTGATGCTGAAGCTGAAACTGCAATCCTTTGGCCACCTGATGTGAAGAACTGAGTCATTGGAAAAGACCCTGATGCTGGGAAAGATTGAGGGCAGGAGAAGGGGATGACAGAGGATGGATGACATCACCAACTCAATGAACATGAGTTTGAGCAAGCTCTGGGAGTTGGTGATGGACAGGGAAGACTGGCACGCTGCAGTCCATGAGGTTGCAAAGAGTTGGACATGACCGAGTGACTGAACAACAACAAAATGACAAGGTAATACAAGAGAATGACAATCTATGAGGCGTTTCTTGGGTTTTTTAAAATAGGTGTCTCTTCCCAGCTGGTGTGGGGTGGCAGGTATTGTGTAGATGTTTCAGAAATGATGGTGGATTAAAATACTAGACAAAATCAGAAGGAAAAGTATCAGAACTTAGCTGCATAATTAGTACATTGTAAAATTTTAGTTCCCAGGTGGTGCTAGTGGTAAAGAACACACTTGCCAGTGCAGGAGACTGAAAAGATGCTGGTTGGATCACTGGGTTGGGAAGATCCCTGGAGAAGGAAATGGCAACCTACTCCAGTATTCTTGCCTGGAGAATCCCATGGATAGAGGAACTTGATGGGCAATAGTCAGTCCATGGGGTTGCAAAGAGTGGAACATGACTGAAGTGACTTAGCACAGCACAGTACATTGTGGTATAATAAGAAATATATTCGGCCCTTGCTGGCCCCACTTCCTTCTTAGCATAGAGCTGCTAAAACCCCAAGAATCCCGAGAGTTGAGTGTCTTCTGTAAGCTAATGAGAAGACTCATGACTGAGGCTTCTAGATAGCTTTAGATTCAGGGCTAGAAAAGATCAAGCCAGAGTAAGAGGGTTGGACCTTCCAGTCCCCTATCCCCACTTCAGAGGAGAAGGGAACTATAGATTGAATTCATCCACCAGTGGCCAATAATTGAACTAATTGTGTCTATGCAATGAAACCTCCATACAAACTCCTAATCAGTGGGGTTCAGAGAGCTCAATTGGTGAACATGTTGAGGTCCTGGGAGGTGGTGTGCCTGGAGAGGGTGTGAAAACTTTATGCAACACTTCAGCAAACCCTCATCACCACCACCACCTGTCAATACCTTTCCCTATGCATCTTTTCCATTTGGTTATTCCTGAGTTGTATCCTTTATAATATATCAGCAAACATCTTTGTCGTTTGTGTAGCCCAGTGCCAAATTAATACACCAAAATGTGGTATCATCCAGCCCCAAAATGTAACAAAGTACTGATATATGTCTGCTACAGTGTGGCTGAACCTTGAAACTATTATGCCAAACAGAAGAATCCAGTTACAGAAGGTCACATATTTTATGATTCTTTTCATATGAGATGTCCAGAATAGGCAATTCCATAGAGACAGGAAGTGAATTAGTTTCCAGAGGCAAGGGGAAAGGTGGAATGAGAAACGGCTGCTAAGATATGGGGATTCTTTTGGAGTGATGAAAATCCTCTGGAGTTGGATTGTGGTGATGGCAGCACAGTTCTGAAAGTATTATTTAACCACTGACTTGTACACTTTATTAGTGTGAACTTTAAGGTATGTAAATTGTAATATAATAAAGTTGTTACTAAAAACAAAGAAAAAACCCACAAAGACACCACCATCTCTCAAAAAAAATCCCTGAACTTCTTAGTGACTTCCATTCCTATATCTGTCTCTTTTACCTCATCTACTGCTATTGTTCCACTGGATCGTTTTGCTTCAGCTGCACCAGCCTCCTTGCCAATCTTCAAATATGCCAGGCCCTCCCCAGCTAAGGGTCTTAGAAGTCCTCTCTCTGGACTTCTCTTCCCCAGAGACTATTTTCTTATCATCAGGTGTCATTTTCTTATACTGACTGTTCTGTTTAATATTGTTTACAACCTCCACCCTTCTCTGCTGAGCCTACACTAGTTTTTATTTTTCTCTAGTACCTCTACTTTCAGAATCTAGAGATAGACCTTATGGGTTTAATCCTGGTTATGCCACTGTTAAACTATGTGTGACTTGGTCAAGTTACCTAATATCCTTGAGCCTTAGTTTCCTCATCTACATAATGGGGAATTTAATAGTATCTGCCTCATGGATGTGTTGTAAGAATCAAAGTGTTTAATACTTGTTAAATTTATAGCATATTGTCTGGCACATGGAAACTGTAGAATGAATGTTAGCTATTTTTATGCTTATTACTTAGTATTTTTATGCTTATTATAGATCCTTCTCCCCCTTGTAACAAGGGAGAAAGTGACTGATCAGTTACTCACAAATATAGAAGAAACCATTTATATTGTTGATGTTGAGGAACAAGTGAGATGTCCAAAGTTTAGAGACAGTGTGAGAGATTGAAAATAATTCATAGTAGAATTAAGCTTATGTTATAATGAGGTACTCTGTGATGGTTTTCCTATTAAGTATAAAACTTGGGAATATTGAGGTTTAATCATCTTGAAAGGGCCATATGAAAGATTGTTGTGGTGAAGGAAACCTTTGTGTTTTGACTGTATTAATGTAAACATCCTAGCTATGTTTTGTATTATAGTTTTGCAAGATGTTAATGTTGGGGGAAACTGGATGGAAGGTTCTCAGTATCTGTCTGCATTATTTTCTGGAGTTGCATGTGAATCTATAAGTCTCTCAAAATGAAAAATTTAATTAGGGCTTCCTTGGTGTCTCAGTGGTAAAGAATCTGCCTGGCAATGCAGGAGACACAGGTTCTACCCCTGATCTGGGAAGATCCCAGATACCGTGGAGCAACTAAGCCCCTGCACCGCAACTAGTGAGCTTGTGCTCTTGAGCCCTGAAGCCACAACTACTGAGCTCAGGTGCCACAACTCCCGAAACCCATGTGTCATGTGCTCTGCAACAAATGAAGCCACTGTAGTGAGGAGCCCGTGCACTGCAACTAGAGAAAAGCCCCCAGAACAAGGAAGACCCACAAGAGCTGAAAAATAAAAAAGAAATTAAAATTTTTAATTAAAAAATAATAAAATAAGGTATACTTGAAATATTCTAAGAAACTGATAAATGTCTTCATTGGTAAGATTAAAGGAAATACAAATATTTTTTTCTTGCAGCTTATATCTTTAAAATTTTCTGCAGCATGCAGAATTTACTTTTGTAGTTTAAAAAAAATTGTCATTGATGAGAAAGAATAGCCCTGAAAATTTAATCAAACCGTTTGAAATACGTTGATGGCTTTGTTTTATTATATACAAACTATTAAGCATTAAGATTATTGACAGCCTCTACAAGTGAGTACATTAGAACCTTATGTAAATTAAACACTGCTGACCACTATTGCGTCTCTTGTCTAAATAGGCAAAATCTAGGATAGTTGACCCCAGCGTCTGGCATTGTACTTGGATATCATACGCTGTTTCTTCAGTAAGTTTTTTCCACTTGTCCATTAACCCAACCACATTCCTTCATAGCCTTAATTAGCGGAAAATACTTGTGATTTAACATTTGTTTCAATTGCTGGGTTCAGTTTTCAGTTGCCAGGCTTTTCTTCTGATTTACAGAATTACTGCTAAGCAATCTTTGACAGGAAAAGAGATGACTCACCTTTTTTCCTTCTCAAAAAGAATTTACTTTTTAAATCATAGGGCATAGTTCAGTTGTATATTCTGGTAATTTTTTCCACTGATTTCTGACTTACATTGCAGATGATCATAGGTCTGCTAGTACACAGATGAGTGTTCTTTTGTAGGTAATCTTTTATCTTTAATTGCTTTTAAAATTTTTCAACATTTTCACCACTGTTTGTCTAGGTATGAATTTAATTTCTCCATCTTGGAACTTAGTTTGTTTCCTGAATCTAAATATTCATGTTTCTCCATAATTTTGGTCAACATTTCAGTCTTTTCTACTTTTCTCAGATATTGCCTGTCAGTCCTCTATTCTCTCATTTTCTCTGTTCTTTCCACCTAGACTTCTATTAGATTTTATGTTAGTCTTCCTGGATTCTTAACATATATTCATTCTCTTGCTCTTTTGCTCACTCTCTCTCATTCTGGGTAATTTATTTAAGTCTGTCTTACAGTTGACCCACTCTCTTCTACTGTGTTTACCTGCTGTTTAATCCTTCCAGTGATTTTTTTTTTAAATAACTATATAGCCTTCATTTTTATTTTTCTAAAGTATATTTTAGAAATATAAAATTTTCTACTTTTCTAAAGTATATTTTAAAACAATTCTTTTTTAATAATTATAAATTACTTATTTATTTATTTTTGGCTGTGCTGGGTCTTTGCTGCTGCAAGGACTTTTCTCCAGTTGCAGTATGCAGGCTTCTGATGGCAGTGGCTTCACTTGCTGTGCAGCACAGGCTCTAGAGCGCATGAGCTTCACTAGTTGTGGCATCTGGGCTCAGTAGTTGCGGCTGCTGGGCTCTAGAGCACAGGCTCAGTAGCTGTGGTGCACAGGCTTAGTTGCTCCAAGGCATGTGGGATCTTCCTGGACCAGGGATCAAACCCTTGTCTCCTGTATTGGCAAGTAAATTCTTTACAACTAAACCACCAGGGAAGTCCCTCCAACTCTTCTTTATCTTTTATTTCTAAATTATCAGACAGAATAATTGATTTTTTGTGGGTGTACAGTACATTCACTTATACAGAGTCATGTGAATCATAACCACAATCAGGATACAAAACAATTCCTTCACTTCCAAAACCTTGCTTTGTAGTTATACCTTTCCCTCACTCTAACCCCTGGCAATTCACTGATCTGTTTTCCATCACTATAGTCTTTATTTTCTGCCCAACAACTGTTGGTTATGCAGCTCTTTTTGATCTACATAATTAGTTTCTTTACAATTTAACTCCAGAAAAATTTCCTTCTCTCTCTCTCTATATATATATACACACACATTAGCATATTTTCCATTATGTTCAAATATATTTTTATAATAGGATCTTTGTAATTAAGTTCTCCATTATCTCACATTCTTAGGAATATGATCTGGCTCTCTTCCTCCCTGGTAGCTCAGTTGGTGAAGAATCCACCTGCAACACAGAAGACTCTGGTTCGATCCCTGGGTTGGGAAGACCCCCTGGAGAAGGGGAAGGCTACCGACTCCAGTATTCTGGCCTGGAGAATTCCATGGACTGTATACTCCATGGGGTCACAGAGTTGGACAGGACTGGGTGACTTTCACTTTCACTTATCTTTGCTGACATTTCTTCATGGAAGATTGTTCCCTCTTGAGCTTTGTATTTTGGAAAATGAGTTCATTTTAAGTGGGGCTTTACAATCTACAGATTCAATGCAATCCCTATCAAGCTATCAACGGTATTTTTCATAGAGCTAGAACAAATAATTTCACAATTTGTATGGAAATACAAAAAACCATGAATAGCCAAAGCAATCTTGAGAAAGAAGAATGGAACTGGAGGAATCAACCTGCCTGACTTCAGGCTCTACTACAAAGCCACAGTCATCAAGACAGTATGGTACTGGCACAAAGACAGAAATATAGCTAAATGGAACAAAATAGAAAGCCCAGAGATAAACCCACGCACCTATGGACACCTTATCTTTGACAAAGGAGGCAAGAATATACAATGGAGAAAAGACAATCTCTTTAAGAAGTGGTGCTGGGAAAACTGGTCAACCACTTGTAAAAGAATGAAACTAGAACACTTTCTAACACCATGCACAAAAATAAACTCAAAATGGATTAAAGATCTAAACGTAAGACCAGAAACTATAAAACTCTTAGACGAGAACATAGGCAGAACACTCTCTGACATACATCACAGCAGGATCCTCTATGACCCACCTTCCAGAATACTGGAAATAAAAGCAAAAATAAACAAATGGGATCTAATTAAAATTAAAAGCTTCTGCACAACAAAAGAAACTATAAGCAAGGTGAAAAGACAGCCTTCAGAATGGGATAAAATAATAGCAAACGAAGCAACTGACAAACAACTGATCTCAAAAATATACAAGCAACTCCTGCAGCTCAATTCCAGAAAAATAAACGACCCAATCAAAAAATGGGCCAAAGAACTAAATAGACATTTCTCCAAAGAAGACATACAGATGGCTAACAAATACATGAAAAGATGCTCAATATTACTCATTATCAGAGAAATGCAAATCAAAACCACAATGAGGTACCATTTCACGCCAGTCAGAATGGCTGCGATCCAAAAGTCTACAAGCAATAAATGCTGGAGAGGGTGTGGAGAAAAGGGAACCCTCTTACATTGTTGGTGGGAATGCAAACTAGTACAGCCACTATGGAGAACAGTGTGGAGATACCTTAAAAAATTGGAAGTAGAACTGCCTTCAGTTCAGATCAGTTCAGTTCAGTCGCTCGGTTGTATCCGACTCTTTGCGACCCCATGAATCACAGCGTGCCAGGCCTCCCTGTCCATCACCAACTCCCGGAGTTCACTCAGACTCACGTCCATCAAGTCAGTGATGCCATCCAGCCATCTCATCCTCTGTCGTCCCCTTCTCCTCCTGCCCCCAATCCCTCCCAGGATCAGAGTCTTTTCCAATGAGTCAACTCTTCGCATGAGGTGGCCAAAGTACTGGAGTTTCAGCTTCAGCATCATTCCTTCCAAAGAAATCCCAGGGCTGATCTCCTTCAGAATGGACTGGTTGGATCTCCTTGCAGTCCAAGGGACTCTCAAGAGTCTTCTCCAACACCACAGTTCAAAAGCATCAATTCTTCAGCGCTCAGCTTTCTTCACAGTCCAACTCTCACATCCATACATGACCACTGGAAAAACCATAGCCTTGACTAGATGGACCTTTGTTGGCAAGGTAATGTCTCTGCTTTTCAATATGCTATCTAGGTTGGTCATAACTTTTCTTCCAAGGAGTAAGTATCTTTTAATTTCATGGCTGTAGTCACCATCTGCAGTGATTTTGGAGCCCAATGACCCAGCAATCCCACTGCTGGGCATACACACCGAGGAAACCAGAATTGAAAGAGACATGTGTACCCCAATGTTCATCACAGCACTGTTTATACTAGCCAGGACATTGAAGCAACCTAGATGTCCATCAGCAGATACATGGATAAGAAAGCCGTGGTACATATACACAATGGAGTATTACTCAGCCATTAAAAAGAATACATTTGAATTAGTTCTAATGAGGTGGATGAAACTGGAGCCGATTATACAGAGTGAAGTAAGCCAGAAAGAAAAATACCAATACAGTATACTAACGCATATGTATGGAATTTAGAAAGATGGTAACGATAACCCTGTATGAGAGACAGCAAAAAAGACACAGATGTATAGAACAGTCTTTTGGACTCTGTGGGAAAGGGAGAGGGTGGGATGATTTGGGAGAACAGCCCTGAAACATGTATAATATCATATAAGAAATGAATCACTAGTCCAGGTTCGATGCAGAATACAGGATGCTTGGGGCTGGTGCACTGGGATGACCCAGAGGGATGGTATGGGGAGGGACTTGGGAGGGGGGTTCAGGATTGGGAATACGTGTACACCTGTGGTGGATTCATGTTGATGTATGGCAAAACCAATATAATAATGTAAAGTAATTAGCCTCCAATTAAAATAAATAATTAAAGAAATAATACATGGGGCTTTATCCATAAAAATCTTATGTAGCCTGAGTTTTAGGTGAATCTTTCCAAAGCATGTTGCTTCTTTCTTTCTATTTATTAAAAAAAATTCTTTTGGCCATGCTGTGTGGCCTGTGGGATCCTAGTTCCCTGACCCGCATGCCCCCTGCAGTGAAAGTGTGGCGTCCCAACCACTGGACCTCAAGGGAATTCCTAACTTCTGTCTGTTTTTATCAGGTCTCACAAAAATGATTAGTCTGTAATTAGTTAATTTCTTTTTATGGAGGTACCCAGACCACACAACTAAGTAAATACCAAACCAACCTGAAGGCAGACTTCCTCACAAGATGTTTCTCTCGACTCAGAGCTACTAATGGCAGCAAATGGCACAATCACATGCATTCTCATGCGTATATTCTAGGACCTCTTGGCCATCAGTTTATAGCTGTTTAAGAGATCCAGTTCTGTGTGAGAATTTCAGTTCCAGTGTCTTGCTTTCTTAGTCTCAAAGTCTTATCTCCATCAGTGAGTAGCTATTGCAGAGATGCAAATCTTGATTGCTAATGTCAGATTACTAATGCTCCCCCTCCCCATTCTATCACTGCTTTGTTTTTCTGTTCCTTCCTGTTTGGGGGCCTTTGAAAATTCTTTCACTATATTGACATCACATCTATGCACTTAACAGAGTGCTACCTTTGTCAGCATTTCTAACTTTCTATGGTAAAAAATTTTCACATCTTTTACTTAGTCTTCCATATTCTTGGAAAAGGCAGTGTGTGTGTGTGTGTATGTATGTATGTATTATAATCAGGAATACTAACAGAAAATTTGGGGAAAAATATGAATGGCCTAAACCAGTATTTTTTTTTTGAAGGTATGTTGACTTTAACTTTGGTTTCTATTATTAAGAAATAATAAGTAAATCAAAATTTCATATTGGCTCTAAGCAATTTTCCATTTCCAGTTAAATAACAACCTCTGAATATTACTAAACCCAGCATTGTTCTAAGTGAATTGAGAAAATTGTATGTTGAAGATTTGACATTAAAAATAAATCCTTATTAATCAGCAGTATCAACCAAAACAGTCTCATGAATTATCAGATAATTCTCTTTGCACCTTGAAATTTTTTTCTCTGCTTCATTCTTACTATGATGTTTAATGTATATATTTTTTCTTTTTAGTGAGTCAGGATTGTTTGCTCAGGATGTTCAGCAGTTACCAAGACGTGTCTACATTGCTGGTAAAAGTGACTCACAGCATTTAGGTTTGTTAAGCAAGAGCAGTAGAGAAGCAGTTTTGATGAAGGTACAGAGAGAAGGCCAACTGCCCCTGGAATAGACAGCAGCTCTGTGAGCAGAAAATGGCTTTCTTCTCCCAGAAACTCAGTTTCATATTTTCCATCTCTTCTCTTTCCAGGGGTATTTCCTTCTACTTCCACATATTATCAGTAGAGGATATTTTAAATTCTGGTTCAGAGTTGGACCTTGAGATTTTTGAGAGACAGTCTTAGGTTACTTGTTTCAGGCTAATTTGTCCTTATAATCCAAGGATCATCATCCTGCAGCAAGCCTAAGCATGCCTCACCCATGCTCACTGGCAGTCATACTCTAAAAAAATATGCTGTCCCTGAATCCACCTTTTGAAATAGCCTGCATTTGAAGTCACCTAGCAAAGCAGTACTCTTGCCTAGAGAATTCCACGGACAGAGGAGCCTGGTAGGCTGCTGTCCATGGGGTCACACAGAGTCGGACACAACTAAAGTGACTTAGCATGCATGCGTGCATTGAAGAATGAAATGGCAACTCACTCCAGTATTCTTGCCTGGAGAATCCCAGGGACAGACGAGCGTGGTGGGCTGCTGTCTATGGGGTTGCACAGAGTTGGACGTGACTGAGGTGACTTAGCAGCAGCAGCAGCAGCAAAGCAGGCTCCACTGAGTGCCATGGAAAGAAACAGGCCATTATGGACTCCTCCTCCGTCAGTTGCAGTCACTACTCAGAAGACAACAGAGCTCACTTTGTCTTTTGAGATGGTCATGCATGTAGTTGAATTAATCTTTTCCCCAGTAGCTTTTTTATTACTTCAATTTTCAATTCTTTATATGTATCTCTGTCACTTTTGAAATTCATATTTTGGTGGGAATTTCAGTTGCTATTTGGATAATGGCTAGTTTCATTTTAAGGTAAACAAGTGTTTATTATATGTTGATATTTTTGTTCTTAACCTAACCATTTGCTGTTTTAACTGATGGATTCAGTTTTATTAAGAGCCATTTGAGATAAGAAGAAGGATTGCTAATATAGCCACTCCTGCAGGCATGCTGGGTTCTACGTTTTGATCAAGTTAAATTGATTCACTAAAACTACAAACATGTATGTATTAAGAGCCTCCACTGAAAACAGTAAATAAACTCAGGATTATAATACATCATTGGATTGAGAATAGTTAGATCAGTAAGTCAGTATGAAACAAGGAACAATTAGCTGTCTCTTCGTTAAGCCCCTCCCAGGGTGGACTTCATTTATTCTAGAGCAGATTCATAAGATAGCTAGGGTTATTGTCCGGATTTATATCATCTGTTTTGGTGGAATTCCTTACCCCCAGATTATTTGATTCATAGGGTAGAGTATGCTATAGGAGCTAACAGTGCCAGATGCTTACTTTCCCTTTCTCTTTTGCATCTGGAGCACAGACATGTGACCTCGGGCCTACCAATCAGATGCTGCCAGATACACTGCACAGCTGCACTAGCTGTGCAGGTGGAAGTGGCAGTGTCCAGTGGCACTGGCAGGAGCAGTTTTATCTCCATATCAATTCACAACTGAGCGACTGAACTAAACTGAACTGAAATAATAAATAAATTAAATAAAATAAAAGTCTAAGCACATTCAGTTCAGTTCAGTCACTCAGTCGTGTCTGACTGTTTGCAACCCCATGGACTGCAGCACACCAGGCTTCCCTGTCCATCACCAGCTCCCAGAGCTTGCTCAAACTCATGTCCATCCTTTTGGTAATGACATCCAACCATGTCAGCAAAATTCAGCAGCACTTTAACAGCATCATCCTTTAGGATTTTAAGTAGCTCAGCCGGAATTCCATCACCTCCACTGGCTTTGTTTTTAGTAAAGCTTCCTAAGTCCCTCTTGACTTCACACTCCAGGATGTCCAGCTTTAAGTGAGTGACCACACTATTGTGGTTATCCAGGTCATTAAGACCTTTTCTGTAGAGTTCTTCTGTGTATTCTTGCCACCTCTTAATCTCCTCTGCTTCTATTAGGTCCTTACCATTTTTGTCTTTTATCATGCCCATCTTTGCATGAAATGCTCCCTTGGTATCTCCAGTTATCTTGAAGAGATCTCTAGTCTTTCCCATTCTTTGTTTTCCTCTACTTCTTTTGCATTGTTCATTGAAGCAGGCCTTCTTATCTTTCCTTGCTATTCTCTGGAACTCTGCATTCAATTGGGTTTATCTTTCCCTATCTCCTTTGCTTTTCACTTCTCTTCTTTCTTCAGCTATTTATAAATCCTCTTCAGACAACGACTGTCTTGCATTTGTTTTTCTTTGGAATTGTTTTGGTCTCTGCCTCCTGTACAGTGTTATAAATTTCTATCCATAGTGCTTCAGACACTATCAGATCTAATCCCTTGAATATATTTGTCACCTCAGGTTATACCTGAATGGCCTAGTGGTTTTCCCTTTCTTCAATTGTAGCTTGAATTTTGCAATAAGGAGCTCATGATCTGAGCCACTGCTAGCTCCAGGTCTTGTTTCTGCTAACTGTATAGAGCTTCTTAATCTTCAGCTGCAAAGAACATAATCTGATTTCCGTGTTGACTATCTGGTGATGTCCGTGTGTGGAGTCATCTTTTGGGTTGCTGAAAAAGGGTGTTTGTTTATGACCAGTGTGTTATCTTGACAAAACTATTAGCCTTTGCCCTGCTTCATTTGTTCTTCAAGATTCAATAGTGGCCATACAACTGGAAAAGGTTAGTTTTCATTCCAGTCCCAAAGAAGGACAATGCCAAAGAATGTTCAAACTACCATACACTTGTGCTCATTTCACATGCTAGCAAAGGTATACTCAAAATCCTTCAAGCTAGGCTTCAGCAGTACATGAACTAAGAACTTGCAGATGTACAAGCTGGATTTAGAAAAGGCAGAGGAACCAGAGATCAAATTGCCAGCATCTGTTGGATCTTAGAAAAAGCAAGAGAGTTCCAGAAAAACATTTACTTCTGATTTATTGACTATGCCAAAGACATTGACTATGTGGATCACAACAAACTGTGGAAAATTCTTAAAGAGAGGGGAGTACCAGCCCACCTTAACTTGTCTCCTGAGAAACCTGCATACAGGTCAAGAAGCAACAGTTAGATCCAGACATGGAACAACTGACTGGTTCCAAATTGGGAAAGGAGTAGGGAAGGCTGTATGTTGTCACCCTGCTTATTTAATGTATATACAAAATACATCATGTGAAATGCCAAGCTGGATGTACCACAAGCTAGACTCAAGATTGGCAGGGGAAATATCAACAGCCTCAGATATGCAGATGATACCCCTTGAATGGCAGGAATGAAGAGAAACTAAAGAGCCTCTTGATGAGGGTGAAAGAGGAGAGTGAATAAGCTGGTTTGAACTCAACATTAAACACTAAGATCATGGCATCCGGTCCCACCACTTCGTGGCAAACAGAAGGGGAAAAAGTGGAAGCAGTGACAGATTATATTTTCTTGGCCTCCAAAAAATCACTGCAGATGGTAACTATAGTCATAAAATTAGAAAACGCTTGCTCCTTGGAAGGAAAGTGATAACAAACCTAGACAGCATATTAAAAAGCAGAGACATTACTTTGCCAACAAAGGTCCATCAAAGCTATAGTTTTTCTAGTAGTCATATGTGGATGTGAGAGTTGCTCCATAAAGAAAGCTGAACTCCAAAGAATTGATGCTTTTGAAGTGTGGTGTTGGAGAAGACTCTTGAGAGTCCATTGGACTGCAAGGAGATCAAACTAGTCAATCCTAAAGGAAATCAGTCCCTAATATTCATTGGAATGACTGATGCTGAAGCTGAAGCTCCAATACTTTAGCTACCTGATATGAAGAGCCAACTCTTAAAAGACCCTAATGCTGGGAAAGATTGAAGGCAAAAGGAGAAGGTGGAGGATGAGATGGTTGGATAGCATCATCGTCTCAAGGGACATGAATCTGAACACACTCTGGGAGATAGTGAAGGATAGGGGAGCCTGGTGTGCTCTTGCCTATGGAGTCACAAGGAGTCGGACATAACTTGGTGACTGAGCAACAGCAATAACAGAATTCTTGATACTTCTATTGAAGATGAGTTCACTGTGTATGTGTGAGTTTATTTCTGGGCTCTCTATTTTGGTTGGTTGGTTGATCTGTCTTCATGGCAGTGACATGCTGTTTTAATTACTGTAGCTCTATAATATATTTAAATTCAGGAAGTGTGATGCCTCCAGCTTTGTTCTTTTTTCTCAAGATTGTTTTGGCCATTCTGTGTCCTTTGTGGTTTCCTATGAACTTTAGGATATTTTTTCTAAGTGTGAATAAATCGAGATCTTGATAAGCATTTCTCAGAATTGGTAGATCACTTTTGGTAATAAGAATATCTTAACAGTACTAATTCTTCCCATCTGTGAGCACAGAAAGCCTTTTCATTAATGTCTGTTTTCTTTAATGTCATTCATCGGTGTTTTGAAGATTCCAGTATAAGTGTCTTTCACCTCATTAGTTGAGTTTACTTCTAAGCCATTTATTCTTTTTAATGCTATTAACAAATGAGGTTTTATTTTTTGGGTAGTTTGCTGTTTAGCATATAGAAATACAACTGATTTTCTAATGTTTATTTTGTATCCTACAACTTTTCTGAATTCATTTGTTCTAGCAGTTTTTTTTTGTTGTTTTTGATGTGTGTGTGTATGTGTGTGTACCTTTTAGTCTTTAAGGTTTTCTATATCAGATTGTCTCATCTACAAACAGAAATAATTTTACTTCTTTCTCTCCAATTTGGATGCTCCTCATCCTCCACCCCCATGTAATTGCTGTGGCTAGGACTCATAGTACAGAATTGTGTAGAGGTGGCAAGAATGGGCATCTTGCCTTATTCCTCATCTTTTAGTTTCAGGGAATGCTTTCAGGTTGTTCAGTATGATGTTAATTGTGGGTTTTTGTGTACAGTCTTTATTATGTTGAGACAATTTCTTTCTATTTCTAATTTATTGAGAATTTCATCATAAGAGGTTATTGAATATTGTCAAAGTTGCTTTTGCATCTGTTTAAATGGTCATTCTGGGTAGTGTTTTTCTTTTGGCAATTTTAATATCTTTGTTATAGGTCTATTCAGATTGTCTTTTTCTTTTTGAGTTAATTTTAGAATTTGTGTGTTTCTAGGACTTTCCCCCTTTTATTTAGTTGTCAAATTTGTTAGCATACAGTTTTTATAGTATTTTTTGATGGTCCTTTTATTTCCATAAGATCAGTAGGAGTGTACCTTCTTTCATTTCTAATTCTAGCAGTGTGAGTCCCATCTCTTTTGCCTTGATTACTAAAGCTAGTTTTATCAATTTTCTTTCTTTTGTTAGGGAATCAGCTTTCTGTTTAATTGATTTTATTATTTTTCTATTCTCTATTCATTAATTTCCATTCTCATCTACCATTTCTTTTCACTTTCGGCTTTTTTTCTTTTATTTGTTTATTTTTGGCTGCACCGGGTCTTCGTTGCTTTGTAAGGACTTTCTCTGGTTGTGGTGGGCAGGGGCTGCTCTTCACTGTGGTGTGCAGGTTCTCATTGTAGTGGTTTCTCTAGTTGCAGAACATGGGCTCTAGGCGTGTGGGACTCCGTAGTTGTATCTGACGGGCTCAGTAGTTGTGGCTTGCAGTCTCTGGAGCTCAGGCTCAGTTCTTGTGGTGCACAGATTTAGTTGCTCCACAGCATGTGGAATCCCCTGGATCCCCTACATTGGCAGCTGGATTCCTATCCACTGTGCTTCCAGGGAAGTCCTTGCTTTAGGTTTATTTTGCTCGTATTTTTCCAGTTTCTTAATGTACAAGGTTAGGTTACTGATTTGAGATCTTATTTTTTCCATAAAATAAGTATTTATTGCTATAAATGTCTTTGTGAGCACTGCTTTTTGCTGTATCTAAGTTTTGGTATGTGTCTTATTTTTATTCCTTTTTTATTTCTTTGACCCACAGATTATTTAGGAATATATAATGGCACCCCACTCCAGTACTCTTGCCTGGAAAATCCCATGGATGGAGGAGCCTGGTAGGCTGCAGTCCATGGGGTTGCTAAGAGTCGGACACGACTGAGCGGCTTCACTTTCACTTTTCACTTTCATGAATTGGAGAGGGAAATGGCAACCCACTCCAGTGTTCTTGCCTGGAGAATCCCAGGGACGGGGGAGCCTGGTGGGCTGCTGTCTATGGGGTCGCACAGAGTTGGACACGACTGAAGCAACTTAGCAGCAGCAGCAGTTTAATTCCCATATGTTTCTGAGTTTTCTACTTTTTATTGTTACTGATTTCTAGTGTTGGAAAGCATAATTTTGTATCATGTCTATCCTCTTAATCTTTTAATCGTTTCTATTTTCTGTACATTCACTGTGGTTTGTTTTATGGTCTGTCTGTCTTGGTCTGTCTATGGTCTGTCTTAGAGGTTGGCCATGTACACTTGGAAAGAATGTATATTCTGTTCCTATTTTGTGGGGTGTTCTGTGAATGTTGTATAAATAAATGGTTGGTTTATAGTGTTGTCTGAATCTTCTGTTTCCTTGTTGATCTTCTAGTTAATTGTTCTTTTAAAGAAAGGAGAGTGTTGAAATCTTAAACTATTATGTTGACTTACCTATTTCTCCCTTCATTATTCAGTTTTGCTTCATATATTTTTATGTTCTATTAGGTGCACATATGCTTATAATTGTTATGTCTTTCTCATGGGTTGACTCTTTAATCATTGTAAAATGCCACTCTTTTTGTCTAGCAACATTTTTTTAATGTCTATTTTTTCTGACATTAGTATAGCCACTTGAGGTTTCTTGTGGTTACTGTTTGCATAATATATCTTTTAGCATCCCTTTACTTTGAATTTGTTTGTATTTTGAATCTAAAATATCTTCTGTAGATAGCATATAGTTGGATCTTGTTGTTTGTAATTCAGTCTGACAGTGTCTGCCTTTGATTGTTTAATGTAGTTACATTTAACATGATTATTGATGTATAGGCATATGTGATTTTATTGTGTCTCACTTTATTGCACTTCATAGATATTGTAGTTTTTACAAATTGAAACTTTGTGGTAACCCTATGTTTAGCGAATCTCGGTTCCATTTTTCCAACAGCGTTTTCACACTTCATGTCTCTGTCACATTGTGGTTATGTTTGCAATATTTCACACTTTTTCATTAGTGAATTTCTTAAAGTGATCTATGATCAGTGACCTTTGTTTGATGTTACTGCTATAACTTGTTGAAGGCTTAGATGGTGGTTAGTATATTTTTAGCAATAAAGTGTTTTTTTTTTAATTAAAATTTTAGTGGATTATAGTTGACTTAGTGTTGTGTGCAACAAAGTATTTTAAAATTAAGGTTGTACATTGTTTTTTCAGACATAAAGCCATTTCACATTTAATGGAGTACATTATAGGGTAAATATAACTTTTATATGCAACGGGAAACCAAAAAATTCTTGCGACTTGCTTTATTGTGATATTTGTTTTTTTGCAGTGGTTTAAAACCAAACCTGCAATATCTTTGAGGTGTGCCTGTACTTGGATTTGTATTTGCCCTTTTACCTTGTTTTTTATGTTTGTGTCTTTTTTGTTGCTCTGTCCCTCCTTATTGCTTTCTTTTGCATTGAATTAATATCATCTCATCTGAAAGTGAAAGTGAAGTCGCTCAGTCGTGTCTGACTCTTTGCGACCCCATGGACCGTAGCCTATCAGGCTCCTCCGTCCATGGGATTTTCCAGGCAAGAGTGCTGGAGTGGATTGCCATTTCCTTCTCCAGGAGATCTTCCCACCCCAGGAATCGAACCCAGGTCTCCTGCATTGCAGGCAGACGCTTTACCGTCTGAGCTACCAGGGAAGCCCATCTCATCTAGCATTTTAATTTCTTGAATGTTTTTTTTGCACTATATATTTTTGAAGTAACTTTCTTACTGCTTGCTCATGGGTTTACTGTATACATCGTAGCTTATCAGAGTCTGCTTCAGATTTATATTAACTTACTTTCCATGAGATTTAGAAAAATTAGTCTTGCATAGCTGTATTCCCTTTCCTATGTTTTAATATTGCTAACATATTATATCTGTAAATGTTACAAACCCAATAATGCATGGTTTTAATTATTGCTTTATATAATTTTGTGTCTTTTAGGCTAGCTGAAAGAAGGAGATCAATTATATATTTATAACCTTTGCTATACTAAGCTTATTTATCATTTCTGGTTCTCTTCATTTATTCTTGGAGATTCAAGTTACCATTTGGAGTTATTTCCTTATTTAGCTCAATATAATTTGCTCCCATGTACTTCTGTTGTGCTGTTATCAGGAAATATATTATAATTTTATATGTTATGGTCCCAATAATACATACATATTGTTTTATACAACTGCTTTTTTAATTGGGTAGGAGAAGAAAGGAGTAAACTGTGCATTTGTGCCTTTTTTTTTATAATTTCATAATTACCTTTACTGGTGCTTTTTGCTTTTCCATAAGAATTGAATTATGACTATTTGGCTTTATTTACTTTCAATCTGACTAATTTCCTTCTTTTAAGGAGGATCTGCTGCTAGTACCAGAGTCTCTGTTTTTGTTTATCTTGGAGTATCTTTAATTTGCTTTTCTAAAAAAAGATAGATTTGCTGAACACATAGCCTTCTTAGTTAACAATTTCGTTGAGCACTTTGAGTATTATTTCACTGCCTCTGGCCTCTATTTTGCTGAGAAGTCAGGTGTTAATCCTACTGGGACTCCCTTGCAAGGACTTCCTTGCTGCACTTAGTTGTGCCCCACATTTCTTTGATGTTCTGATCATTTTTCATCATTCTTTTTTTCTCTATATTCTTCAGGTTGCATAATCTTTATTGATCCTTTGTGCAGTTCTGCTTATTATTACTTGTGGTAATTCAGATCTACTATTGGTCCTTATAGTGAAGTTTCCACTTCAGTTATTGTATTTTTCAACTCCAGAATTTCCATTCTGTTCTTTTTTATAATTCTGGTGTCTTTATTGATAGTTTCTACTTGCTGCAACATTTCATCATACCCTTTTTACTCTCTAATTATGGTTCTCTTTAGTCTTTGAATATATTTATAATGGATGCTTTGAAGACTTTGTTAAATTTGATATCTAGTTGCTCTCACAGGCAGTTTTTGTTGACTGATTTCCCCCCCAGTGTATGGGTTGTACTTTCCAGGTTCCTTGCATGACTAATTTTTGTTGGAAATTAGATATTTTAGATAATATATTGTAGTAACTTTGGGTACTAGTTTCTCCCTGTGATGCTTTTTATTACTATTTGCTAGTTTATTGGCCAAGTAACTGGCTGTATTATTTCAGTAGAGTCTATTTCTGTCTTGCACTGGTAAACTTCTGATACTGCTTCTCAGGGAGCATATTTTTGGTTATGTCCACAGTCACCTTGGGGTAATGGTGATTTTTGGGGGTTCTCTTTGACTGACTCTGTCCCTGACTGTAACCAAATGTTGAACTCTACTAATTGCTAGGTGATTATTTAATTACTTTCAACAATGCACTGATACATAAATTGCTCACTAGCTGAACCAGTGAAATATAGAATCCTTTGAAGAGATAGTTCTGGAAATGTGTTGAGTTTTTTTTTTTTTTACTTTGGGCAGTCTCCTCTCGGCCATGTCCTTCTAAGATTCTCTCACACAAACTATCCAGCTTACAAATTAGCTTATATGTCCAGTGATTCTACCAATATCATCCCAATTTCCCTTTACCAAACCTCTACTAATTATGATAATGCCCTTAGGTTTGAACTTCTCCACTCTGTTGCAAATGAAGTCAGTTCCTTTTGCAAGAGAATAGTTCTCTGGTTTACAGCATGTTCTCCCTCAAGGCAAAATTCTCTTAAGTTATGGCTGTGGAGTTGGAAGAGGTGACCATGGCAAGCTTCTTTGTTGGTGACACTTCCAATTTAACAGCCAAGTGCTTAGTGGTAGTGGGGAGGGGACAACACCTTTGGCTATTTTCTTTGTTTGACCCTTGTAGTATAGAATCACTGCCTTATAAACCAGGAGAAGGATAATTGGGTCTCAGTATTCTCATCAGCACCACACCCAGGGTAGAGCCTTCTTGGGAGTTGGACAGAAGAGACCCAACTCTCACCTACACTTGCCCGTAACACTTGCCTTTTGATGAAAGAGGAGAGTGAAAATATTGGCTTAAAACTCAACATTCAGAAAACTAAGATCATGGCAAAGGGTCCCATCACTTTATGGCAAATAGATGGGGAAACAATGGAAACAGTGAGAGATTTTATTTTGGGGGGCTCCAAAATCACTACAGATGGTGACTGCAGCCATGAAATTAAAAGACGCTTGCTCCTTGGAAGGAAAGTTATGACCAACCTAGACAGCATATTAAAAAACAGAGACATTACTTTGCCAACAAAGGTCCGTCCAGTCAAAGCTATGGTTTTTCCAGTGGTCATGTGTGGATGTGAGAGTTGGACCATAAAGAAAGCTGAGCACCAAAGAATTGATGCTCTTCAACTGTGATGTTGGAGAAGACTCTTGAGAGTCCCTTGGACTGTAAGGAGATCCAACTAGTCAATTCTAAAGGAAATCAGTCCTGAATATTCATTGGAAGGACTGATGCTAAAGGGGAAACTCCAGCACTTTGGCCACCTAATGAGAAGAACTGACTCATTGGAAAAGACCTTGATGCTGGGAAGATTGAAGGCAAGAGGAGAAGGGGATGACAGAGGATGAAATGGTTGGATGGCATCACTGACTCAACGGACATGAGTTTGAGTAGGCTCCGGGAGTTGATGATGACAGGGAAGCCTGGTGTGCTGCAGTCCATGGGGTCGCAAAGAGTCAGACACGACTGAATGACTGAACTGAACTGAATAGATAGGTGGGGGAGGAATACTAACATACCACTTGTCTGGGACTATAGCTCTCAAACTGGAAGCTGGATCCCTGTGTTCTTGGGTATACCAGTCTGGAGTAAAATTTCCATCTTGCTGAGTTAGGTTGGAGGAAGAGGAAGCAGATCTCAGTTCAAATACTGCAGTCTGTAAATATTCTTAACAAATTACAGAAACTTTTCTTAAGTGTGTGTTTCTGTAGTTACTGTATGTACTTGAACCATATCCAGAGAGTTTAACTGGTTGTTTTAAAGTAATTTTCACTAGTTTCTCTGGTAAGTGAATCTGATGAGTTCCTCATTAGAGCCACAACAGCCACTCCCTTTATTTCCTCTTTCTGGAAAAAGCATTCTTTTAAATAAGATCTGTTAGAACTTCTGCTGCACTTTATGTTTCAAGCTCTCTATCTTACCTTCCATCTCTTTCTCTGTACATCTGTGTTTCTCCTTTAGTTCATAATCCAGTTTGCCAATGATGTCTCTAACTCTTATCTATATAACTTTCTTCTGAGTTTCTAATTTTGTTGACTGTATTTCAAATTACCTTTGGTACTATTTAGGTTTTTTTTTTCTTTTAATCTGCCTAGTATGTCAAGGGAGAGTTTCATCCTCTTCTTTTGTCATCTTTTCCTGTGGCTTTGCTCCTAATTGTTTATGGGAACAAAAGTGCATCTTTATGGTATATATCTGACCCATTCTTAAATTCTAAGAAAATTTGATTTCTTGCTTACTAAGCTTGTTGTTTGTCATGAATGACTTAAATGTTATGAAATGCTCTTTCTGTGTAAATTAAGATGGTTTTGATCTTAATTAAAACAGGAGGGCTTCCATATGACTTTTCATATATTTAAATGGAGGTGACATTGAATTAGAATATCACTTTTGGGGAAACTCATATTAAATTGACGGATAGAGGCATTAAAAGCTGATTGCTGTTAGATCCAAGACAGATGAGACATTATGTGCCCCTTGATGGAAGAACAGCCTACCTCCTCTGAAGTAGCTTTGGGAAAAAAGTCTGTCTAAATTTGGCTTAGCAATTTAGAGGAAGTACGTAGGATAGAGGATGAAATGAAACTATGCTATGGGGATGCACTTACAGAAATCTGGATTATATAAAATTCTCAAGGACAAACAACTATGTTTCTTCAAATAAAATGTAAGGAGAAAGAGTGCATATGAAAGATGGAGAAGGGGAGAAAGAAAGAGCAGAAGAACCAGCAAGAGAGGGCAAGTGAGCACAGAGATTAAAAGAAAAAGAAAGTATCTATCAATTGATAGCAACATGTGGACTTCAACTGCCTCCTGATTCAAATAAACAATTTGTGCCAAAAAAAAAAAAAAAATTGGCATTTTTGGGTAGGTGGGAGGTAGGGAGGTTCAGGAGAGAGAGGACATATGTATACCTATGGCTGATTCATGTTGATGTATGGCTGAAACCAACACAATATTGTAAGACAATTATCCTTCAATTAAAAATAAATTTAAGTTTTAAACAGTGACATTTATGAAACATTTGAACTTTTGAATATTTGGGGCATATTTGACATTAAGGAACTTTTATTCATTTTTCTGTCTACTAATAGTGTTGTGGCTATCTTAAAAATACTTATTCTTTAGAAGTAACATTGAGATATGGGAATTTGAAATTCATCAGTAAAATTATATGATATATGTTGTTGTTGTTCAGTTGCTCAGTCATGTCCATCATTTTGTAACCCCATGGGCTGCAGCACACCAGGTTTCTCTGTCCTTCACCGTCTTCCAGAGCCTGCTCAAACTCACGTCCATTGAGTTGGTGATGCCATGTCCATTGAGCCGGTGATACCATCCAGCCATCTCGTCCTCTGTCATCCCCTTCTCCTTCTGCCTTCAATCTTTCCCAGCATCAGGGCCTTTTCCAATGAGTTGGCTCTTACATCAGGTGGCCAAAGTATTGGAGCTTCAGCTTTAGCATCAGTCCTTCCAGTGAATAGTTAGGGATGATTTCCTTTAGGATTAACTGGTTTGACTTCCTTGTTGTCCAAGGGACTCTCAAGAGTCTTCTCCAAGACTATAACATGATATATGTGAAATGCTTCAAAAGAGCATGGGAGGAGGGTAGTGGCGGGGAGAATAGAAGAAACAAAGTGGCTGAGGCTATGAGATGTTAATTCTTGAAGATGGGTGATGGATAAGATTCATTACTGGTTTTTAAATTTTTTTTATTTTTGCATATATTTGGAATTGGCTTTCTTATTACTTGCCACTTAGGCCTGGTAATCTTGATTCTTATTGGGGAGTGGAATTTGCAAACTAAAGTGAGGTCAAAAAGAGTATTAATGAGTACATAGCTCATCCTGATGTGTAGACTTTCTAAGTTTGAATCATCTATGAAACTAAGGCCATGGTTTCCAAACACTGACAATTTCCCTAAATGAAATCATCAAATGCTTTTTTTTTTTTATGGTGAAGAAATGTGCTCTGCTATAAAATGTCTATGAAATCAAGCCCATATCCCTTTTTCAGTTATATGCTGAATTCTAAAATACTTTTATGTTTTACGGTTTGTTCTTTTTCAAAAGTTTTTTCAAAATACTCATTAGGTATAAGCATGTGCCAGGTTTTTGAGAATGGCAACTAAATCACCCCACAATTTATAGAAGGCTACAGTGTGCAGATTTTATTTTCTTGAGCTTCAAAATCACTGTGAACAGTGACTGCAGCCAGGAAATTTAAAAATGCTTGCCCCTTAGAAGAAAAGCTATGACAAACCTAGATAGCATATTAAAAATCAGAGACATTACTTTGCTGACAAAGGTCCATCTAGTCAAAGCTATAGTTTTTCCAGTAGTCATGTATGGATGTGAGAGTTGGACTATAAAGAAGGCTGTGTGCTGAAGAATTGATGCCTTCTAATTGTGGTGCTAGAA
Source organism: Bos indicus (assembly GCF_029378745.1). Taxonomy (NCBI): domain Eukaryota; kingdom Metazoa; phylum Chordata; class Mammalia; order Artiodactyla; family Bovidae; genus Bos; species Bos indicus. Next base: position 22,018,481 of record NC_091767.1, read on the forward strand.
AAGACTCTTAAGAGTCCCTTGGACAGCAAGGAAATCAAACCAGTCAATCCTAAAGGAAATCAATCCTGAATATTCATTGGAATGACTGATGCTGAAGCTGAAGCTCTAATACTTTGACTACCTAATGCATAGAGCCAACTCATTGGAAAAGACCCTGATGCTGTGACAGATTGAGGGCAGGAGGAGAAGGGGGCAACAGATAATGAAATGGTTGGATGGCATCACTGACTCAACAGACATGAATTTGAGCAAACTCTTGGAGATGGTGAAGGACAGGAAAGCCTGACGTGCTGCAGTCCATGGGGTCACGAAGAGTCAGATATGACTGAGCGACTGAAAACAACAATGTCCTGGGGAAGACATACTACATGACAAGATGAAAAACCTCCAAAAGATACAAATAATCACCAAAGCAACAGAATAAATGTTATATGAGTTTTTTTGCCAACTAAAAATTTGAAACCCAAAATTCCTAATTTCTGCCATCTGAGGTATTTTTCAGCTATAATATACCCTGATTATTCCCTACCTCCCTAAGATAACAAGGGGGCATTAGTTGGGAAAAATAGGAGAGAATGGGAAAAAGGACTCTGTTAACGTTAATTTAGGCACCAACATAAGATCTCTACGTTCATTCCTTCTCTTGGAATATGTGGACTTTTCCTTATCATGGATTGAACAGTTAACAGGTAGTGGGACTCCAGGCTCACAGCCACCCACAGGCAGATCCCACTTTCCCTTTGGGGTTATTTATTAGGGCTATGTTCATAAAGTGTGTGAGAGGCTGAGAAATTATGATTTATCTACAATAACTGTACACACTCATCTTTCTTCTTCAATCTGTTAGTTGTTGATGAGTCACTCAGTCGTGTCTGACTCTTTGTGACCCCATGGACTATAGCATGCCAGGCTTCCTTGTCCTTCACCATCTCTCGGAGTTTGCTCAAACTCATGTCCATTGAGTCGGTGATGCCATCCAACCATCTCGTCCTCAGTCTGGTAGAGAAACAGTCTTTTAACGCTTGTACTAAATCATATAGAACACATTTGGCAGCAGTTTTATAGTTTGGTTTGCTGTATTCCCCTTTAGTTTGTCTATTGAAGGGCATGTTTTTGTAAAAGGGAGAAATAAGCTTTGCTCTTAATTGAATATTTAGGATCTTGCTCATCAGTGATAAATGAAATGAACAAGGTTGGTATATAACCATGTTTTGATGAGTGATTGATTACTTATATTTTCTGAGAGATGGACAGATACCTGCAGTGATAGAGTAGACAATGAATCAGATCTGACTAGTTCCTAGGAAGAAGGTTGTCAAAGGTAAATGGAGAAGTTGAGGAGATAAATGACATTTTGATGAATGATTGACTTCATGTACATGAAGACACATGGAGTCATTCAGAAAGTAAACTTTCTTTTTTTATGAAAACTGCTTTTAAAATCCCGTCAAAAGATTGAAAGAAAGTAGGTTTTAACATCATAGTTAAAACAGGGGAAAAAAGTGTCATAGGATTATCTAAGAAAATGCAGTTACCAGACCCAAGATTCAAACCAGGCAGTACATTTAATTATTGATTGAACACCTATTATGTAAGTAAGTTTCTTTTCCATAGTTCCTGGTTTTCCAGTGTATCTAGTTTGGAGAGTAGAAATTGTACAAAAGTAAAATTACTCCAATAAATGGTCTGTGAGAAATATGGACCAGGTGGTTTGGGAGTACAAACAAGAAAATATTTACTGTGAGTTGGTCTGACCAGGTTCTTGGAAAGAAGTGATTTGAACTGGAAATGGATGGATGACTGAAATTTCAATAGGCAGAAATAGCATAGGTTTATACATTTACTTGACAATTATACATGGTAACTTTTATGTGTCAGTTGTTATGCTAAATAGACAATGAATCAATTATAATAACAGTGTGACAAAGTACTGTAATAGAACAAGGTATTTGTGGAACACAGAGGAAAGACAGATAGCAAATGAGCCAAATTGGAGTAAAGAGGACTGTCTTCCAGGTGGAGGGACAGCGGTTACAAAGGGCCAGCGGCAAGAAGGGGCCTACCCAGGCTGCTTGGAGCTGCGAGCCCAAGAACTGCTCTGCTCACTATGGTGGCCCTTGGTCACATGCAGCTGCTGAACACTTGAAATGGAGCAAATACGACTAAGAAACCAGATTTTTATTTAATTTTAATTAACTTAAGCTTAAAAATTGATATCTGTTTCAATATATTTGGAACAAATAACAACTTGATTATGTGAATCTGCTTTTTCAAAGTAAACGTTATTACATTTAAATAAAGAGTAAATATGTCTTATGACAATTTAGCATCTGAATTGAGGTGGACTGTTGGTGTACAGTACAGGCCAGATTCCAAAGATTTTGTTTGGAAAAGAATGTATAAAATTTCATAACTTTTTAATATTAACTGTATGTTGACATAATATTTTGGATATTTTAGACTACTTAAATTAATTTTACCTGTTTCTTTGTACTTTAAAAAAAATTTTATTTTGTATTGGGTATAGCTGATTAACAATGTTGTGTTAGTTCCAGGTATACAGCAAAGTGATTCAGTTATACATATACATGTATCTATTCTTTTTCAGAGTCTTTCCCCATTTAGGTTATTACAAAGTATTGAGCAGAGTTCTCTGCTATACAGAGGTACTTATTGGATATCTATTTTAAATACAACAGTGTGTACATGTCGATCTCAAACCCCCAGTGTATCCCTCCCTTCTACCTTTTCCCCTCTGGTAACCATAGTTTCTTTCTCTGAGTCTGTAAGTCTGTTTCTGTTTTATAAATAAGTTCGTTTGTGTCATTTTTTTTTTTAGATTCCACATGTAAGCAATACCATAGGATACTTGTCTTTCCTTTGTCTGACTTACTTTAGTTAATATGATAATCTCCAGATCCATCCATGTTGCTGCAAGTAGCATTATTTCATTTTTTTAATGACTGAGTAATATTCTGTTGTACATACATACCACATCATCTTTATCCATTCCTCTGTCAGTGGACATTTAGGTTTCTTCCATGTCTTGGCCATTGTAAACAGTGCTGCAGTAAGCACTGGGGTGCCTGTATCCTTTCACACAATGTTCTTCTCTAGATATATGCCTTGGAGTGGGATTGCTGGATCATATGGTAGGTTCCCTGGTGGCTCAGTGGTAAAGAGTCTGCCTGCAGTGCAGGAGTGGCAGGAGACTTAGGTTCGATGGCATGGCAACCTGCTCCAGTATTCTTGCCTGGAGAATCCCATGGACAGAGGATCCCAGTGGGCTATAGTCCATAGGGTTGCAAAGAGTCAGATATAACTGAAGCGACTTATAGCATAAAGCACACATGGTAGCTCTATTTTTAGTTTCTTAAGAAACCTCCATACTGTTCTCCATGGTGACTGTACCAATTTACATCCCCACTAACAGTGTAGAAGGATTCTCTTTTCTTCACATCCTCTCCAGCATTGGTGACATCTGTTCTGACTGGTGTGAGGTGATGTCTCATTGTGGTTTTGCTTTGCATGTGATATCTCACTGTGGTTTTGATTTGCATCTCTCATGAAATTAAAAGACGCTTACTCCTTGGAAGGAAAGTTATGACCAACCTAGATAGCATATTCAAAAGCAGAGACATTACTTTGCCAACAAAGGTCCATCTAGTCAAGGCTATGGTTTTTCCTGTGGTCATGTATGGATGTGAGAGTTGGACTGTGAAGAAGGCTGAGCACCAAAAAATTGATGCTTTTGAATTGTGGTGTTGGAGAAGACTCTTGAGAGTCCCTTGGACTGTAAGGAGATCCCACCAGTCCATTCTGAAGGAGATCAGCCCTGGGATTTCTTTGGAGGGAATGATGCTGAAGCTGAAACTCCACCACTTTGGCGAAGAGTTGACTCATTGGAAAAGACTTTGATGCTGGGAGGGATTGGGGGCAGGAGGAGAAGGGGACGCCAGAGGATGAGATGGCTGGATGGCATCACTGACTCGATGAACGTGAGTCTGGGTGAACTCTGGGAGCTGGTGATGGACAGGGAGGCCTGGCGTGCTGCGATTCATGGGGTCGCAGAGTCGGACACGACTGAGCAACTGAACTGAACTGAATCATTAGCAGTGTTGAGCATCTTTTCACATACCTCTTGCCCATCTGTATGTCCTCTTGGAGAAATGTCTACTTAGGTCTTCTGCCTATTTTTTTAATGCATTTTTTTTTAAACTTTGAGCTACATGAGCTGTTTGTAAATTTTGGAGATTAATCCCCTGTTGGTCGCATTGTTTGTAAGTATTTTCTCCCATTTTGCGAGTTCATTTTCTTTTCATTTTGTTTGCATTCCTTTACTGTGCAAAAGCTTCTGAGTTTAATTGGGTCCTTTTTGTTTATTTTTGTTTTAATTTCTATTACTTTAGGAGATGGGATGAAAAAGATATTGCTGTGATTTATGTTAAAGAGTATTCTATCTATGTTTTCCTCTTAAGAGTTTTGTAGTATCAGGTGTAACACTTAGGTCTTTAATCCGTTTTGGATTTATTTTTAGGTATGGTGTTAAAGAATGTTCTGATTTTATTTTATTTTATTTTTTATAGGTAGCTTTCCAGTTTTCCTGGCACCACTTATTGAAGAGACTGACTTTTTTGTATTGTATAGACTTGTCCCCTTTTGTCATATATTAACTGACCCTATGTGTGAGGGTTTCTATCCTGGGCTTTATATCCTGTTCCACTGATTTATATTTGTGTTTTTGTGCCAATACCATACTGTTTTGATGACTGTTGCTTTGTAGTATAGTCTAAAGTCAGGGAACCTGATTCCTCCAACTCCATATTTCTTTATCAAGATTGCTTTGGGCATTTGGGGTCTTTTGTGTCTCCATACAAATTTAAAATCTTTTTGTTCTAGTTCTGTGAAAAATGCAATTGGTAATTTGATAGGGATTGCTCTGAATCTGTGATTCCCTTGGATAGTATAATCATTTTGACAACATTGATTCTTCCAGTTCAAGAACATGGTATATTTTTCCATCTGTGTCACCTTTGATTTCTTTCATCTTATAGTTTTTGCCTTGGATAGTATAATCATTTTGACAACATTGATTCTTCCAGTCCAAGAACATGGTATATTTTTCCATTTGTGTCACCTTTGATTTCTTTCATCTTATAGTTTTCAGATTATAGGTCTTTTGCCTCCTCAGATAGGTTTATTCCTAGGTATTTTATTCTTTTTGATGCCGTGGTAAATGGGGTTATTTCTTTAATTTCTCTTTCTGATCTTTCATTGTTAGTGTGTAAAAATATCCACAGATATTTTAAAACAGATTTCTATGTATTAGTTTCATATCCTGCAACTTTATAGAATTCATTGATGAGCTCTAGTAGTTTCCTGGTAGCATTTTTAGGATTTTCTGTGTATAATATCATGTCACTGCAAACAGTGACAGTTTTAGGTCTTCTTTTCCCATTATTTGGATTCCCATTGTTTCTTTTTCTTCTTTCACTGCTGTAACTAGGAATTCCAAAACTATGCTGAATAAAGTTGGTGAGAGTCAACATTCTTGTCTCATTCCTGATGTCAGAGGAAATGTTTCAGCTTTTCCTGGTTGAGTATGATGTTAGCTGTAGGTTTGTCATATGTAGCATTTGTGAGGTATGGTCCCTCTATGCCTAACTTCTGGAAAGTTTTTGTCTGTATTACAAATGAGTGTTGAATTTTGTCAAAAGCACTTTCTGTATCTATTTAGATGATCATATGATTTTTATTCTTCAATTTTTAAAAATTAATTTTATTGGATTATATTTGCTTTATAATGTTTGCGGTGAAACAAAGTGAATTAGTCATATGTATACATATGTCTGATGCTGTAAAGAGCAATATTGCATAGGAACCTGGAATGTCAGGTCCATGAATCAAGGCAAAATGGAAGTGGTCAAATAAGAGATGGCAAGAGTGAATGTCGACATTCTAGGAATCAGCGAACTGAAATGGACTGGAATGGGTGAATTTAACTCAGATATAATTATCTACTACTGCGGGCAGGAATCCCTCAGAAGAAATGGAGTGCCCATCATGGTCAACAAAAGAGTCCGAAATGCAGTCCTTGGATGCAATCTCAAAAACGACAGAATGATCTCTGTTCATTTCCAAGGCAAACCATTCAGTATCACAGTAATCCAAGTCTATGCCCCAACCAGTAATGCTGAAGAAGCTGAAGTTGAACGGTTCTATGAAGACCTACAAGACCTTTTAGAACTAACACCCGAAAAAGATGTCCTTTTCATTATAGGGGACTAGAATGCAAAAGTAGGAAGTCAAGAAACACCTGGAGTAACAGGCAAATTTGGCCTTGGAATATGGAATGAAGCAGGGCAAAGACTAATAGAGTTTTGCCAAGAAAATGCACTGGTCATAACAAACACACTCTTCCAACAACACAAGAGAAGACTCTATACATGGACATCACCAGATGGTCAACACCAAAATCAGATTGATTATATTCTTTGCAGCCAAAGATGGAGAAGCTCTATACAGTCAGCAAAAACAAGACCAGGAGCTGACTGTGGCTCAGACCATGAACTCCTTATTGCCAAATTCAGACTTAAATTGAAGAAAGTAGGGAAAACCACTAGACCATTCAGGTATGACCTAAATCAAATCCCTTATGATTATACACTGGAAGTGAGAAATAGATTTAAGGGCCTAGATCTGATAGATAGAGTGCCTGATGAACTATGGAATGAGGTTCGTGACATTGTATAGGAGACAGGGATCAAGACCATCCCCATGGAAAAGAAATGCAAAAAAGCAAAATGGCTGTCTGGGGAGGCCTTACAAATAGCTGTGAAAAGAAGAGAAGTGAAAAGCAAAGGAGAAAAGGAAAGATATAAACATCTGAATGCAGAGTTCCAAAGAATAGCAAGAAGAGAATAAGAAAGCCTTCCTCAGCGATCAATGCAAAGAAATAGAGGAAAACAACAGAATGGGAAAGACTAGAGATCTCTTCAAGAAAATCAGAGATACCAAAGGAATATTTCATGCAAAGATGGGCTCGATAAAGGACAGAAATCGTGTGGACGTAACAGAAGCAGAAGATATTAAGAAGAGCTGGCAGGAATACACAGAAGAACTGTACAAAAAATATCTTCATGACCCAGATAACCATGATGGTGTGATCACTCATCTAGAGCCAGACATCCTGGAATGTAAAGTCAAGTGGGCCTTAGAAAGCATCACTATGAACAAAGCTAGTGGAGGTGATAGAATTCCAGTTGAGCAATTCCAAATCCTGAAAGATGATGCTGTGAAAGTGCTGCACTCAGTATGCCAGCAAATTTGGAAAACTCAGCAGTGGCCACAGGACTGGAAAAGGTCAGTTTTCATTCCAATCCCAAAGAAAGGCAATGCCATAGAATGCTCAAACTACCACACAATTGCACTCATCTCACATGCTAGTAAAGTAATGCTCAAAATTCTCCAAGCCAGGCTTCAGCAATATGTGAACCGTGAACTTGCTGATGTTCAAGCTGGTTTTAGAAAAGACAGAGGAACCAGAGATCAAATTGCCAACATCTACTGGATCATCAAAAAAGCAAGATAGTTCCAGAAAACCATCTATTTCTGCTTTATTGACTATGCCAAAGCCTTTGACTGTGTGGATCCCAATAAACTGTGGAAAATTCTGAAAGAGATGGGAATACCAGACCACCTGATCTGCCTATGAGAAATCTGTATGCAGGTCAGGAAGCACCAGTTAGAACTGGACATGGAACAACAGACTGGTTCCAAATAGGAAAAGGAGTATGTCAAGACTGTATATTGTCACCCTGCTTATTTAACTTATATGCAGAATACGTCATGAGAAACGCTGGACTGGATGAAACACAAGCTGGAATCAAGATTGCCGGGAGAAATATCAATAACCTCAGATATGCAGATGCCACCACCGTTATGGCAGAAAGTGAAGAGGAACTAAAAAGCCTCTTGATGAAAGTGCAAGTGGAAAGTGAAAAAGTTGGTTTAAAGCTCAACATTCAGAAAATGAAGATCATGACATCCTGTCCCATCACTTTATGGGAAGTAGATGGGGAAACAGTGGAAACAGGGTCAGACTTTATTTTTGGGGGCTCCAAAATCACTGCAGATGGTGATTGCAGCCATGAAATTAAAAGATGCTTACTCCTTGGAAGGAAAGTTATGACCAACCTAGATAGCATATTCAAAAGCAGAGACATTACTTTGCCAACAGAGGTCCGTCTAGTCAAGGCTATGGTTTTTCCAGTGGTCATGTATGGATGTGAGAGTTGGACTGTGAAGAAGGCTGAGTGCCAAAGAATTGATGCTTTTGAATTGTGGTGTTGGAGAAGACTCTTGAGAGTCCCTTGGACTGCAAGGAGAGCCAACCAGTCCATTCTGAAGGAGATCAGCCCTGGGATTTCTTTGGAGGGAATGATGCTGAAGCTGAAACTCCAGTACTTTGGCCACCTCATGTGAAGAGTTGACTCATTGGCAAAGACTCTGATGCTGGGAGGGATTGGGGGCAGGAGGAGAAGGGGACGCCAGAGGATGAGATGGCTGGATGGCATCACTGACTCGATGGACTTGAGTCTGGGTGAACTCCGGGAGTTGGTGATGGACAGGGAGGCCTGGCATGCTGCGATTCATGGGGTCGCAAAGAGTCAGACACGACTGAGCAACTGAACTGACTGACTATGTAGACAATTGTGTTAGTCAAGTACTTAGGGAAATTTGTTGGACTTATGAACAAATTGGACTTACACACTCACTCTTGAAATGGCACTCATTCATATGTACTGTACTGACTTTTGAGTTTTGATGTTCTTTCTTTAGTTGCTTTAGGTGTAAGGTTAGGTTGGCTGTTTGGGATTTTTGTTTCCTAAGGTACGATTATATTGCTATTCACTTCCCTCTTAGAATGGCTTTTGATGCTATTTGGATCATTGTGCTTTCATTTTCATTTGTCTCTGTGTTTTTTCATTTCCTCTTGGATTTCTTCAGTGATCTTTAGTAGCATATTGTTAAGCCTCCATGTGCTTTTGTTTTTAACAGGCTTGTTTTTTTTTCCTTGTAGCTGATTTCTAATCTCACAGATACTAAGATTAAAAGATGCTCAGTCAGAAAAGATGCTTGATATGATTTCAAATTTATTAAATTGACCAAGGCTCTCTTTGTGGCCTAGCATGTGATCAATCCTGGAAAGTATTCCAGGTACACTTGAGAAGAATATATATTCTGTTACTTTTGGATGGAATGCTCTATAAATATCAATTAGGTCTCTCTGGTCTAATGTGTCACTTAAGGCATGTGTTTCCTTACGAGTTTTCTGTCTGGATGATCTGTCCATTGATGAAAGTGGGGTATTAAAGCCTGCCACTATTATTGTGTTACTGTTGCTCTCTCCTTTTATAGCTGTTAGTATTTTCCTTACATATTGAGGTGCTCCTATGTTGGGTGCATAAATATTTACAGTTGTTTTATCTTCTTTGATTGATCTCTTGATCATCATGTAGGGTCCTTCTTTGTCTCTTGTCACAGTCTGTATTTGAATGTCTGTTTTGTCTGATATGAGTATTACAACTTCAGGTTCTTCTGATTTTCATTTGCATGGAATACCTTTTCTGTCCCCTCTCTCTCAGTCTGTATGTGCCTCTAGATCTGAAGTGGGTCCCTTGTTGACAGAATATATATGAGTCTTGTTTTTGTATCCATTCAGCCAGTTGTCTTTTGGTAGGAGCATTTGATTCATTTACATTTAGTGTAACTTCAATATGTGTGTTCTTACTGCCAATTTGTTGTTTTGAATTTGTTTTTATAGGCCTTTTTTATGCCCTTCTTCTTTATTCTCTTGTGATTGGACTATCTTTAGTGTTGTGTCTGAATTCCTTTTTCTTTTTTGTGTGTATATCCATTGTAGATTTTCAGCTTGTGGTAAACCATGAGATTTTGAGATAGCAGTCTATATATATAAATAGGATTAAGTTGCTGGTCTTTTAATTCCAAATACATTTCCAATTTCCTGTGTTTGTGCTCTCTTCTCACAATTGCTGGTTTTGATATCATATTTGTCTGCAGATTATTTCCTGTCTTTATTGTATGTTTGCCTTTACCAGTGAGCTTTTCCATTTGTAAGGTTGTTTCTAGTTGTGGCCTTTTATGCTTAGAGAAGTTCCTTTAATACTTGTTGCAGAGCTTGTTTGGTGGTGCTAAATTTTCGTAGATTTTGCTTGTCTGTAAAGCTTTTGATTTCTCTTTCAAATATGAATGAGAGCCTTGTTGGCTAGAGTATTCTTGACTGTACATTCTTCCCTTTCATCACTTTAAATATATTGTGCTACTCCCTTTTGGCCTGCAGATTTTCTCCTGATTCTTATGGGAGTTCTCTCATATTTTTTGTTGCTTTTCCCTTGTTGTTTTAATATTTTTTGTCTTTAGTTTTTGTCAGTTTGATTACTGTATGTCTCAGCATGTTCTTCCGAGTTCCTTCTTGGGACTCTGTGCTTCCTGGACTTGAGTGACTGTTTCCTTTCCCATGTTGGGGAAGTTCTCTATTATCTCTTCAAATATTTTCTGAGGGCCTTTCTCTCTGTCTTCTGCTTCTGGGACTCCTAAATGTGAATGTTGGTGCATTTATACTATTGTCCCAGAGGTCTCTTAGACTGTCTTCAGTTCTTTTCATTCTTTTTTCTTTACCCTGTTCTATGGCAGTGATTTCCACCATTCTGTCTTCCAGCTCATTTACCAGTTCTTCTGCCTCAGTTATTGTTATTGGCTCCTTCTGCCATAGTTTTAATTTCAGTTATTGTACTGATTCATCTCTGTTTGTTCTTTAGTTCATATTGGTCTTTGTTTAAACATCTCTTATGTCTTTTTAATCTGTGCCTCAATTCTTCTTCTGAGATCTTGGATCATCTTTACTATCACTACTCTGACTTTTTTTCCTAAGCAATTTGTCTATGTCCACTTAGTTGTTCTTCCAGGGTTTTATCTTGCTCCTTCATCTGGGACATATTTCTCTGCTGTCTCATTTTGTCTTTCGTGATTGTGGATTCTGTTCTGCAGGCTTCAGTGTTGTAGTTGTTTCTCTTGCTGTCTGTCCCCTGGTGAATGAGGCTGTCTTGTGCAGCCTTCCTGGTGGAAGGGACTGGTTCCTGCCCACTGATGGGTAGAGTTGGGTCTTGTCCATCTGGTCACAGCGCCATGTCAGGGAATGTGATTATTGGTCATGTCAGTCAGCTGTGTGCTCAGGAAGACTTTAAACAGTCTGTCTGCTGATGGGTTGGACTGTGTTCCCACTCTGGTTGTTTGGCCTGAGGCATCCCATCACTGGAGCCTACAGGCTGTTGGGTGGGACCAAGTCTTCGTGAGAAAAACGCAGCTTCCAAGAGGACTCATGCCAGTGAGTATTCCCCAGAACTACCACCACAGTGTTTTTGTACCTGCAGTGAGCCATAGCCACCCTCCAATTCTGCAGGAGATCCTCTAGTACTCGCAGCTAAGTCTGCCCCAGCCTCTTAGGAGGTTGCTGCTTTTTCTCCTGGGTCTTGGTATACGTGAGACCCTATGTGCATCCTTCGAGAGTATAGTTTCTGTTTCCTCCAGTCCTGTGAAATTCCTGTGATCAAACCTCACTGGCCTGCAAAGCAGATTCTTTGGGGGCTACTCCTCCTGTTGCCAGACCCCCAGGCTGGGAAGCCTGACATGGTGGCCCAGAACTTTCTCTCCTGTGGGAGAACTTCTGTGGTATAACTATTTCCCAAGTGTATCCCATACACCCTGTGTGTACAAGATGTAATTTTATCATGATTGTGTCCCTTCTACCATCTTGTCGTGGCTTCTTTTCTGACTTTGGATGTAGGCTGTCTCTTTTGGTAGGTTTCAGTGTTTGTTTGCTTTTTTTGTCAGTGGGGTTCAGCAGTTAGTTGTGATTTTGGTGTTTCCATAAGAAGAGGTGACCTGGCTTCCTTCTACTCTACCTTCTTGTGTCCTCTCAAAAAGGACTTTTTTTTTCAGAACTGGAGAACTGGAGGCAGTGAACTGGCTGCTGGCTGACTGCTGGCCATCTGCACTTACAGTGCCAGACTCTGTCTCTTCCACTCTGATGTAGGATGGTGGGAAAGGAAGGCAGGAGGCAGCTGCTGCTGCCAAACAGCTCCTCCACTATCTTTTTACTTTTTAAATGTGGCTTCTAGAAGATTTAAAATTAAATATTGGTGCACATTATATTTCTATAGGCTAGCTCTGATCTAGAGTGCCATGAGGTGTGGGAGGTGAGAGAAGAGGCTGTAGTAGGCCAGAAAATGTTAGAACATGCAGGGCTTGTGATAAGGAAGGGGAAACTGTACATTTAAAAGTATTGGCTGAAAGCCTTCTAAGTGCCAGACAGACACTGTTCTGGTCATTTGGAATATGTATCAATGAATGACAGGATTCCTGCAGAGTTTACATTTTTGAGAAGGCAGTAGGGGGAGGGTATCAGCAAACAACAAAAACAAATAAGCAAACACAAATACTAGCATATGTTGGGAACATTGAGAGCTATGGAGAAAAAAGAAAAGTTGAGCCAGGAATGCTGGGGGTGTGTAGGGGAGTGAGGATCTTTGCTTTCTGTTAAGATATGATGGTTGAGGTTGACCTATCGAGGTTTATTTTGAGCAGAGAATTGAAGGAGCTGCAAGCCTGAGCCACATGTTTATCCGGGGTAACTTTTCAGGAAGAGGGACACAAAGCAAATACTTAAGGAGGAGAAGGCCTGGTGTGTTATAGGAAAAGTAAGGTTGGTGGTATGGAGCAGAGTGAGTTTTGAGGATAGTTAGAAAGGAATTCAGAGAGATAAGGGAAAGGTACAGGTCTCATGGAGAAGAGTAGAAGCTGGAAGACCAGTTAGAAGATTATTTCAGTAGTCAGATAAAAATTAGAGCAGCTCAGATCAGGGTAGAAACAGTAGATGCTGTGAGGAATAGTTTCCAGATGTGTTTTGATGGCAGAGTGAATAAAGTTTTCCTGGTGTGAATATGGCTTTTGAAGTGGCATGGATGACTCCATGTTTTTGGTCTGAGTAACTGGAAGGAAGGAACTGCCAACTGTGCAGGGAGGGCAGATTTGGGATGCAGATGAGAAATGGTCCCCAAAGTATGAGTGAAGATAGAAAAATCCAAAGATTGAGCCCTAAGGCAGGTAATGTTGAAAGATTAGGGAGGAGGAACAGCGGAGACTGAGTAGCAGCTATCGACATAGAAGAAAAATCAAGTGTGATGTCCCTGAAAGCCACGTGAAGAAAGTTTATCAAATAGCAGGAATGGATAAATGTATCAAATGCTGCTGATAGGAAAAGGATGAAGTTGGAGAGTTGACCTAGATTTACTAGAGATGACTTTGAGAATAATTTCGGTGGTATTGGAAGTGGGTTGCTGGCAAAATTTGATTTGGAGTGAGCTGAACAAAGAATGAAGACAAGTTGGAGACAGTGAAAATATATAACTCTTCAAGAGGTCATATTTCAATGAAAGTCAAAGCATTAAGACAATCAGTAAACAGAATTGTGGTCAAGAAGTATGTTTTTTTAATGGGAGAAAGAATAGCATATTTGTGCACTGAGGTGCAATGATCCAGTAATGAGAGATGGTTTGATTTTTAGAGAGGGTCAAGTGTCAGAGTGACATCTTTGACTAGGTAAGAGTTACAAGATCCAGTAAGTGGATGAGCAGGGAAAAACATCTATGATAGCAGTTTTCAAAGTGTGGCTTCAGTGTCACCTGGAACTTATATTAGAAATGTAAATTATCAGGCCCTATCTCAGATGTCTTGAATCAGAAACTCTGAACCCTATCTTATATCTATACTACTCACAAAAATTAAATTGAAATGAATTGAAGACCTAAATGTAAGACCTGAAACCATAAAACTGCTAGAATAAAACTTGGGAAAAATACTTATTGACATGGGTCTTGGCAGTGATTTTTTGAATATGACACTGAAATCACAAGCAACAATACAACGGTAAACAGATGGGACTACGCCAATTTAAAAGCTTCTGAATGCCAAAAAGAAACAGTCAACAAAATGTACGAGCAGTTTACAGAATGACAGAAGATATTTGCAAATCATGTATCTGACAAGAGGTTAACATTCAAAATATATAAAAAACCCCATACAACTGAATAGCAAAATAATAATCATCTAATTGAAAAATGGGCAATGGACCTGAATAGACATTTTTCTAAGATATTCAGATGACCAAAAGGTCATGAAAAGGTGCTCAACATTAGGGTACTGCAATCAAGACCACAATGAGATTACATGTCAGCCATTCCATCAGAATGTCTATCCTCCAAAAAAACAAAAAACAGATAACAGATGCTTGTCAGGATGTAGAGAAAAGAGAACCTTTGTGCAAGGCTGGTGGGAATGTAGATTGGTACAGCCACTATGGGAAACACTGGATGTTTGCAAGAATAAACAAAATCACTATGTTGAAGAGCTCTCTGCACCCCCATGTCCTTTTTTTTGCAGCATTATTCACAACAGCTGAGACATGGAAACAAACTGTGTACTCACTGAGGGATGAACAAAGAAAATGTGGTATATATAGAAACAATGGAATATGCTACAGCCGTAAAGCGCAGGAAATTCTGCCATTTGTAACAACACTGATGGACCTTGAGGGCATTATGCTAAGTGAAGTAAGTCAGAGAAAGACATATACTGTTTAGTCTCATTTACATGTGGAATCTAAAATAGAACACTAAACTCATAGAAACAGATCAGATTTGAGGTTGCCAGAAGTAGGCTGTAGAGGATAGGGGAATTATGTGGATGTGGTTAAATGTATAAACTCCCAGTTATAAAATAAGTAAGTACTGGGGATGTAATATATAACATGATAACTATAGTTAATAGTGCTTTATGGCATATTTGAAAGATGCTATGGGCTCCAAAATCACTGCAGATGGTGACTGCAGCCATGAAATTAAAAGACATTTACTCCTTGGAAGAAAAGTTACAACCAACCTAGATAGCATATTCAAAAGCAGAGACATTACTTTGCCAACAGAGGTCTGTCTAGTCAAGGTTATGGTTTTTCCAGTGGTCATGTATGGATGTGAGAGTTGGACTGTAAAGAAAGCTGAGTGCCGAAGAATTGATGCTTTTGAACTGTGGTGTTGGAGAAGACTCTTGAGAGTCCCTTGGACTGCAGGGAGATCCAACCAGTCCATTCTGAAGGAGATCAGCCCTGGGATTTCTTTGGAGGGAATGATGCTGAAGCTGAAACTCCAGTACTTTGGCCACCTCGTGTGAAGAGTTGACTCATTGGTAAAGACTCTGATGCTGGGAGGGATTGGGGGCAGGAGGAGAAGGGGACGCCAGAGGATGAGATGGCTGGATGGCATCACTAACTCGATGGACGTGAGTCTGAGTGAACTCCGGGAGTTGGTGATGGACATGGAGGCCTGGCATGCTGCGATTCATGGGGTCACAAAGAGTCGGACACGACTGAGCGACTGAACTGAACTGAACTGAGCTGAAGGGAGCAGGTCCTAAAAGTTCTCACGAGGAAAAAATTTTTTTTCTGTAACTATGGTGATTTTCTGTAACTAAGGTGATTGATGCTGAAGCTAAAGCTCCAATACTTTGGCCACCTGATGCCAAGAACTGACTCACTGGGAAAGACCCTGATGCTGGGAAAGATTGAAGGCAGGAGAAGGGGATGACAGAGGATGAGATGGCTGGATGGCATCACCGACTCGATGGACATGAGTTTGAGCAAGCTCTGGTAGATGGTGAAGGACAGGGAATCTTGGCATGCTGCAGTCCATGGGGTCACAAAGAGTCGGACACAACTGACCAACTGAATGGAACTGAATTGATGAGGTGATGGATGCTAACTAAACTTAACTGCAGTAATGTTTGCAATATATACATATGCCATTGTGCTGTAGATTTAAACTTACAGTATCAAATGTAATTTTATTTCAGGAACACTGGAAAAGAAAATGAACTAAAGATGTTCAGGCAAAAGATCTCTTGGGAGGACAGATAGACCGCCATCAAATATTAGAACTGTGCTGTGTGGAAGAGATTAGATGACGCCCAAACAGTTCCAGAGAAGGATAAATGAAAGTTACAGGTAGATTAATTTCAAAATTTAAGAGAAAGAATTTTTTCTAAGTATCCTTTGTCCACCAGTGGAATGGGTTATGTTGGGAGCACCAGTCAACAAGCTCAGTAGAGGCTGGAAGACACAAAGATAGAAAGGGGGACTGAGACACCAGGACAGAAATTTGTGTATAATTTAAGATGGCTGCAAAGCCCAGATTACGATGTCCCAGACTGAGGACTTTTAAAAAAGAAACTCTAGGGTGGCGCCATGTAGTCTGTTTTAAGAAGCCCTCCAGGTGCTGCTGATATGTATATTGTCAGAAATAACAAGAGAGGAGAAAAGAGTTTGGGGAATGGTAAAGGGGGGTATGCCTGGAAGTTCTCTGCTGAGGCTTCAGTTTTGTCAGTGAATAAGGAACTGAAGTTACCTGCTGAAAGTTGACATGGAGGGGAAGGTTCAAGAAGAGCCGATGAAGGTTTTATGTAGGAAAAATAAGATCAGATTTTCACTTACACAAATATAGATTGATCTTGTGATAATAAGTTCAAGGAACAAAGGATCTCATAAATAAAAAGATGTTTCATGATTTTATGGAGGCTTACTCAATAGTGAGATAGATTAGTCTATAACTGAATGACAGCCTTTTAAATATTTGAAATGCTCACATAAGATTTTCTCTTAAATGGTTAGACATACTCAGTTGCTTCCACCATTACATATGTGGGCGTTGTTTTCCCAGTTCCTGTACTTTTCTGCTGGTCCTTTTTGGTCAGAGTTCCCCTGAAAGTATTGTGCCCAGAACTGGACACACTGACCTGGACATGACCTAACAGAAATCAATGTCAGGCTAAAGAGATTCTTTTATATAAACTGCTACAAAGCAAGGTCTCTATTCTCCATTCCTCAAAACGTATAAGCATCTACTGATGCTTATGGTAAAAAGTCCAAACAGTACAGAAAGGTATGAGGTAGATAGTAGGTCTCTTGATTCATACCTCAGAGGTGGTCACTCAGCTTCTTTCCAGAAACTTTGTGGCCATAAAACATAAATATGCTATTCACAAACTGCTTTATTTCACATAATTTTCTGATTTCTACTTTTGTCATAGACATTGTTCTATACTGATGTATGAAGACACTGATTTGAATTAATGCATCTTATTTAAACTTCCCCACACCAGTGAGAATTTTAGCCGTTCTTAACTTTTGACCTGTTATGAACAAATCCAGGATGCACTGAAGCTAATCTGCAAAGTATTTTCAGTTCTCAAATGTAACCCTACTATTCCAGCCTTCTCCACTCTTTGGTTAACACTCTGCCTATGAACTATTCTAGTTATCTACTCCTCAAAATCATGAAAAACAATGCAAAATAAAAATAAGCAGCTCACAATGCCAGTAAAATATTTTTATGTAGATGCGGATGTACTAATTAGTAATTCAGCACTCTTCTAAGGGGCTGAGTTGCTAAGCTAGAACTTTTCTAATATTCCTATCATTCTCTGGAGAAACTCTGACATACTCAGAGCTCATCACAGTGTTTACTTATTGTTGTAGCTAAGAAAAGGAGTGAAGAACCATGGAATTAAGAAGTATTCCAGGGAGAAATGGTCAGCAAAGTCCTCAAGGATGAGCTATGAGGAAAATTATATTGTTGGTTTTGCTTAAGGAGTGAATGATGGCAACAAAGTAAGTGAACTGTATACTTCATTTGAGAAGTTAAAAATGTTGCAATAAAACACTACTGAATCAAGAAAATAACTTCTATAATTTGGAAAGCAAAAGTAGGAAGTCAAGAAATACCTGGAGTAACAGGCAAATTTGGCCTTGGAGTACAGAATGAAGTAGGGCAAAGGCTAAGAGAGTTTTGCCAAGGGAATGCATTGGTCATAGCAAACACCCTCTTCCAACAACACAAGAGATGACTCTACACATGGACATCACCAGATGGTCAATACTGAAATCTGATTGATTATATTCTTTGCAGCTGAAAATGGAGAAGCTATATACAGTCAGCAAAAACAAGACGGGGAGCTGACTGTGGCTCAGATCATGAACTCCTTATTGCCAAATTCAGACTTAAATTGAAGAAAGTAGAGAAAACCACTAGACCATTCAGGTATAACCTAAATCAAATCCCTTACGATTATACAGTGCAAGTGACAAATAGATTCAAGGGATTAGGTCTGATAAAGTGCCTGAAGAACTATGGATGGAGGCTCGTAACATTGTGTAGGAGGCGATGATCAAGACCATCCCCAAGAAAAAGAAATGCAAAAAGGCAAAATGGTTGTCTGACAAGGCCTTTGAGAAAAAAAGTGAAAGGCAAAGAAGAAAAGGAAAGAAAGACTTACCCATTTGAATTCAGAGTTCCAAAGAATAGCAAGGAGAGATAAGAAAGCCTTCCTCAGTGATCAATGTAAAGACATAGAGGAAAACAACAGAATGGGAAAGACTAGAGATCTCTTCAAGAAAATTAGAGATACCAAGGGAACATTTCATGCAAAGATGGGCACAGTAAAGGACAGAAATGGTATGGACCTAACAGAAGCAGAAGAAATTAAGAAGAGGTGGCAAGAATACACAGAAGAATATACAAAAAAGATCTTCATGACCCAGATAACCATGATGGTGTGATCACTTACCTAGAGCCAGACATCCTGGAATGAAAAGTCAAGTGGCCTTAGGAAGCATCACTACAAACAAAGCTAGTGGAGGTGATGGAATTCCAGTTGAGCTATTTCTTTTTTTTTTTCAGCAATATGTGAACTGTGAACCTGAGATCAATCACCAACATCCACTGGGTCCTCAAAAAAGCTAGAGTTCCAGAAATACATCTACTTCTGCTTTATTGACTATGCCAAAGCCTTTGACTATGTGGATCACAATAAACTCTGGAAAATTCTTAAATAGATGGGAATACCAGACCACCTGACCTGCTTCCTGAGAAATCTGTATGCAGGTCAAGAAGCAAGTTAGAACTGGACATGGAACAACAGACTGGTAAGGAGTACGTCAAGGCTGTATATTGTCACCCTGCTTATTTAACTTATATGCAGAATACATCATGAGAAATGCTGGGCTGGATGAAGCACAGGCTGGAATCAAGTTTGCTGGAAGAAATATCAACAACCTCACATATGTAGATGACACCACCCTAATGGCAGAAAGCAAAGAAGAACTAAAGATAGCCTCTTGATGAAAGTGAAAGTGGAGAGTGAAAAAGTTGGCTTAAAGCTCAACATTCAGAAAACTGAGATCATGGCATCTGGTCCCATCACTTCATGGGAAATAGATGGGGAAACAGTGGAAACAGTGTCAGACTTTATTTTGTTGGGCTCCAGAATCACTGTAGATGGTGACTGCAGCCATGAAATTAAAAGACGCTTGCTCCTTGGAAGGAAAGTTATGACCAACTTAGCATATTCAAAAGCAGAGACATTACTTTGCCAACAAAGGTCCGTCTAGTCAAGGGTATGGTTTTTCCAGTAGTCATGTATGGATGTAACAGTTGGACTGTAAAAAAAGCTGACTGTGGAAGAATTCATGTTTTGAACTGTAGTGTTGGAGAAGATTCTTGAGAGTCCCGTGGACTGCAAGAAGATCCAACCAGTCCATCCTAAAGGAAATCAGTCCTGAATATTCATTTGAAGGACTGGTGCTGAAGCTGGAACTCCAATCCTTTGGCCATGTGATGCAAAGAACTGACTCATTTGAAAAGAGCCTGATGCTGGAAAAGATTTAAGGTGGGAGGAGAAGGGGATGACAGAGGATGAGATGGTTGGATGGCATCACTGACTCAATGGACATGAGTTTGAGTAAACTCCGGGAGTTGGTGATGGACAGGGAGACCTGGCGTGCTGCAGTCCATGGGGTCACAAAGAGTCGGACACAACTGAATGATTGAACTGAACTGAACGGAATTTGGAAACCACCGTACTTTTGAAGGAACAAGAATAATGCCTACATTTCGGCCTTGACATCCTCAGATGTCTACCAAGAAAGAAGGATAGTAAGGCATAGCATATATTACAGGGTAGTGAAAACAATCATGGTGTACAGAGCCAGAGAACCCTGGGTTCAGATTCATCACGTCCTCTGTGGCTGTCTCATGCACAGAGCTGAAATGCTGCATCAGAGTCCAAGAGCCATACTTACATGTAACCCAGACAGCTCTGTATTAACGCTGAAGGGTAACTGGTTTATTATTTACAGTTAGCAGCTCATTATCTTGAAGACAATTCCTTAGACATAAACACATTCATTCTACATTCTCTTTAAACAGCCAAGAGATATACATTACTAAAGGACTGAGTAACAGACTACAGTGAGGAGTAATTCTGAGGGAAAAATGATCTCTCTCTGATAAGAAAACAAACCACATTCCTTTAAAATTAAGAATAAAAAACAGTAAGAAGCTTCCACTTTTTTATTTAAAAAAACTCAACTCATGTAAAATAATTCATCAAATCATGAAAAGGTGTAGAAACAAAAAGTCAAATACCAGTTTTAAAAATATCTCACACACTATAATGTGTGTATATGGTCTCTTAAATAATTTAAGATTAGCTCCATATTAAACACTCAGCTTTTCTCACATTGTTGCAAATCCAAATACTGTTCTAACCATACAGTCATTAATGGCCTTTTTAACAATATAAAGATGGAACTCAAACAGAACTCCTCTTAGCAGTGCCATTTTAACTTCTGTTGCATTACCAAAAACAGTGGGTTTTCAAGAACTGGATCTTTCTAATCCCATTTTTATTTCTAAAACTTCACTATTCGATTATATTCATTGTAGAAAAATGTGAAGAAATGGAAAAAATAAAATAAAAAATTATCCAGTATCCCTCTTCCCAAATACAATAACAGAAGACTGCATATATTTCTTTCTATTCTTTGTACATAACTATGTAGAATTTTAAAACAAAATCAGTATTGTAAAATGCTTACATATCCTCATTCCATATTATACAGCAACAATGTCTTTTGTACATTATGTGAAGCTATGATGTTCAGTTGGCTGCTTCACAGTCTAATTAAGAGCTTGACCATGATTTACCTCCATTTGTTAGATATTCAGATTGTTTTGAATATTTGCTATGATAACTATGTTATACATCCTTCTTTATTCATAATTATTTATATGTATCTCTGATAATTCCTTAAAGATAAATTCCTAGGAGTTTAACCAGCACAAAGAGTATTTTTTAAGCCTTTGATACATTTTACCAAACTGCCCTCAAAAAAGACTATACCAACTTACAGTCACACCAGTAAATAGTCTAAGAGCTTTTCTTCTTCAAATTCCTTGGCAGCACAGGAATATTACTGACTACCTTTATTGTTACAAATTTAATAGGGGAATGGTGAAAGGTGTCTTCTTTTTTTTCTTTTCTGGAAGTGTAATTTGCTTTCCTTCAATTATTTGAAGCAGTCCAAGTCTTTGAGAAGGCATCTCTGATGAGTGCAATGTCTTATCACTTCTTCCTTGGGGAGCAAGGGCATGAAAGCTGCCTATCTTTTCTGTTTTCTCAAGCAGGAATTCCCAAAAGGACTGGAATTTCGAAGTCTCCTGGGCAGCCATGCTGTTTTAATGTCTTGGTAACAAAACAGAAAACTGGGCCATTTTCTGAAAGGAAGTAGGCACAGATTATGATTAATCAAACAATTAGTACAGGCAGGGAATTCTCATGCTTGGGGGCATGATAATCACCTGGAGTGCTTATTTTCACTTTGATTTTTATAGAGTGAGGACTCATGGGATATATACTTGATAAACTCTCCAGAAAATTCTCATGTTCACTGAAAGTTTAATAATCACTAACCACATATGGAGTTTTGGGCATAAATCTTTTTTAACTGTTCGTTCTTTATTCTCCTTTCATGTAAAGTGAGGTTTAGAATGTTTATCTCAGAGGACTGTTCTGATTCTCACTTATCTCCACCCCTGCCCCTTTACATCCACTGGGACATATTTTTACACCAACCCCTAGCCTTTGTCTTATTCCACTGAAAAATGTCATTGAAATTTTAATATGCGAGTATCTCCAAATAGACTAGGAGCTTCTCCATAACAGCGTCTTACATATCTGTGTAAACCATAGCTTGACATATAGTTGGTGCTCACTAAGTGATTCTGAAATGAATTAGTGAATTAATGATACACACTTCAGTATTCAGAGAGCTGAAAATACTGCCTTGGAATAAGGGATTATTAGTGTGGTATTCCTTATATGTTACAGAATGGAGGCTATGATTCTCAATTTTGTCAAGAGTAGCAATTCTTCATTTTCTCTCTTCTACACATATTAACCCGTTTAAAAAAAATGCCGTTTTACACACACTTTCAGAAGCTTCACAGAAGGAATAGAGAACACCAATCTACTATCCAAATATTTTTACTTAAAAATGAAGCTGAAATAATAAATTTATTCCTTGACAAATTATCTTTGAAAGTTCAAGGGGCTATGGTCAAATTGGCTTAGTAAAATTCTGACCAAGGATCAGAAACCTTAAAAAAACAAAAAACCAAAAAAAACCCAAACCCCAAAAAAACCCAAACCCCAAACCTCACCATCCCATCCAGCAGGTAACAGCCTCAGCAGTACCAAAAGAATGAATCACATTTCCTGCCAGTCAACAGTGTGTTTGTTTTGATAAGCCAAAGTCATACTGTTCAATCGCATTACACTCATTACGTTTCACCAGATGTAACTGTTTCTAGTTTAAAGTGACATTCTCCAATTCCTAGAACTGATTTTCTGTTCCCTTTTTCTTCATCCATATAAAAAGAGTTGCCTATATTTCAATTATGATGAAATAATTCATGAGGGAAAGGACCTATCATTAAAGAACATTTATCTCCTGAGTAGATAGGCTGAAACCAACAGATGTGTTTCCTGTTCCTTATGGATTTAAAATCTAGTAGGGAAGACAGTACTCTTGCCTGGAAAATCCCATGGACGGAGGAGCCTGGTGGGCTGCAGTCCATGGGGTCACAAAGAGTCGGACACAACTGAGCGACTTCACTTTCTCTTTTCACTTTCATGAATTGGAGAAGGAAATGGCAACCCACTCCGGTGTTCTTGCCTGGAGAATCCCAGGGATGAGGGAGCCTGGCGGGCTGCCGTCTATGGGGTCGCACAGAGTCGGACAAGACTGAAGCGACTTAGCAGCAGCAGCAGCAGGGAAGACAGAGTACAAAATGCCAGTATTCCTGGTTTTGCCAGTCCTCAAGGCTGAGAGACATTTTACACTGGTTTTCTGGAGCCTGCTTGTACCAGCTTTGTAAAAACTCATTATGTATATCACTTCCCAGCTTACCGGTGGCTTCATGTTGATAGCTTGAAATGGGCTGTGCAAGAGCATTTTATACTATGGCAGTCAGCAAACTACAAATCATGGCTCCTCCATGCCCAGCAGTCGGCAGTCATTTACTACCACAGTATTGTCATCACACTAAAACAATGGCTGTCATTCCAGGGTTCCTCCGTGGTTATTCAGGTTGAGAGGGGCTTTTATCAACTTTTCAAATCCTCTCTCAACTCTAACACCTAAGAGTAGAGATGTATTCTAGGAGACCTTTGGATATGCTGGCTACCCTCTTTGGATACTAGGTGAATGTAACATCTGATCAATTTCAGCCAACCCCTTATCTAAGGTGGTTAATCAAGAGACACAAGAGGTCCAGATAAAAACCACACATCTGAGCTCAGCAATCAGTTCAAATCATATTCTGGGAATTAATACTAGAGTTGAAAAGCTACCAATCTGCAACCCTCCACATGTTTATTACTATCTTAATTTGTCTGATGCAACATTAACTATAAGTAAACAGTCCCTGGCACCATTTTGGTATTGTATGCCAGTGTTTTGGCTTTAAAGGCTGCCAGTACTTAGCATAGATCTGCCCACGGACCGAGGAGCCTGGTGGGCTGCAGTCCATGGGGTCGCTAAGAGTCGAACACAACTGAGCGATTTCACTTTCACTTCTCACTTTCATGCACTGGAGAAGGAAATGGCAACCCACTCCAGTGTTCTTGCCTGGAGAATCCCAGGGACGGGGGAGCCTGGTGGGCTGCCGTCTATGGGGTCGCACAGAGTCGGACACGACTGAAGTGACTTAGCAGCAGCAGCCAAAGAGAAAACAGCCTTGTCTGCAGTATAATACGTGTACAGAGCAAACACTACCAATCTTCTGAAGTAAAATTTACGGATACACTGCAAAGCAGGACAGTGTCAAGAACCTGATAGACTAGATAATAAAACTCCTTCACCTCAACTTTTAGTGCTCTTGCATTACCAGCCAGAATATATCTCTCTTCCATTTATGGTTAGTATGCTAGTAAATGACATGAAAATATGTAGAAAACATCTAGTCTAGTATAAAATGCATGAACAGATGGACCAAGGGTCCAATGCAAATTAGAGAAACGGGCAGCTGAGAGTCTATGGAAGTGTCTGCTTGTAGATGGAGAGGATACTTACCTTCATGTTATGGAGGGTTTCTGACCATTCCATGGATCCTATCTGAGGTATGGTAGTGAGAAGTAAGCTTTTGGCTTTATTGGCATTTTCTTTCAGGGTCTTTAAGACCCGGTCCACTGAAACCTAGAAAAACAACAGCACAGGACATTACCAGCAATTTAAAATTCCACTGCTTTTCACAGAACATTTTTTTCTGAGTTCCTACTTGATCTGTTGAAGTCAGTTTACTCCCAAGAACTTGAACCCAAGTTCTGCATTTATTAGGGGAGAGGTCATAGAGAAATCCAATGACATCTCTGAAAAGCACAACTAGTTTTCAACATGGTGTCTGAGAAACCTTTTCAGTTGTATAATGTGTTGGCATGGCCCAGAAAGCTTGTGGCTCTTCTCATGTCCACAGAATGGATTCCAGTTTTAAAACTGTTGCTATACTGGATAAATCAGAAGATAAGAACACTTCCCTTTAGAGAAGTCTTTAATAAAAATAATGGAATCAAAGCATCACCATTTTTATAGTCCCAGTGAATTAATGGATGGGCTGTTAACATCACAAAACCAGAAACCCAAACCAAACAAACAGTCCACTTTCATGAGCTTCCTTGTGGATTATGATGTCAGAATTAGATCAAATCTCTGGATCCTGCTGCCAATTTACAGAAAATATAGAACACTGCGAAATTGGATAAACCATCCTAAGGAGATGATTTCAGTAATCAGACTGTGGGAAACTCTATAGGACAAATGACCTGGTTTCTTTTAAGAACACCTGGAAGCAAAAAATCACTTACGCTACTTGAGATAACTAGAAAATTGAACTTTGCCTGGATATATTAAGGAATTATTGTTGGACTGTGATAACAGCAATGTGGTTATGTTAGATGTCTCCTAAAATGTTCACAGATAAGTTCATGGATCAGCATGTAGATGAAACATGGTTGGCTTAAAATTGTTATGTTTATGACTGAAGTTGCATTCACGGAAGCTTACCCCATTGCTTCTGTGTATGACTGAAACTGCTTCCTAAGGAAGCTGAAGGAAGTTGAGTATAAGACAGATGACCAGAAAGAGTACTTGTCATGCTTAACTATGCTTAGAAGAAACCCAAGATTCAGGGGCACCATGATTATACCTTCCTATTCCTTCCTAGACCCCTCCCACAATATGGAGATGTGTTTACAACAAAATGATAAGCACCGTAGCAGAGAGGAGTGCCATCACTGTGGGAGGGATCACAGCAGAAGGAGGCAGCCAGCTGGGTGCCTGCCAGGTAGGCAACGTCAACTGCAGCGTCGTGAAACAACCAAGAGATTTGCCTTATATTTTACTCTTTTCCTCATTCTTTGTGGCTGCTATTTCTATACAGATTCTGACCTCCTTTTCCTCTGTGTTTTTGCTGCTGTGCTCCACCCAGAAAGTCCTTTCTGCTTTCTCACAATAAATTCTCACTCAACATCCAGCTTAAATCTCCAGAGTTTTCTTCGGAAACTACATCCCTCCACCATTCCATCACACCTATCATCTGACTACGACCCTCTTAGGGGCCAGTACTATACTGTGCGTGCTAAGTCACTTCAGTCGTGTCCAACTCTGTGCGACCCTACGGACTGTGGTCCACCAGGCTCCACTGTCTGTGGGATTCTCCAGGCAAGAATATTGGAGTGGGTTGCCATACCCTCCTCCAGGGGACATTCTTGACCAAGGAATCGAACCTGTGTCTCATATCTCCTGCATTGGCAGGCGGGTTCTTTACCATTAGTGCCACCTGGGAAGCCCTAGTACTATACTATTGGCTCCGTATTTATCATGTTTAATTCTTCCAGTAATCCTACAAGGTCAGAAATGTAATTAACACCCCCCACTCATGTGGAAGGGTTAAAGAAGTCACCCAATATTACAAGTAAAAAGAACAATGGGAATTTGAAGAAGGGGTTAGGCAACTCTAGAACCTTTTTCTGTGCCAGGCTGCACATCTGGTTTAAAGCACAATGACACACATAGCTGACTGAGATGATGCCATCTTTGTCTATGCTTTCCTTGTGGGATTTAACATTATTTGCTTTCATGCCTTACCACTTACACAGAGCTTAGTTTTTTTGCTTTTAACTGAAGTAGCTCCAGTTGACTGTTTTCCAAACCTCATGTGGCCTACTAAATGAAAGCACCATTAGCTCTGCAAAGGAGACAAATGTTATGAAACCACGCAGAAAGCCACAGGCAGGAAGCAGTCTACTCTCGGGGAGTGGCAGAGGCTGGAGTCTCCTATTAATTGGAAGCAACTTCTCAACATCATGAGGCAGAGCTGCCACTGAGGTGACCAAAGCTGCCAAGTCAGAGACTACATTGGGTCAGGATTTGCAAATCTCTTAACTAACAAACATCCTCAAAGAATCTGTGTTCATCCATGACCTAAACTCCATACCCATGGATGGAGAGGCAGCTAGAATATCTTAGCCTGTTTTACATGAAACTGGATGGTGAAACAAGCAGCTCTGAGATGGTGCTACAGTCCCCCTAGAGAAGACGTCACCTCCCCTAAATGTCTCTAGAACAGCCACTGCCATACTCCTTCCTTCAAAATTTCTTGGCTGCAGTTTTGTCCTTTTCTCTTTTTAAGATGAGATAAATGACAAGACAAATGATCTGGTTTCTTCAAGTAAAATGCAAGCAATGAAAAGGGAGGAGAATATTAGGTTAAAGATTTAAGAGGCTTATCATTCAAATACAATGTGTGGATTATAAGGGATCCTGATTTGAACAGTTAAAAATGATGAGACAGGAGGGAAAATGTGACAAGTCTGGACATTTGATTTTAAAGAATTAATATCACTAATTTTTTTGTACAACAGTGATGGTGTGGTTTTAAAAAAATTATTTTTAAAAGAGAGGTCTTTTAGAAAAATTTACTTCAAAATCATAAGGGTAGGGGGCAGAAAACTGAATAGGGGCATATAAGTAAGTCAAGAGTTGGCACGGCTGATGATTGTGGAAAGCTGGGTGATGGGCACCTGGGGTGTTCATTACACTAAACTCTACTTTTGTAGATGTTTTGAAGTTTTCCACAAAGGACATATTTGTTTTGGAAGCCTGACCTCAGTGGCCCATTATCCTCAAATACCAGCTGGATCTTGATGTTTTTTTCTGCTTCAAAACCCTCACTGACCTCCCATCTGAAATCCTTACATAGTCTACACGGCCCTGCCTCCCTCTTCCCCCTCCTCACCTCTCCAGCATGGCCCTCTTTCCCATCACACTTAAGCCAGGCTTCCTGGATGTCAAGTATTTGGTTGGGCCCATTCGATACGTACTTCTGTATCCTACCACATTATTTCTATATAACCCCGAGCCTTCTCACACTGGTTTGTTTGACCTCTACCCAGTTCCTTCAAAACCCAAAATGTTAGCTCCTTATGGACTTGTCTGTCTGCTATTGTATTTTTATACCAAGCACAGTACCCATCCATGGCAGGTTAGACATGAATACAGAATCCTCTTACCAGGAAAGGTACATTAATAGGTTTCCCCGCTACATAATAAACAGGAGCATAAAGAACTTATAACCAAGACTCTTTATCTGTAATGTAAGAGCTGAGTCTCAGTAAGATTCCCAACACACCTACATGTTTGCAATGTACTCTTCCCTGTTGATCCTTGCCTAAGTGTCCTTTCATTCTCTATGAAGATTTTGTTCTTCCAATGGGAACTACAGAAAAAAAATCTGGTAACACCTAATGATAATGTATCAAAAGCTGACTTTAAAACTTGGTATAAAGGCACTTTCTGGAACTAATGTAATAGAAACAAAAAGTTAAGACACTCTGTCACTGGCTCTCATGGCACTTGGAAACCCAGGCCATACATGTACCAAAGAGAATTCCACCTACCGCTTCCTCATGCTCCTTCCAGCAATCATAATCTGTCGCCATGGCGATACTTGCGTAGCAAATTCCCGCCTCCTTAGCAAGAACCACCTCTGGAACTGTGGTCATGTTGATAACATCTGCCCCCCAGGTCTGGAACATGATGCTTTCTGCCCGGGAGCTGAAACGAGGTCCCTCAATGGTGATCATTGTCCCTTTTGAGTGGCACCGGAGTCCTAACTTCTTAGCAGTCTCTATGAGGACCTAGAACAGAAAGAACCAAACTCAAAACATACAAACAGAAGCTAAGCTTTATTTTTTCTTCCCTGCTACTTTAAAAGATTCTTACTATAAATACCCAGTACCTGCAGGCCCTCAAAGAGAACCTGGGTGATCACAGAAGGGAGTTTCCTAGCTCCCCATCTATTTACATAACGCTCTGTCCCACCCAACCTCTAGCTCACAGCAATAAGAGCAAATACTGGGCTTTTTCTTTACACCAGGCATTTGTTTACATGCTTTAATCTCACTTTTTAGCTGCTTTAATAGATTATCATGGACTGAATGTGGGCTTGAGTCTGAGCTCTTAACCTTCAAAGCAACACAAGGCGCCCTCCTCATCCACGTCTCAGAGATGTGCAGAGTGAAGTTTCCAAGCTCCTGAGAAACCGATTCTCATTGCTCTTCTATATAAAACCTGAGGGCTTTTGTGAAAGCTTTTCTGGAGTAGAAGGTACTTTCATAATCTCTTTGCCTGCTGCCTCTCTAAAGACATACAATAAAAAACAGAATGCAGCTATGCTGATTTCTTCTATCCAGAGATAAACTTATCTTGGCACCCTTTAGAGGCAAGGCCATATATGAGTTTAGAAACATTATTTAAAAGTTTGATCACTTTTTCTAGTGTCTAATAATGTATATTTAATCTAATTTCATTTTTCTCTTACTCTGTGCTTAAACATTCCTGTTTAATTGAAAAAAAGTCCTTTAAACTATTAAAGTACTGACAAGAATTCACTTCCCTATGTCCTAGTTTTTTCATCAGTGATATGGGAGTAATAATATAACTCATAGATACTGTGAAGATTAAATGAGCTAAGGAATACACTTCCACTTCCCTGGTGACTCAGATAGTAAAGAATGCCTGCAGTGCAGAAGAAGCAGGTTCAATTCCTGGCTTAGGAAGATCCCCTGGAGAAGGAAATGGCAACCAACTCCAGTATTCTTGTCTGAAGAATCCCATGGACAGAGGAGCCTGGTGGGCTACAGTCATTGGGACTGCAAAGAGCTGGACACGACTGGGCAACACTTCCAAGGAATAAATGGCAAGGAGTGCCCAACACAATATATAAGTGCTTAACTGGTCTTCTAATTATTTTTTTTTAATCCTTTTGGCTGCACTGGGTCTGGATTGCTGTGCACAGGCTTCCTCTAAATGCAGTGCCTGGGCTTCTCATTGAGGTGGGTTCTCTTGTTATGGCCCACAGGCTCTAGGACGTGCAGGCTTCGGTAGTTGCAGCCCACCAGCTCTAGAGCGAGGGCTCGCTCATTGTGGTGCAGAGCCTTAGTTGCACCGCGACACGTGGAGTCCTCCCGGGCCAGGGATCGAACCCATGTTCCCTGCATTGGCAGGTAGATTATTAACCACTGGACCACCACAGAAGTCCTCTTCAAATTATTAACACTGGCAGCTTTTACACATTTCCCAAGTAATTGGTCAAAGTTCCTAGGTTACTGTATACAAAATGGAGTGACTCAAAGTCAATAGAAAGCTCCAATTTAGGCCAAAGTCTTGCCTGCACATGTCTGAAACACACAGGCAAATTAACCTATTTCCTTAAAAATAACATTGTCCTATGGCAATAGAAGAAAGAATTTTAGTAAGAGCCTTGGCAACTCTAAATTTAGAACCATGACAAGCCCTAGCCAATGACTAGTTGATGCTCCATCATGTTTATTTGGAGAAGGCAATGGCACCACACTCCAGTACTCTTGCCTGGAAAATCCCACGGACGGAGGAGCCTGGTAGGCTGCAGTCCATGGGGTCGCTAGGAGTCGGACACAACTGAGCGACTTCACTTTCACTTTTCACTTTCATGCATTGGAGAAGGAAATGGTAACCCACTCCAGTGTTCTTGCCTGGAGAATCCCAGGGACAGGGGAGCCAGGTGGGCTGCCGTCTCTGGGGTCACAGAGAGTCGGACACGACTGAAGCGACTTAGCAGCAGCAGCAGCATGTTTATTTATCCTGTACATGCTGAAAATAAGACTATGCTAAATCAAAACTGTTTCCTAAGGAGCAGAAGTTATAAATAATAAGCCTTATTAAATCACTCCTTCCCCTGCTGTCCCCACCCCCTTTCAAAATTAAGGTATAACCAGCCCAGTCCTGTCTTCATTAAATGTCTTTAAAAGTCCCAAATAACTGAGCTGTCTGTCTTGGCCAAACTTCAGAGTGCTTCTAAAGATGTGTGAAGGAAGATCACAAGTCTCGAAAGCCAGTGGCATATGGCATGTAAGTCTTCACTATCACCCTGGGGTGGGTGCCACGCTGGGGAGGAGGAAGTGGAGGCTATGGGCATGGCCCAGCCAGTGGCAGACCCTGAGGGCTTGCCACCCGAAGCAGCACTTGGCACTCTCACACAAACAGATAATGCCATTGTAAGGTGCCAGAAATACAGCTCCAGCCTGAGAGGTCTTTTTAATGTGTCAGGACTTTTTGAAGAAATTTGTTTCAGATTACTTTTTGACTAGAAGTGACAGTTTTCTGAATAGGTAATACTTGCACATGGTACAAAATGTAAACAGCACAAAGGTTCTTATTCTGTGACAAGTATTTCTTCTGCCTGTGTACAAGGGCTTCAGTTTCCCCATGGGAAATCACTGTTCCTAGTTCTTTGGTCAGCTTTCCAGAAACACGCTACTGCTACTGCTAAGTCACTTCAGTTGTGTCCGACTCTGTGCGACCCCATAGACAGCAGCCCACACACATAAATATTTTCATATTTATCTCTTTTATATACACATGCGTGAGCGCTCAGAGGCTCAGTCATGTCTGACTCTTTGCGACCCTATGAACTGTAGCCTGCCAGGCTCCTTTGTCCATGAGATTTCCCAGGCAAGAATACTGGATTGGGTTGCCATTTCCTCCTCCAGGGGATCTTCTGGACCCAGGGATTGAACCCATGTCTCCTGCATTGCAAGTGGATTCTTTACCACTGAGACACCAGGGAAGCCCCTTATATACACACACACACATATTTAACGCAAATGATAAGATACAGTACAACCATTATGTACCTTGCTTGCCACTGGACAATTCATCTTGACAATCTGTCGTCAGTACACAAAAGATCACAAGAATACTGAAAGTTTAAGTGATGATTACCGAGGGGCAACACCATCTACTCTTTACATTTTTGGATAGTATTTTTAAAATCCCTTTTAGGGTATATAAGAATAAAATAATATTGTGAAGGCCTCTTCCCTCCTCCCCATTTTCTTAAACTGCCTTCCCTAGCACTCTTAATCTTTATGTGAGGGTCCTTAGCTTGGCTAGACTAATAATAGCTGAATTAATTCAGTCTCAAAAGAGGCCAAACTGTATTTATTACTGGAAACTATCACTCAGCCACCACATTTACATGTACTCTGAATACCTCATTAGCACTTCCCTTACACACCTCTACTCCTAGTACCCAAATCTCTGGGGCAATACCTCAGATTTACTATTAACATGCATATTCTCTCACTAGTCTATTTCCTCCAAGCTTCTCCCAATCTGAAGTGGACAAAAATGTTATTATACACTTCTAAGTTCTCTTGGAGAGCACATGTATTTTGTGGACAGATCTGTGTTTCAGAGGTTAAGACCAACATCATTCTGATATATTCTGCTGATAACTACCCAGGAACATATACAGTTGAGCCTTGAACAACACAGGTTTGAACTGTGTGGTGTACTCTTACATGTTTTTTCACAATAGATTCATGCTACAATGCTGTTCACTCTGTGGGTTGGCTGAATCCTTGGATGCAGAACTGCCAGATATGGAGGGCCAACTGTAAATTTATACTCATATTTTCAACTGCATGATGGGTCAGTGCCTCTAACCACGCCCCACGTTGTTCAAGGCTCAAATGTATATCTAAACGCCTACTTAAAAATGTGCTTTCACAGAAGTCACAAAGCATAAACATGCAGTGATATATCTGAAATAGCTCCCTTCAACGCCTGGCTTTGGACTCTAGATTTCTGAGACCAGGGTGTGGTTATTTAGGGCACTCTAGCTGCACCCCACTCCAGTACTCTTGCCTGGAGAATCCCAAGGATGGAGGAGCCTGGTAGGCTGCAGTCCATGGGATTGCTAAGAGTCGGACACGACTGAGCGACTTCACTTTCACTTTTCACTTTCATGCATTGGAGAAGGAAATGGCAACCCACTCCAGTGTTCTTGCCTGGAGAATCCCAGGGACAGGGGAGCCTGGTGGGCTGCCGTCTCTGGGGTCGCAGAGTCGGACACGACTGAAGCGACTTAGCAGCAGCTTTGCCTGTAAAGAGGCTAGTTTTACATGATTATGCAAGGTTGAACATAAATCTGTGTTTCACATCACATGTTAAAATTATCTGAATGAGTAACATGTTTAGTTATTTGTATTGTCTAAGTAAGATTTTACTAGGCAGTTTGCTTCTGACAGTACTTTCGACCTACTAGGTGGCATCTGACTTTCAAATTTTGGGGTTATAAGAAAAGTACCATGGATGGACTTGTGAACCATGGTAGCCAGTTTTATTCTCTGAAAGCTAAGGCTAGGATTTCTTTCTTTATACCACCACTGGCTTTTGTAAGGGTTGCCTCTACAGTCCTGAGATCTTACTATAATCCTGGAGAGGAAAGGAGGCTGGACAGGAAAAGTCAAACTCAGCTCAAAGGCAAATGATGCCAATCTATTTATAGATTATTAATCATTTAATTCATAAAAGCAGTTACCAGTCACTAGATGTCTTATAACTGACAGGCATCATTCAAAGCACTTTATAAGTTACTCTTTTATCCTTCACAGTCCTGTGAGGTATCAATATGTTATCATTACTTTATTTTATAAATGAGGAAACCAGAGTCCAAGGTTCTGATCCAGAAACAAGCAACAATTAAGTTGAAGAATAAAGACCTGATCCTAAGAAATCTGGTTCCAGAGTGTATACTCCAAATTATGCTGTCTAAATTATTTTAAAAGGTATCCAGATATCCTGACACTAAAATCAAAACTTACTAAAAAAAAAAAAAAGGCAGGTTGCAAATTTGAGCGATTCAGCTTATAGATGACTGAGAGTAGTGGAGGGATTATTAACAAAGGGAAACAACTCTTCCTAAAACCTTACATAAGCATCAAACTAGAGAGCGGAAGAGAGACCACATGCTTAGCCAACTAATCTGTCTGTAGATGCCACCCCAAGCCCTCATAATTTATTCTGGCGCACCTTCCAGAAAGATTACGAACCTCTCTTGTTTTAGGGCAGAATGGCTCAGCCATTGGAATATGGCACACTCCTCTGGCACAGGAATGATTTCCATCATAGAAGGTCTGAAGCCTTCTGGTAGTCCTACAAAATAAAGTAAAAAAGATTATTTTTTTAAAAAGTTACCTCTCCACCCTTTAGAGCTGGTAATCAGTTGTATCTAGGTCAGTATCTTGGTCCTCACTCTAGAATCAATAGTTCTGGATAAGCTGAAAGAAACTGTTTAAAAAAGAGAGAGAGCTTCTTGATAGTACTTGGCTTTTCTGGCTCTGAGTTGGTAGCAACCTGCTTCCCAACAGGAGTTAAAGTATCTGAGGTCTGGTGACTGTGACAGGATAACCACACTGAACAGTAGGTGAAAGTCAACTGTGGGCTCAGGAGGCCAGGTGAAACACTTAAGAAGTCAACTATGAACATTTTCCATCATCTCAGATATAGAGGATTGTATAGTGAACCGCTTATATATATTTAGATTCAACAATTTCCTAAATTTCGTCAAACCTACTTCATTTATTGCAAATCCCAGACTTTGTCACTTTATCCCTACTTCAGATGGACCAAAATATATGGATTATTTTCCATGGCAATGTCATTATCACAACTGCGAAAAATGACAATTCCCAAGTATTATCTAATACATAGACCATCTGCCAATTTCCCTGGCGTCCTCAAAAAATAAAAAATCTTTTTTCTTTTTTTAAAAACTGTTGCTTGGTTAGTTTCATATTCCAAACAAGGTCTAACATCTAAATTTTGCACTTGACTGCCCTGTCACTAAATTGAGAGTAACTCCTGCCCTCCACCCTCAACCTTATTTTTTCATGCCTTTGATCCATTGAAGACAGCAGCCATTCATCCAGCTCTGTATTTCGAAACATCTGTCTCTGCTGTCTTGCTTAAACTTGTGCGTCTGCCTGCCAGAATTAATTCTGAAGTCTCATGAAAGTTCTAAAGTTAACGTTCTGATAAAACATTTTTGAGTCCATAAGAGAGTCCAAAATTAACCCAGTGCCAAGTCACCCAGCTACTTCTCTCTCCAAGTTTTCAGAATAAAGCACTTTTTGTATCCATTGCACTGTTCTAAACTTGAACTCATGAGTAATATAGGAAAGAGAGAGTCCTCATTTTCCTAGAGAGGGGAGAGCAGGGTAGCAACAGGGCATGGGAAACCAACAGCTGAAGGAACATCACTTCATTTCTACTTCTACCGGGAAGGTAGAGAACAGCATGGAGAAACATTCTGGTTCAGTTTACCCAGCTGGCATGTCCACCTCTCACAGTTAACCTGGCACTTCCTCCCCATCACACATTCAACAGTGATACCAGCTGGCATCAAAGCCACC
Organism: Bos indicus; assembly: GCF_029378745.1. Classification (NCBI taxonomy): domain Eukaryota; kingdom Metazoa; phylum Chordata; class Mammalia; order Artiodactyla; family Bovidae; genus Bos; species Bos indicus. Next base: position 22,053,803 of record NC_091767.1, read on the forward strand.
TCTCTCAGAGATTAGGCCTCAGAGCTTGGGAGGAATGAAATCAAAGTTCATGTTCCTCTCAACCCCCTTATCACATGAGTCTTAAGGGAAAGGCTAAATTAACCCCAAGCAATTCCAGATGGGGTTGAAGAACAGGTCAAATGACTCTTCCAGCCTATATAAACAGAGGCTGTTTTCTTTTTGTAAAACTTACTAATAAAATGGTGCCACGTATTCCAGCTTTGGCTTGGTTTCAGCCTTCAGTGAGTCAAATATTAGCAATAATCCTATTTATAACCATGATTAAGTGTGAAAACAGGGCCACAGAACCCAGCAGGGGCTATGTCCCAGCAGACATCTATGCAGTAACACCCCATCTTATCTATTCTGTCCCTCTCTCTCCGTCCCTTCTTCGCCTAATTAGTCCTCTCTCTGTTCTGAACATTTACCTTAAGACATCATTATTGGGCTTCCCAGATGGCTCAGTGGTAAAGAATCCTTCTGCCAATGCAGAAGATGCATGAGATGCAGGTTCAATCCCTGGCTTGGCAAGATCCCCTGGAGAAGGAAATGGCAACCCACTCCAGTATTCTTGCCTGGGAAATACCATGGACAGAGGAGCCTGGCAGGCTACAGTCCACGGGGTCGCAAACGAGTCAGACCTGACTTGGTGACTAAGCAACAATAATGTATTATTCTTCAGCTCAGTTCACTTCAGTCACTCAGTCATGTCCGACTCTTTGCAACCCCATGACCACAGCACGCCAGGCCTCCCTGTCCATCACCAACTCCCAGAGTCCACCCAAACCCATGTCCATCGAATCGGTGATGCCATCCAACCATCTCATCCTCTGTCATCCCCTTCTCCTCCTGCCCTTAATCTTTCTCAGCATCAGGGTCTTTTCAAATGAGTCAGCTCTTCGCATCAGGGTCTTTTCAAATGAGTCAGCTCTTCGCATCAGGTGGCCAAAGTACTGGAGTTTCAGCTTCAGTCCTTCCAATGAACACCCCAGGACTGATCTCCTTTAGGATGGACTGGTTGGATCTCCTTGCAGTCCAAGGGTCTCTCAAGAGTCTTCTCCAACACCATAGTTCAAAAGCATCAATTCTTTGGCTCTCAGCTTTCCTTATAGTCCAACTCTCACATCCTTACATGACTATTGGAACAACCATAGCCTTGACTAGATGGACCTTTGTTGGCAAAGTAATGTCTCTGCTTTTTAATACGCTGTTTAGGTTGGTCATAACTTTCCTTCCAAGGAGTAATTCTTTATGTTATGCTATAAACACGTGATGTTAACTGCCTACAGTTTAACATTTTACATTTTTCTCTTTAAACAAAGCTCCCCAACTTCCACCTGTACAGTTTATAGCAAAACCACTGTATCTTTTTGATTCTTCATTTTCCAGTTATAAAATGTATTGTTCACCACCCATTTGTAAGAGTGCTACGAGGATTAAGTCAGCCCTGAGGCCCAGCTTCCCCACAGCAGCTCAGAACTGAGGTCTGAGCTGGAGGCTGAATCAGGAGTCAGCACCAAGGAGAAGCTGTAGTTGGTGCTCAGAACACCCAGCCTTGCAGGAGGGGTAGCCCCAGGAAGGCCCAGGGACTTTAATACCCATGTGTCTAATAGTTTCAGGGTTATACTGTTAAGATCCCAGGAAGGAAAATGCTGATAAGAAACATCTCTTCACACAGCCTGCCCACCTAGTCATGGTGTTCTACATAACTCAGATAGCAATACATTCAAGTAATGATCTGAATTTAAATTACTGTCAATACTCCGATACTGCATAAAATGAAGCATGATTTATGCTGAGTGAAATTCAGATCAAGAACGATGAGGTATGCAATCACAAGTGAAGGTACTGAAGGACACACCCAAGGGAAATTCTAAAATGAAAATACATGTAATTTTAATATCTCCTATCCTCCTGAGAACTTTAAATAGAAGTCAGAGGTTCTACAAGTCTGCAAGAAGCAAGGGACATCCCCGGGGGGACTGTGACCTGATTGAGCCTGTGTTGATGGGACTCCCCTGCCTGTTCACTCCTAATTTCTAGTCAAAAAAGAAAAGCTCTTCTGTAGACAGGATAGTGGCTCATCCTCAGTTTTGTACACGGATTTCAATCTTGTTACTGATTTTTCATGTGTCCTTGAGCAAATTACTTAACCTCTGTGAGTTCTTTCTTCATAAGGTATTAATAACATACACTTACACCCTTGTTTAAATATGAAAACATGGTCACAGAAATCTCCAGTAGTGACATCCCAACAGGCAGATGCAATAACTCCTCCATTTTTTTATGTCAAGTATGTGAGTTTGGGGATAAACAATAGTTGTTACAAAGCACTACTACTATTGCCCTGAGGATCAGTGAGGGAACAGACAAAGCATCCAGCACACAGATTCACACAAGTCACATTACAGAAGGATGCAGGCGCAGCAGAAGCAAGCATATGGAGCCCATCAATGGAAGACACCTGCAGATTTCTCTAGATCTGGAGCGGTGCCCACGTGAGCATCTTTTCCTGATAAAGAGGGGCCTTAATGGGATATCTTTTTCCTTCCATCAAGAGATAGAACTGAAATACATTCCTGGGCCATAGGAAAAAAATTAGCCTTAGACCACGTCAGACTGGCTGGATCCATGGGGAAGCAGTGTTCTAGACTGTGGGTGAGAAGAACAGGAAGGATCACCCAGTTGCTAGAAGCAACCTAGACCAAGGATGACAGTTTGGGGGCAGTGGCTCCATCCTACCAACCTGTAACAGTGGCATGTGGTAGTAAGCAGAATAATGCCTCCCACCATACCCCTGAATATCCATACCCTAATGCCCAGAACATATGTTGTCTTCCATTGTAGATGGAAGGGGGCCAGGAGCCAAGAATGCAGGTGACAAAGAACAAGGAAAGGGATTCTCCTGAGCTTCCAGAAAGGAATTCAGCCTTTGATTTCAGCCCACTGAGACCCATGTTATACTCATACCCTGCAGAATTAGCTAATAATGTTGTGTTGTTTAAGCCACTGCATTTGTGGGAATTTGTTACAGCAGCAAAAGGAAGCTAATACATGTGCTCATATGGTTTAACCTGGTTAACACAGTGTAATTTCTCTGGTAGGAAAGATCTGATACCAAAAGTCTTTCTCCAACTCTTGCTTCAACTGGTGAACCCTCCTAGCAGAGCAAAGGGACTGCTAATTCTCACTCCCAACCCCACCATCATCCTGGGACACGAACTGTAAATACACTTCAGGGACTGCCCAACTGGCTGGCTTTACTACTCCCTGGCTAGCTGTGTGCCTGCAGGAAAGTCAGCCTGACCTCTGTCTACCTCAGTCTCTTATCGGTCTTCTCATATTTAAAATGGGGACATGAAGAGGAAATACGGTCAGTGTGAAGACAGAGAGCACATGAAGCAAGTGCTCAGCCCAAGTCATCACTGCCCGTCGAAATCTGCTTCTGCACTTCTCGTCTGCCAACCTCTGAGGGTGACTTGTACGTGGGCCTCAAGTCAAGGGTACCCCCAAAAGGGATATGTGATAATAAAAGTTAGAAAACAAACAACAAACTGCTATGGAGGAGTGAAGGAGACAAAATTATGGTGTGTATTGGCAAGGGAATTGAGTTCAAGGCCATCGAGGAGAGAACACCAGGCACTTTCAGACACAGCAGGGAACAAAACGCAGAGAAAGAATGACTGGTAGGTTCTTTCAGGATCAAGACCCTTGAATCTGCACACAAAGATTGCTATCTGTTAATAGTTTTCCTTTGAAGAAATGCTGAGTTGCAGACAAGTTGAGAGAAAACACTTGTCCCACAGCAGAAACACCTGTCACACACCTGCACACTTCCAAGGTAGTTCTGGAGCACAGGACGTGTCCATAAGCCTCAGCACACAGGGATACTAGGCAGTTAATTTACCAGCAAGGTGGTGCCAAGGCCTCCTTATGAAGAGCTTGGTTTCAGGGAAATGACTGCACCCACATCTCTTAAGGTCTATCCAGTCTGTCTCAGGAGAACCCCTAATTGAAAAACACATCCTTTGGTGCAGTTACTCATAAGATTACAAACTGCAAAAGGGGGAAGGCTGGTTGGAAAGGCGTGTGTACTTAAAACTTCAGTTATGTGGCAGACTGCCTTTTATGATTCTAACCATCTCTACCAGTAATACATACATGTATGTTAATTACCCAGGACCTAACAGCATCGCATAGATGGGAACAACTCAGTATTCCGCCCCCCCTTCATAAATATCCAGAAATAACTTCATGTTCCAAAGACCAGAGATGACCAAATAATAAACATTAATGCTTCACTGGGGAAAGGAACATGAGCAAGGATGCAAAGTACAAAAGCAGTGAAGAAGCCACCACAAAGGTGACGGGACAGTTTTCAGTTTATGTCAAAGATTTTACCATCAGTGACAAAAGGAACGAGGAAAAATTACATCAAATTACAGTAACAGATTTCAGGGCAAGCCCTCCCAGAGGCAACAGATGTTTGGGCTTGGTTTCCAGCTCTCTTGTGACTGTGTCTTTCTTTCTATTTCCAGGGAGTAGTAATGGAAACCAGGGAGTCGAGCTGAGAGAAGCAAAAATGTTAAGAAACATTAATAACCCAGATGAGGACAGTGGTGATGGACAACAGGGTGGATTCAGGGCACATACGGGCACGACTTGGGAGACCAACTGCACACAGGGGTGACAGATCCTCAGCAGTGACCACGGTGGATGGCAGTGCCATGGTATTACCAACGCAGCAACTTACCAAGCGGAGAGGAGGGAGCTCAGGATAGGGGGAGGTGTGGCTTAGAAGACAACCAAGGGGGATAATTCAGTCTTTTTAAAAACAGCTTTTTATTGGAGTATAGTTGCTTTACCATGCTGTGTTAGTTTCTGCTGTACAGTGAAGTGCTGAGTTATACATAACATGCCCTCTTTTTTGGACTTCCTTCCCATTCAGGTTGCCACAGAGGACCGAGTTAAGAGCTACCAGCGCTGTACAGCAGGTTCTCACTAGTTACCTGGTTTACACAGAGTAGTGAATATATGTCAGTCCCAACTTCCCAGTTCATCCCACTTCTCCTTTCCCACCTTGGTGTCCATACCTTTTCTCTCTGTGTCTATTCCTGCTTTGTAAATAGGTTCATCTGTACCAATTTCTAGAGTCCATATATGTATTAATATACAATATTATACACTTGATCTGATAACATACACATGAATTACAAAGTGTGAGATGTCTCTGGGACCTTGTCCTGTATCTGGGAGCCAGTGTGGATCTCAAGGGGGAGGACAGATCTGGGAAGTCCACAGATCAGGAGTGGCTGAGGTCAGTCTTTGGCGATGAACTCAAATTCAGATCCCATAGGCCCCACTTATTAGCAAATGACCAGTATTTCTAAGCTTAAGTAACGTCAATTTAAACAGAAGAAGTGATCCTTTTATGCAGTGGTGGTTTAGTTGCTAAGTCGTGTCTGACTCTTGCGACCCCATGGACTGTAGCCCACCAGGCTCCTCTGTCCATGGGATTTTCCAGGCAAGAATGCTGGAGTGGATTGCCATTTCCTTCTCCAGGGGATCTTCCCGACCCAGGAATCGAACCCAGGTCTCCTGCATTGCAGGCAGATTCTTTATCAACTGAGCTATAAACAGGGTTAATTGATTTGTGGCACTTGGTGGGAACTCAAACACTGGGAGCTTATTAGCATTTTTAAACAAGAGTAAGGATAGAAGGTGAGAAGGTAGGTTGCAGAACAAGGAAAAGAGTTAACCTCACACAGGGAATAAAGGCCCCCACTTCAAGGACAATAGCATGATGACAAACAGGGATGCAAGTAACTGGTGAAAGGGAGGGTGAAGGAAGATGACGTGTTTGTGCCTAATAACATCTGTTTTCTTGTAAAGAGGCAACTGTCTCAACCAAGAGTGAAGGATATGAGCAGGAAGCTGTGAGAGAACAGAAAGGTTTTAAAATAACTGCTGACAGGAATGGGAGCAAAGGTTTGCTGTATAATTCTTTATCATAAACCTCCATTTCTATTGGTGAGAACCCACCCCTGCCCAAGAGGCAGAAGGACTCGTGAACTGACATCAGTACACATCTTAACCTCCCCAGGCTGACCTCCCAAGGGTGGGGAGGAAGAACTTTGCACTGTGACACCGTCGGGGAAGCCCAAGGCTGGGCTGTGTCTTTGGGAGAGGGAAATAAACTGACATAATCCCTTACCACTGTTACAGCGGGACTTTCCTGATGAGTAAGTCTGCATCACCAGCCAACGCTTGTCCCAACCCCCAACCTCTCCTGACTCTAGCGAGAAAAGAATTCTCTTAAGAGGGTGGACATCAGAACTCTTAGGAATCAATCCAGCACCCTCGCTTAGCAGATGAGGACACTAAGTGACACAGGAATTTGGGGGCAGAGCCAGGAAACAATTTTGGATGTCCTCACTTCCAAGCCAGGACTTCTACCACATTCTTTTAATAGAACCTAACCGGGGGCCGCAGGCCAGTGTGTTAACAGCGTTTTGCAAAAAACACCTGGCATTAGGAATTACTTCCTGCCTTTCTTTAATCTTAATTTTTTGGTCATACTTTTCTCATTATTAAAAAAACAAACAAAAAACACCCCTTAAGAGGCCACTATTAAAAAACACAGAATCTTATTCTTACCCTTATGGATGTTACCCAGCCTCACCTTGAGATATTTCTGGTAGAAACAGAAGCAATTTAAGAGATCCAACTAGTTTGCATTTTTTTAAAACCTAATATAATGTAGGCATCTTTCCAAACACTCTTCAGAGCCAGTTGTTCCTTTAATAAATGTGTAAGTTGAATTCCCTTCAATGATAATAATCAGGATTGATGGTGAAGAGGAGAAAGGTCATTTGTGGAAACTTCTAGAATCCCCTGCCCATGTGCGTCTTCCATGGCATGGACAGTTACTAGTTTGGAGTGAAAGGCCATATAATCAGCTCACCCCCCACCCCAAAGACAAATGAATTTGTGGAAGTACCTAACTGGTCCACAATGGCAGGGATGGGCAACAGAAGGAAAACAGGAAGAGACAACAAAATGCCTCATGCTTTGAAAAAAGCAGCTAGTGGGAAACAGTGTTGCTTGCTCTGTAATGGCAAAAATCTCATCAGAGATCAGCTCTACACTCCATTTATAACGTATCATTAAAGTCAGGCTTTAAAAGTGGGGTAGGATGTGAGGGATGGTTATGTCTTTACCTGCAAGGCTGAAAAGCAAAAACGAAACAAACGCCAAGTAAATGCATAGTCATGCCTCTAAATTTCTAAGTCTCATCTCAGAATTTGGTTAGTCTTATATGGAGCCATCACCAAACCTCAGGCAGGGAGGACCCAGCTCTATAGAACAAGTATCACTGATCCTGCTGGGCTCAAAGGAGGGGAGCACTTCTATCAGTAGGAAGGGAGGGAAGCAGAACCAATGAACAAACAAAGCCAGCTGACTGTCCCAACTGCTTGCTGGGTGGTGGCAAATAGACATGGGAGAGCACCAGACCATAAGGATGCAGGCAGGTATAAAGCACAACAGAGAAACAATTTGAAAAGCCTAGTGAAAACCTGAGAGTAGCTGAGCTCTTAGACTGCGGTCTCAGTTTCCTGAGCAAAGCCAGATTCTGGGGAGGGGAATGGACTAGGATTTTCTATGAAATCTTTTCTCTCCCTCGCTCAGAGAGTCCTGCTTCCCCAGCAGTGATACTGTGAGAACCAGGTGTGCCCTGCTCAGGCACAGACTTGTACCACAGAAGTACCCCATATTATGAATCTTGGGAGCGTGTCGCTTATAAGATCCTTTTAAAGTAGAAATAGCCTCACAGCTTTCTCTTAAGACAGATGAAAGGTCAGCCACATTCTGTCCACAGTTCATACGGACTGTTAAATGATGGTCAAGAAGCAAAACAAGCCCCATGCTTAACCATGTTTTATCCTGAATTGCCAAATGACTCATGACTCTGTTAGTGGAGGCCTCCACCAGGCAGAAGAAAGGGATTAACCAAACCAGTGCATCAGGAGGCCCAAGGCGCTGAGGACATTTACTGTGGGTGGGCCTCTTACAGGTCCCTGGAATGAGTTACTATTTTTGGTTTGTGAAGAATATTGCACATGTGAGCCAGGATGAGGGAAGAGTCACTGGGAAACCTGTCACTGTGTAACAGACATGGGAAAATGACAAAAGGACTCCTTCTTTCAGCTTTAAGTGCTAGATCCATGTCCGTTTTCCTTTATGCAGCAGCCCTAATCACAAATGAATAATTACTTTCACTTTGCGCGTTAGCAAAGGTTATTTCCTTCCATGTCTGAGAAACAGAAGGACTAAGAGGACACACCCCAAAATACTGCAACCACTCCTCTCCCCACCTGTCTGTTGTTCTGATTTCTCCAGGTCAGCCACACCCAGGATTCCCCTTTTCTCATGCCCAGGCTTTCAAGTTTTCACAGGCTGGAAGGTAGCATGAGCAATCCCAATGATTTTTAGAAGAGAATGATCTTATTTTCTTAAAAGAGGCTTCAGCCTGTCAGATACCTTTCAAGGATATTTTTCATTTTTAGCTTATAAAAATCTGATGATTTTAAAAAGCAACCATAAAAATCAAAGCTGCCTGTCACTCTTAAATGTTAATGACCTCTAAGGTATGCACAGCATAGGTGAGAGGCCAGGTTGATGTCTTTTTTCCCTATGCTAAGCACCAAGGGCAGAGAAAGCAAGAGGTTCCAGTTCTGTCACCTATTAAAAAAAGAATAGCCACACTCTTCCCTTTTGATTCTTTATCATGAATGTATGTCCGAGATTAAAACAATCCTTCTAGCCTTTGAAGACACTTTAGGACGAGGACATTGTTTCTTAGATGATGTGCTGGCAAAGTTATAGCAGTAGGCAAATATGTGTTTCCAGATCAATCCCTGGAGAAGAACCCATGGATCGTTCAAGGAAAAGGAGCTTAAGTGATAGAATTCAACTTGTAATTCCTAAGAGAGGACCAAAGCCCACATGGGTAAAATGATCTGCCTGAGGCCAAACAGAGCCAGGATGAATCCTTCTAGTCCAGGGCTCCTGCCCCCACAGCGCTAATCCACTGTGCAGCTTGGCAGGATGTTGCAATTCTACTCAACATGTTGAGGCTGTGGTTATAGCTGTGGGCACTCAGTCTACAAACAGCACAGCCTCCAGCTCACTGTTCCTCCCTGATGACAGGAGTAAGTGGAGGTGCCTGCCTCAACACACCAGGATTTACTCCGTTAAAGTAATAAAGTACTATCAGTAAAACACATATAGGCCATTTCCACAAGGTAAAAAGTTCTGATTCTCCTATCCTATAAGACATTCTCAAGCCTGGTTAATAGAAACCACACAGCTCAGCCAGCAGCAGTAATACTTTCAAGATGCTCTCCAAGAGAAATATAATGCAAGTCACATATGTAATTTAAAATTTTCTAGCAGTCACATTAAAAAAGTATAAGAGAAATAGGTAAAATTAGCTTTATATCTTATGTAACTTAATATATAAAAAGTGTTACTGTTATATAATCAATATAAAATTTGAGATTGCATTCTAAATGATTCTTAGGGGATTCTTCCTTTTAACAGATCTTTTCTTCTGTCTTTACCAAGTGATGTTAACTAGGAGACATACTCCAGCCCAGACTCACAGTAAAGGTGTTTATGGGCAGGTAACACAAACTAGATTCCATTAAAGGCACTCTCTAAGTCGAGAGTAAGGAGGCAGGTTAATGGACATGGTACACAGAAGCAGATACCAGAAGACTTTAAGGTCACACAGCTAAGTGCCAAGGCAGGAAGAAACCAGGTCTGATGGCAACACTCTTTCTATCCTCTTTGTGTCCCAAATGCTCTCATGGGAGCCAGTATGTGAAACACCTACATTTACTACGTGAGAAAAAGGTCTGGGAAATACAACAGTGTATAGTTACACCACTTAAGTAACAAATTAATCCCAGGCTTAGTAACCAAGCCAAACTTTTCTTTCCAGTATCATATATAATACTTTATAAATCCGCATCATTCTAGAGCTTTGTGTATTGCATTATTAAAAAACCACATTACACCCATTTTCTTAAGTCATTACCCCCAAACACTCGTCTTTGACAGCCATAGAGATTTTTATCAAGATACCCCCTAAACACAGACTCCAGCCTCCCTCTCCCTTCGAACAATCATGTTCACGCACTCACTCAGGAACTACTGACTGAACAACCACAGGCCAGGTAGTGTGGTGGGTGTTGGGCATAAAGTGGCAAACAGGAGATATGGGGTCTGTAACCTTCACAGTTTACATTCTAGAGGGCAAACTGTAAAACATGTAGTGTCAGATGCAGAAAAATGACTGGAAAAAATCAAAGGGGCAGGTAATGATTTTACTCTGTCCTCACACTGAACCACATGAAACTGCTGGGATTCAGCCATTAACTTACAGAACAAACAGTTGCATTTGGTTCAAGCTAGGAGCTTCATTTCATCAGGAAACATTTGAGAATGTTCCTGATGGACTAGGGATCATTTTAAATCCGTGAAAACAGAAGACACAGAATAGGACTGAATAAACTTTCCTCCTCCTGTAACAGATGCGGTAGGAGAGGCATTGGGTATAGCGAGCAGGAAGAGCAGGACAGACAGAGGTGACGGTCTGGGTGACTGGGTGGGGGACTCCGATAGGAGCTACCGGGTGGTTTATTCTCTGTGGTACTTCTCCCCATCTCAAGTAGCAGAGTGCAGTTACCCATCTCCATCGAGTGCATTCCAGTAGGCGGTTACTCCCACCAGGAATGGGAGGTGAAGGCAGTATGTGGATGGGATCCCTAGGAGACCATCCACTCTCTCTCGTCATTTCTTCTCCTACTTCTAAATGCAAAGCCCAGGATATTGGCAGTCCATCCTCGTTTAATATTTTAGTAAAGGAACATTATATATTCCTTGTGCAATTCAGTAACAAAAAAATCCCCTAGTTCATGAACAAACTATTGATCTTAACATCAGAAAAAGACAACCAGACATTACATGCCTCCTGATATGACACAGAAAGATTCTTGCCAAGAATTCGAACCTGGTTCTGATCAGGCCTCCAGAATTAAGCACTGTTTTAGAAGGTAAATGCATGGGACAGAGGAATACACTAAATGACACTTGAGGATGCAATCAGTAAGATCTAGCATGTGGGGAAGACTAAAGGACAAAAAAACAGAAAAACAGGCTTCTTTGGATCTTCATTTGAACAAATCAACTATAAAAAAGTTTGTGAGACAACAGGGAAAAAAATATTGCCTAGATACCTAATTCTAAAGAAATACGAAGTAATTTGTTTTTCAAAGAATTCTTATCTTTAAAAGTTACAAACTGATAAATGTTGAAGCTGGGAATTAGGAACTTGAGAGTTCACGAGGATTATTCTGTTTTGTTTCTGTAGGCCTGTGCCACCTCTCCCCGAGGTCCCCACACTATCCCCCGGGGCTAGGAATGACCTTACAGGAGCCCGAAGCATCTTAGGTGACTGCTCACCTGTCAATGAACTGATCAATAATGATGATGTCGCCAGGCTGAATCTCTTCCTTCAAGGAACCGCAAGCTGTGGTCACTATGACGTGTGTGCAGCCCTCCTCCTTCAGAGCCCAGATGTTCGCCTGATAGTTGACTTTCGAAGGCATGATGGTGTGCTGCCTCCCATGCCTAAGGAAGGAGAGTAGACACAGGAGAGGAGTGAGCAGGGCATTTTCACACTCCTGGAAAAGAAAACTCATTTCCAGCAGTGCCTTCCAGCCCTTTTCACCAAAGTGCTTTCCTTGGCAGAGGAAGAACGCAAACAGGTCAGGCAATTACCGGCCGACTTTAAACTATCTGGTTTTAAAGTGTGGACTCACTTTACTCTCCATATTGACTTTCCTATTGAGAGTAGGTAACAGCTAACTTAGAATTCACTCCCCGGGAAGACATGCCATATCTATCCTGTGGGGTACCAATACCCCAGAATCCGAGGCATCTGGTCTCCCCTAAGCCACAACACAGAAAACAAGAGGTGCCAATGAAGAAACACACAGAAATAGAAACTCCAGTTTAATCTATTCTTTTCTGCCTGATCACCCAAATAAATTTAAATTTTGAAACATTTAAAATACCAGATTTCCCAGTTGTTTGACATCAGCAGGTATGGTCCAGGAAGGGGTCACCTCACACACCACCACTGTTATGGGCTGAATTATGTCCCCTCCAAATTCTTAGACTGTATTTGGAGACAGGCTGTTTAATGAGGTAATTAAGTTAAAATGAGGTCATTAGGGTGGGTCCTAATCCAACACAAATGGTGTTCTTATAAAAGGAAATCTGGACAGACACACACAGAGAAGAACATGTGAAGATTCCTGGAGAAGACAGTCCTCTACAAGCAAAGAGAGGGCCCTGGAACAGAGCCTTCCCTCCTAACCTCAGAAGGAACCAATCCTGATGATCCCTTGGTCTCGGACCTCTGGCCTCCAGAACTGTAAGGAACAAATTCCCATTTCACTCAGCCTGTGGCTTCTTATTGTGGCAGCCCCAGGAAACTTCATACAGCCACTAATGATTTCCTGTCACACTTCACACAAAATCCAAACACCTTACCATGGCCCTCAGGTCATCTGGGCCCAGCCCACAAATGGCCGCTTCAGCCCTCGCCTTTCTCCTGCCCCGCCTGCTTGGCCTTGCTGGCCTGGCTGCTCAGCTGTACTCATGGCTGCTCAGGCTTGGCCCCCACGTCACCTCCCCAGAGGCGTGCTTTCCATGACCACGGCATCTACAACACATCACTACCCGTAACCTTATTTTTCTTCCTGGCACCTACTGGCCACTCAGACTATATATTTCCTTCTCAACACCCATCTTCCCACTAGCATCAGTGCTGAGAGGGTGAGCTCCTTATCTGTATTCTCTGCTGGTACCTAGAACTGGACTTGCCATGAGGAGTTCATTCATTGGACAAAAAACAGTACTCACACACACAATCTTTCCCCACTCTCTCTCTCTCACATCCACCCACACCCACCCACCCAGTGTGGGTGTGCCAGTGTTTCCAGTGCCACCCACCCAGTGTTTCCAGTGTGCCAGGAAACAGCCAGTGAAGGGAACCCAATTTCTAAAATTATTTTTTAAAAACTCACACCTTGTATATTTACAAGCAGTATTTCAGAGTTAAAATTATCCCGAGCTGCTTGAAAAACTACAGACATCACGGGTAATATTAGATTACAACAAGGCTAAGTCTCAGGAGACCAGTGGTCTTCACACATAATAACGAAATAAGCAGCCTCTCAAGGAAGTGACTGACACACAAAAATCTTACTGTGTACCATAACGATTTAAAGCTTGGGCTTTGAAGTAAAACTGCTTGGGTTTAAATCCTACCTCTGTCACTTACTAGCTGTGTGACCTCAAAGTCACTCAGCTCTCTCAGCCCCGATTTTTTTGGTGGTGGTGGGGGGGGTGGATTTGTTAAAACAGATAATAAAAACCAGTACCACAGGGTTGTTAGTATCTCTTATATCATTCCATATTTATATTTTGAAATAACTTTATCTCTTCTGATCACTAACAACAGAATTAAGACTATCAAAATAATTTGTACGTTAACTGCAGATAAGCATAGCATATCAGGGTTTTTACCCCAAGGTCAAAAATGGCCTCTTAGTAGGTGGAAGTCCATGAATGCCCAGAAAGTACAGCCGCCCCTCCTTATCCACAGGAAATGCATTACAAGACCCCCTGTGGCTGCTATGCAGGTTTTTCCTACAACAGGTGGATACGCTGGATAAAGAGTGATTCCTGGTCCAAGCAGATGGAGCAGGATGGCACAGAAATGAAAACTTATGAATTCTTTCTAGATTTTCCATTTAATATTTTTGGACCACAGCTGACTATGGGTAACTGAAATCTCCAATGAGAGTGGACTACTACTCTACATGCATTTTTCTAAGGCTGGTCTCCAAATCTCTGATTAGATTTTCAACAGAAGTTCAAACATCAAAAGGAGTTATGAACCACTACACAGAGTGGTTCACAATTCGACACACTTCAGATCAGCTGGTAGGAGTATAAAACCTTCACCATGGGGCTACAACACCAACCACTTTCTCTTAAAAGTCTGGAAGAAATTAAGTGTTTCTCCAGCAATGACCACAGATTAACAACAAGGTTGCCTGAAACCAACCCTGTGTGACCATCTAAAACTAAAGTTTAGTTTCACTGGTTTCCGCAAAGCCACTTCTGTTTCAAGTGTGGCACAGACCTTAGGGTGGGCTTCATTTTCATGCTCTGAATAATTCCTTCCTTCTCGACTGTGGATGGACCTGAGATGCTTCTAACCAATAGAACACAGACACACAGGAGCTGGAAGTCACTCCCATGATCAGGCCCCTCCTTCCAGCATGCACCAGAGACCTCTCATTGGCTTTGCAGAAGCAAGTTACTGTCTCCTGAAATGGCCATGGGGAGGGCCACAGTGCAGGGAACATGGACAGCCTCTAGGAGTGACAGCCTCAGTCCTTCAACCCCGAGGAACTTAGTTCTGCCGATTACTATGTGAGCTTGAGCATGGACCCAGAGCTCCGGATAAAAACAAGCACTTAAATATACCCATGTGACCTTGTATGACCCTGAAGAAGACACAGATGAGCTGTGGCCACACTCTGGTTACTTGGAAACTGTGGGATAATGTATGCTGTTTTAGGCTGCTAAATCTGTGCTCATTTGTTATGCAGCAATAGAAAGCTAATATATGCAGTCTCACTAATTTCTAACCGTGAAAAATGACTTGTTCCTTTCTTTACGGAAGCGCATGAGCCTTGTCCAGGGAACAAGGGTATAGACACCATAGAGAACTCAACTTCAGGGACCTGAAACCCTCTCCCAAAGATCCAGAACTATTATTAAACAAAGGGTCACGAATAAAACAGTTTTTCTTGATCTTGATAAAAGACAAAAAAGAACAGAAGAAAACATTGCTTCTTACTGCTAGAACTGAAAGCAGAGCTTCAAGTTTAGTCAAATCATCACATCAGTTATTAGATTCTTCTAAGCATTTTCCCAACCTAAGTGTGTATGGGCAAGATCTTTAATCTCCTAAGTCAGTAAAACCTACCCCCAAACCATAAGCAATAAAGAGGACTCAGATGTTATGGCTCCACCAACACATTAAAAACTCATACCTGCACCAATACTCTTTTCAGAATTTAAGTTAAACTGTCCTTTAGTAGTAACATTCAAAAGATTGAAATACCTTACCTTGCAAGGAGGACGCAATCAACATTCTTTATCTTCCCCAAAACTAAGGCATCAGAAGGCTGCACATAATGAAAAATGGTTACAAGTCAGTGATTTGAAAATACATAGAGCAACCAAAAAAAGCTGCCCTTTCAATTGCTCACCTACAGGATTCATAGAAACTTGAGGTCTGAAGATATATTTTAAAGACATAAAAGAGTCTAGATTTGATGGTTCAACTTAATCACTCAGTATTACTGAGCCCTCTCTACTAGCACAGAGACATGTAAGACTTAGAAGGGTGCGTGGGTAGGTACCCTTTAGTAAGATCTATTTGTAGCAAGCACCCCTGGGGACTCTGATGCCAGACTGATCATACACAGATGTGTCAAGGGTTTTTGGCAGATTCAAGAACAGGTGTGTGAGAGTGAAATGCAAAAGGAGTAGGAGGCCACTCTCAGGCAATTTATGAGCTCAGCACTGGGAGCATTCACTGTGTTAACTAGGTTTCAGATAAAGGTCTGAGAACCTAGGAGGTGAAGAAAACATGTCAGTGAGTTGACAGCAGGACTTGGGAGGATGAGAGATCAAATCTAAGGACCTGGCTGAAAAGAGGGATTTGGGTTGGGACTGCTGGGTGCAGGGATCTTTGTAGGAGGATCAGAGGAACCACAGGTTTGGAAGTACCCCCATGGAATTAGGAGAAGACAGACACCCTCCCCCTGGCTGGATGACGCATGGTCTGGGAAAACTAAACAGCCTCCTTTTAATAGACAAGGAGGAATGTTTTACTTCCAATTCTGTTCCGCAGTTGTGTTCTCAGTCCCCCCCAAAATCTCCCCTTGAGCCAGGGTTTACTAAGAAAAGACCATTTGATATTTCTTCCCATTTGTTAAAGACTGTGGCATGACCAACAGGCCCCAAATTAGAAGCTGATTTGAATGCATTGATCTAGAGGGTACAGTTCCTGTGTTTGAAATGAGCATCTGGCTTCTAGGGATATAATTAAGAAATTTTTTGTACGTATTTAAAAGCTATGTTCTTGGTAGTCAAGTACAAGGCATCCTTAGGGACACCGTCTCGGTTGGCAGAACTCCTGGCCCCTCTGTGCCTGGGGCAGGCAGCCCTGTGCTGCCAAGACAAAAGCAATTAAAATTTTTTTTTGTAACTTAAAAAAATCAAGCTAGCAAGGAAAAAGAAAAAAGCTAGTATGTCTCCATAAATGGATACCTTGCCAAATGGAGTATCCACATATTTTTCGGTTCTTCCTTCTAAGATTTCTGGATCATCCAGGCCTGTTCCACCAATTATTCCAATCTAAAAGAGACAATAAAAAGATACCACATTTGATCATTTTTCAGTAGAAACAAATTCATCATTTTAAGCAAATTCATTTATCCATACTTATATGCTCTTCTCCATTCCTGCTAAGCCCTAAATTATTTTTAAAAATCTGAGCATTACTGAAAAGCAGTCATTTATTCAACAAGTATTCGAAAGCCTTCTGTATTTGAGAAATAACCAAAGCATGAGTCAGCTTTTTGGACTAAATCACATTTTTACTGACTATCTGAATAACAAATTAGCATAGAAAAGTACTTTAGTTTAAGTTATAAAACCAAACATAAAGATAAATAAATATGGTTGGAGAAAGTACTTTCTAACCAATTTTATTATCTTTATTGAATAAGTAATGGAATAAATGTTCAAAAGACAACTAGGATAGAAAATAGTTGGTATTTCCATTTGGTAAGGATTTCTCATTACCCCACTTGTAAAGAAATGAGAGATTTTCTTTCCTATGCCACTAAAATCAGAGCTGTAAGGGATCACAGAGGAATACAGAAATTTAAATTTAGCCTCATGTATATTTATGAAATTCAACTATCATTCATACATATGTAAATAAAAGTAATTCGAAGGCCATAGTCCTAAATTAATTTTAAGTGTTATATTACATTTTCCAGAGATTAACTTTATTGTGCTTATCCTCAGGGATTAATTTGAATTAAAAAAACCTGACATTACCCTCTAGAGTTAATCTAATTTGATGATTAAGACACATGAACAAAAACAATTACAAAGATAACTGATTAACTGTAAACTAAAAATTAAATAGCTAAAATCATTAGCAAGCCTTCCCTGGGCTGATACTTCCTAAAGGAAAAATATTAAATTGTCAGCAATAAGCTACAGAGATGACTCATGACTAGAAACCTAATGAAAAGTCACCTGAGCATTTTTTTTTCAATGAATAGCTTTAAATCTATTGTCACCTGAGTAAAATTTCTATTCAACGAAAGAAAGTAGCTCCTTGAGAAAAAAATTTTCCAAGTTAAGAATTAACTGAATATCTAAATAATTTTCAGATAGGGTTACACAAGTTGAATTATACTAATATGTGGGAAAGCATTTACCCTACTAGTTCTAGTCCCTAGAAAAAGACATCAGCACGGTAAGAAAAAGCACAATTGAGTAAGATTTTTACAAAGAACTTTAAAATTTTTACAAAATCAGGTTATATGACAGCACTTTGAAAGCATTCCCAATCAGGTGGCTAAACCAGTTTTTGAGGTTGCTGCCACCTTGTGGCACATTGTTGAAACCACAACAGGTTAAATACTGTATAGCAATTCAACATTTTCTGCTTTGTTAATCATAGGTGAAGACTAACCAGTACAGTATTGCAGCTTTCAAATCAGTGGAAGTGTTCATTCACTTAAGTCAGTGGGTTTAAGTCATTCTAGTTCAGTAGAAAATTTTAAAATCACACTGTTTTATGAAATTCTAATCCTTCCTCCAGTTGGCATCTCCATTTTATCATTTTATGTACTGCCAAAGCATCACAGATCATAGCTGGGATGGGTAGGGGATGTAATGAACTGTTCAGCCCATGTCATCACCTAGACCGCCAAATTCAGTTGATGACTCTGAAATCACTCTCAGCCTACTTTTGGGGATTCTACTACGGATGCAAACTTTGGGTGCTTTTTTTTTTTTGGTTTCTTTTTAATTTAAAAAAAAATACTACCACTTTGACTTGACTGTTTCCTCGGGTCAAGACATCTCCCATTCTGGATTTAACAGTGGACTCACTCGTACATACAAAACAAACCTGACTTAGCTGTGAAACCACTCTGTTTAGGCAAGCTAGCCCAGGACCACAGCAGTGAATAAGAAATGCCAGTTGGGGTCTTGCTCAAGTTCAGTGCCCTGGAGCTCACCCTCAGCTGCCCTAAGCTTCAGCCCATACCACTCTGGCTGTATAGTGACCGTGCACTAGGTAGCTATTAACTCAGCCCCGGTGGGCAAGATTTAGTTGCTGTTCGATTGCAAAGCTGTGTCCAAATATTTGCAACACCATGAACTACAGCACACCAGGCTCCTCTGTCCTCCACTGTCTCCTGGAGTTTGCTCAAATTCATGCCCATTGACTTGATGATGCCATCCAACCGTCTCATCCTCTGCCACCCCTTTCTCCTCCTGCCCTCAATCCTTCCCAGCATCAAGGTGTTTTCCAACAAGTTGGCTCTTTGCATCAGGTGGCCAAAGTATTGGAGCGTCAGCATCAGTCCTTCCAGTGAATATTTAGTGTTGATTTCCTTTAGGATTGACTGGTTTGATATCCTTTCAGTCTAAGGGACTCTCAAGTCTTCTCCAGCATAATTTGAAAGCATCAATTCTTCGAAGCTTAGTCTTTTATGGACTGTCATATCTGTACATGACTACTGGAAAAGCTATAGCTTTGACTATAGAGACCTTTGTTGGCAAAGTGATATCTTTGCTTTTTAATACACTGTCTAGGTTGGTCATAGCTTTCCTTCCAAGGAGCAAACATCTTTTAATTTCATTTATTTAGTATTGGATGTAAAAACAAGAGCTGTTACAACTCAGAAAGGCCAGGATATGGTCTTTAGTACTAGAATTATCCGCAGGAGAGCCTGTCCAGTCAAAATGGCTTCAGTGGTTTATGAAAACCCATTATCTTATAAGGGACAGAACAAGTGTAGCAACTGAGCCAAACCAGGGAACTGAATCACTCACCTTTTTCTTGCTGCCTATGGAGGCCAGCAGTGAAAAGATGTGGCAAAGTCGCCACCTGTTGGTTCCACGGTAAAGTACAACTAAGGGATGAAACTCCTAAGCACCAGTGGCATAATTCTATCATTCCCAGTTCAGTTCAGTTCAGTCATGTCCTGTCCAACTATTTGCGACCCCATGGACTGCAGCATGCCAGGCTTCCCTGTCCGTCACCAACTCCCGGAGCTTACTCAAACTCATGTTCATCAAGTCACTGATGCCATCCAACCATCTCATCCTCTGTCGTCCCCTTCTCCTGCCTTCAACTTTTTCCAACATCAGGGTCTTTTCAAATGAGTTGGTTCTTCACACCAGGTGGCCAAAGTGTTGGAGTGTCAGCTTAAGCATTAGTCCTTCCAATGAATACTCAGAACTGATTTCCTTTAGTATTGACTGGTTGGATATCCTTGCAGTCCAAAGGACTCTTAAGAGTCTTCTCCAATACCACAGTTCAAAAGCATCAATTTTTCCGCATTCAGTATTCTTTATAGTCCAACTCTCACATCCAAACATGACTACTAAAAAAACCATGGCTTTGACTAGATGGACCTTTGTTGGTAAATGTCTCTTCTTTTTAATATGCTGTCTAGGTTGGTCATAACTTTCCTTCCAAGGAGTAAGTGTCTTTTAATTTCATGGCTGCAGTCACCATCTGCAGTGATTTTGGAGCCCAAAAAATTAAAGTCTGCCACTGTTTCCCCATCTATTTTCCATGAAGTGATGAGACCAGATACCATGATTTTGTTTTCTGAATGTTGAGCTTTAAGCCAACTTTTTCACTCTCCTCTTTCACTTTCATCAAGAGGCTCTTTAGTTCTTCTTCACTTTCTGCCATAAGGGTGGTGTCATCTGCATATCTGAGGTTATTGATATTTCTCCCGGCAGTCTTGATCCCAGCTTGTGCTTCATCCAGCCCAGCATTTCTCATGATGTACTCTGCTTATAAGTTAAATAAGCAGGGTGATGATATACAACCTTGACATAATCCCTTCCCGATTTGGAACCAGTCTGTTGTTTCACATCCAGTTCTAACTGTTGCTTCTTGACCTGCATACAGATTTCTTAGGAGGAAGGTCAGGTGATCTGGTATTCCTGTCTCTTTCAGAATTTTCCAGTTTGTTGTGATCCACACAGTCAAAGACTTTGGCATAGTCAATAAAGCAGAAATAGATGTTTTTCTGGAACTCTCTTGCTTTTTCAAAGACACAGGGGATGTTGGCAATCTGATCTCTGGTTCCTCTGCCTTTTCTAAATCCAACTTGAACATCTGGAAGTTCATAGTTCACATACTGCTGAAGCCTGGCTTGGAGAATTTTTAATATTACTTTGCTAGCATGTGAGATGAGTGCAATTGTGCAGTAGTTTGAGCATTCTTTGGCATTGCCTTTGTTTGGGATTGGAATGAAAACTGACTTTTTCCTGTCCTGTGGCCACTGCTGAGTTTTCCAAATTTGCTAGCATATTGAGTGCAGCACTTTCACAGCATCATCTTTGAGGATTTGAAATAGCTCAACTGGAATTCCATCACCTCCACTAGCTTTGTTCGCAGTGATGCTTCCTAAGGCCTACTTGACTTCACATTCCAGGATGTCTGGCTCTAGGTGAGTGATCACACCATCATGGTTATCTGGGTCATGAAGATCTTTTTCTATAGTTCTTCTGTGTATTCTTGCCACCTCTTAATCTCTTCTGTTAGGTCCATACCATTTCTGTCCTTTATTGTGCTCATCTTTGCATGAAATGTTCCCTTAGTTATCTCTCATTTTCTTGAAAAGATCTCTATCTTTCCCATTCTATTGTTTTTCTCTACTTATTTGCACTGATCCCTGAGGAAGGCTTTCTTATCTCTCCTTGGTATTCTTCAGAACTCTGCATTCAAATGGGTGTATCCTTCCTTTTCTTCTTTGCCTTTCGCTTCTTTTCTCAGCTATTTGTAAGGCCTTGTCAGACAACCATTTTGCCTTTTTGCATTTCTTTTTTTTGTGGATGGTCTTGATCACTGCCTCCTGTATAATGTCACAAACCTCCATCCATAGTTCTTCAGGCACATCTGTCTATCAGATCTAATCCCCTGAATCTATTTGTCACTTCCCTACAATCCCTGTAATCATAAGGGATTTGATTTAGGTCATACCTGCATAGTCTAGTAATTTTCCCTACTTTCTTCAATTTCAGTCTGAATTTGCAATAAGGAGTTCATGATCTGAGCCACAGTCAGCTCCTGGTCTTGTGTTTTGCTGACTGTATAGAGCTTCTCCATCTTTGGCTGCAAAGAATATAATCAACCTGATTTCAGTACTGACAATCTGGTGATGTCCATGTGTAGAGTCTTCTCTTGTGTTGTTGGAAGAGGGTGTTTGTCATTCCCCTCCAGTCTCTAAATTCAAATGGTCAACACAGTATCTGCCTTGATAAAGGAGCTGTGTCTTCTCATTTACACATCATAGGCACTGTGCTAAGTGCTTCAGTGGCCTTACTTCATTTACTTTCCACGGTCATCCTGTAAAATAGGCTCTATAGTGTTAATACCCATTTTACCAAAGAGCAAACAGAAACACAAAAATTAAGAAATTTTTTTCAAAGAGCAAAGCTGGGATAGGAACCCAGGTTTTCATACTAAACCACTATGATGTATTACCTCCCAATATACCCTGGAATCCATAATAACACCCTACCCTATTAGAACCAATGCAACGAACACGAACTTGAGCAAACTCTGGGAGATGGTAAGGGCCAGGGAGGCCTGGTGTACTGCAGTCCATGGGGTCGCAAAGAGTTGGACATGACTGCAACTGAACAACAACAACAATTAGAAACCTGTCTTCATGTTAGGAAGAAACTGATGCTCGGTTCAAGTTCTGGACTACAGTCACAGAAGCATGGAAATGCAACTCTGGGCACCTGAGTGAACCACCTCAGAACGGAGGGGGCAGTCCATCCACGACCTCATGCATATTTATCAGGTCTTCAAGGTATGGCATGCATCCAAGCAACCCTAGAATGCTCAGGAGAAGCGTTCAAGGTCTGAGATGGAATTTCTGTGCCAGTTCTGCCCAGCCAGGATTTCTTCACTACACAAGATAAAGTTCGGAAATAAGAATCCCCTGGTCATTTAAGGCCACTGCTAGATTTTAACATTAAGTTGATTCTGCCCACATTTTTTTTTTCCACTTGCAGTCCAAGTCAGACTCTTCAAAAACAAGAGAGGGCTTCACTTCTTCTGAGACTGTGAAAGCATTCTATCTAAATGCTGGCTTAGCTGGCAAGAATGGTTATTTCCAATGATGCCAGAAGGGTTCATGCTAACCCCTACTCTGTGTGCAACTCTACTGGCAACTGATTTCACATACCTCACTTGCTTTCAACAACCACTCACCATCACTTTGAAGCCTGGAAATATTACATGGAGGAAGCTAGAACTCCATGAAGGCACTCTCAAAAATACCATAACCCTAAGCAGGTGAGACTAGCCCCTGCCAGGGAGATGGGCTGCCTCTGAGTTCGTCAAGCCCATGATGAGGAAAGAGCCAAAGCTCCAGCTGGCGGCAACCCCTGCTCTGAGCACTGCAGTCCTTCAGCTTTGGTCACCACTGACAGGTCTGAAAGTACAGCAGACAAAAGTCCTCCTCTTAATGGGCTGACCTCGCTGTGAGGCCTTCTAGCCAGAGTCTTGCAAAATCTTGGAAGGTCAGCTGTATGGGGAGCGTGGCCAAATGTCTCAGTCTGGGAGCCCGTCCAGAACATGCAATATGGTCCATGGTGAGAGCCAGCTGCTCCATCTCTGACAAGAGGCCCTTCTCTGTAAGCCACCCTAGTAGGTGATGGTTATGGATGCCATTGTGTTTTACAGATCCACATGTTGAAGTTCTAACTCCTAACCCCTCAGAATTTGACTATTTAAAAAATTTCTGAAGTACAGTTATGCTACAATATTTGTTTCAGGTGTATAGCATTGTTGCTGTCCAGTCGCTAAGTCATGCCTGACTCTTTGCCACCTCACGGACTCCAGCACTCCAGGCTTTCCTGTCCTTCACTATTGCCTGAAGTTTACTCAGATTCATGTCCATCGAGTTGGTGAAGCTATCTAACCATCTCTTCTTCTGCTGCCTCCCTCTCCTTTTGTGTTC
Organism: Bos indicus; assembly: GCF_029378745.1. Classification (NCBI taxonomy): domain Eukaryota; kingdom Metazoa; phylum Chordata; class Mammalia; order Artiodactyla; family Bovidae; genus Bos; species Bos indicus. The sequence goes on from NC_091767.1 coordinate 22,077,268, forward strand.
AGGCTTTTCTAGCATCAGGGTCTTTCCCAATGAGTTGGCTGTTCACATCAGGTGACCAAAGTGTTGGAGTTCCAGCTAAGTGATTCAATTTTTGTAATGATACGCGGGCGGCTGCGACAGCGCACAAGCGTGGCTGAGAGGAGCTACCCCACGTCCGAGATCAGGGGCAGAAGCCGGGAGGACCCCATGCCCAAGGGGTGGCAGCCAAGAGGAGCTACCCCACATCCAAGGTCAGGGGCGGCGGCTGAGAGTGCCAGGCTGCGACGGCACAGGAATGGCCAAAAGGAGCTACCCCACGTCCAAGCTCAGGGGTGGTGGCTGAGAGTGCCAGGCTGCGACAGCCCCGGAGCAGCCGAGAGGAGCTACCTCCAGCCTGAGGCCAGGGGTGGCGGCCGGGAGGAGCAACCCCACATCCTAGGAGTGGTGGCTGCGCGGGTGCAGGAGTACCTAGAGGAGCTATTCCACATTCAAGGTCAGGAGGGGTGGCCGTGAGGAGCTACCCCTCGTCCAAGGTAAGGAGCAGCAGCTGTGCTTTGCTGGAGCAGCCATGAAGAGATACCCCACGTCCAACGTAAGAGAAACCCAAGTAAGACGGTAGGTGTTGCAAGAGGGCATCAGAGGGCAGAAACACTGAAACCATAATAGACAGAATAGACAGAAAACTAGTCAATCTAATCACACTAGGACCACAGCCTTGTCTAACTCAATGAAACTAAGCCATGCCCTATGGGGCCACCCAAGACTGGTGGGTCATGGTGGAGAGGTCTGACAGAATGTGGTCCACTGGAGAAGGGAATGGGAAACCACTTCAGTATTCTTGCCTTGAGAACCCTATGAACAGTATGAAAAGGCAAAATGATAGGATACTAAAAAAGGAACTGCCCAGGTCGGTAGGTGCCCAGTATGCTACTGGAAATCAGTGGAGAAATAACTCCAGAAAGAATGAAGGGATGGAGCCAAAGCAAAAAGAATACCCAGCTGTGGATGTGACTGGTGACAGAAGCAAGGTCTGATGCTGTAAAGGGCAATATTGCATAGGAACCTGGAATGTTAGGTCCATGAAGCAAGGCAAATTGGAAGTGGTCATCCAGGAGATGGCAAGAATGAATGTCAACATTCTAGGAATCAGTGAACTAAAATGGACTGGAATGGGTGAAATTAACTCAGATGACCATTATATCTACTACTGCGGGCAGGAATCCCTCAGAAGAAATGGAGTAGCCACATGGTCAACAAAAGAGTCCGAAATGCAGTACTTTGATGCAATCTCAAAAACAACAGAATGATCTCTGTTTGTTTCCAAGGCAAACCATTCAATATCACGGTTATCCAAGTCTATGCCCCGACCAGTAACGCTAAAGAAGCTGAAGTTGAATGGTTCTATGAAGACCTATAAGACTTTTTAGAACTAACACCCAAAAAATATGTCCTTTTCATTATAGGGGACTGGAATGCAAAAGTAGGAAGTCAAGAAACACCTGGAGTAACAGGCAAATTTGGCCTTGAAATACGGAATGAAGCAGGGCAAAGACTAATAGAGTTTTGCCAAGAGAATGCACTTGTCATAGCAAACACCCTCTTCCAACAACACAAGAGAAGACTCTACACATGGACATCACCAGATGGTCAACACCAAAATAAGACTGATTATATTCTTTGCAACCAAAGATGGAAAAGCTCTATACAGTCAGCAAAAACAAGACCGGGAGCTGACTGTGGCTCAGATCTTGAACTCCTTATTGCCAAATTCAGACTTAAATTGAAGAAAGTAGGGAAAACCACTAGACCATTCAGGTATGACCTAAATCAAATCCCTTATGATTATACAGTGGAAGTGAGAAATAGATTTAAGGGACTAGATCTGATAGACAGAGTGCCTGATAAACTATGGACAGAGGTTGGTCACATTGTACAGGAGACAGGGATCAAGACCATCCCCATGGAAAAGAAATGCAAAAAAGCAAAATGGCTGTCTGGGGAGGCCTTACAAATAGCTGTGCAAAGAAGAGAAGTGAAAAGCAAAGGAAAAAAGGAAAGATATAAGCATCTGAATGCAGAGTTCCAAAGAATAGCAAGGAGAGATAAGAAAGCCTTCCTCAGCGATCAATGCAAAGAAATAGAGGAAAACAACAGAATGGGAAAGACTAGAGATCTCTTCAAGAAAATTAGAGATACCAAGGGAATATTTCATGCAAAGATGGGCTCGATAAAGGACAAAAATCGTATGGACCTAACAGAAGCGGAAGAGATTAAGAAGAGGTGGCAAGAATACACAGAAGAACTGTACAAAAAAGATCTTCACGACTCAGATAATCACGATGGTGTGATCACTCACCTAGAGCCAGACATCCTGGAATGTAAAGTCAAGTGGGCCTTAGGAAGCATCACTGCAAACAAAGGTAGTGGAGGTGATGGAACTCCAGTTGAGCTATTTCAAATCCTCAAAGATGATGCTGTGAAAGTGCTGCACTCAATATGCCAGCAAATTTGGAAAACTCAGCAGTGGCCACAGGACTGGAAAAGGGTCAGTTTTCATTCCAATCCCAAAGAAAGGCAATCCCAAAGAATGCTCAAACTACCACTCAATTGCACTCATCTCACACGCTAGTAAAGTAATGCTCAAAATTCTCCAAGAGAGGCTTCAGCAGTACGTGAACCACGAACTTCCAGATGTTCAAGCTGGTTTTAGAAAAGGCAGAGGAACCAGAGATCAAATTGCCAACATCCGCTGGATCATCATAAAAGCAAGAGAGTTCCAGAAAAACACCTATTTCTGCTTTATTGACTATGCCAAAGCCTTTGACTGTGTGGATCACAATAAACTGTGGGAAATTCTGAAAGAGATGGGAATACCAGACCACCTGACCTGCCTCTTGAGAAACCTATACGCAGGTCAGGAAGCAACAGTTAGAACTGGACATGGAACAACAGACTGGTTCCAAATAGGAAAAGGAGTACGTCAAGGCTGTATATTGTCACCCTGCTTATTTAACTTATATGCAGAGTACATCATGAGAAACACTGGGCTGGAAGAAGCACAAGCTGGAATCAAGATTGCTGGGAGAAATATCAATAACCTCAGATACGCAGATGACACCACCCTTATGGCAGAAAGTGAAGAGGAACTAAAAGGCCTCTTGATGAAAGTGAAAGTGGAGAGTGAAAAAGTTGGCTTAAAGCTCAACATTCAGAAAACGAGATCATGGCATCTGGTCCCATCACTTCATGGGAAATACATGGGGAAACAGTGGAAACAGTGTCAGACTTTATTTTTCTGGGCTCCAAAATCACTGCAGATGGTGACTGCAGCCATGAAATTAAAAGACACTTACTCCTTGGAAGGAAAGTTATGACCAACCTAGATAGCATGTTCAAAAGCAGAGACATTACTTTGTCAACAAAAGTCTGTCTAGTCAAGGCTATGGTTTTTCCAGTGGTCATGTATGGATGTGAGAGTTGGATTGTGAAGAAAGCTGAGCGCTGAAGAATTGATGCTTTTGAACTGTGGTGTTGGAGAAGACTCTTGAGAGTCCCTTAGACTGCAAGGAGATCCAACCAGTCCATTCTGAAGGAGATCAGCCCTGGGATTTCTTTGGAAGGAATGATGCTGAAGCTGAAACTCCAGTACCTTGGCCACCTCATGCGAAGAGTTGACTCATTGGAAAAGTCTCTGATGCTGGGAGGGATTGGGGGCAGGAGGAGAAGGGACAACAGAGGATGAGATGGCTGGATGACATCACTGACTCGATGGACATGAGTCTGAGTGAACTCGGGAGTTGGTGATGGACAAGGAGGCCTGGCATGCTGCAATTCATGGGGTTGCAAAAAGTCGGACACGACTGAGCGACTGAACTGAACTGAATGATACTCTATTCAAAGTTCTTACAAAATATTGGCTCTATTTTCCTGTGTTGTATATCCTTGTTGGTTTTTAATTTTATACATAGTAGTCTGTATCCCTTAATTCTATACTCCTATTTTACCCCACCCTCTTCCTTCTCCCCAATGGTAATCACTAGCTTGTTCTCTGAGTTTGTTTTTTTTTTTGTTATAGACATTTGTTCATAGATTCCACATACAAGTGATAAAGAGTATTTGTCTTTGAGTTATTTCACTAAGCCTAATACTTTCTAGGTCCATGAACACTGTTGCAAATGGCAGAATTTCATTCTTTTTTGTAATGGCTAATATTCTATTGTGCACACACACACACACACACACACACACCATTTCTTTATCCATTCATCTGCTGATGAGTACTTAGGTTGCTCCCATCAACATATTTGTAGACCCTTGTATTTATTTATTTTTGGCTGTGTGAGTCTTCATTGTTGCATGTGGGCTTTTCTGTAGTTGCGGTGAGCAGGGGCTACTACTTTTCACTGTGGCCCGTGGGCTTTACTGCAGTAGCTTCTCTTGTTGGGGAGCATGGGCTGTAGGCGTGAAGACTCAGTAGTCGTGGCTCTCGAGCTCTAGAGTGCAGGCTCAGCAGCTGTGGTGCAGGTGCTTAGTTGCTGCACATGTGGAATCTTCCCAAACCAGGGATCAAACCCATGTCCCCTACACTGGTAGGCATGTTCTTAACCACTGGCCCACCAGGGCAGTCCTGTCGACTTTTTGATGATAGCCATTTTGACAGGTATGAAGTGATCTCATTGTGGTTTTGATTTGTATTTCTTTGATGATTAGTGACATTGAGCAGAATTTGACTATTTTTGGAGAATGGTCTTTGAACAAGTAACATTAACTGAGGTCTTGGGGTGGGGGCGCTAATCCAAAATAACTGCAGGGTCAGAGCATCATGGTTTTAATTTAACCCAGCTCTCCTTGCAAAGTCAAGGTATTATTCTAATGGGTCAAAGTGTTAGTCACTCAGTCCTGTCCAACTCTTTGTGACACCATGGACTATAGTCTGCCATGCTCCTCTGTCCATGGAATTTTCCAGGCAAGGATGCTGGAGTGGGTTGCCAGTCCCTTCTCCAGGGGATCTTTCTAACCCAGAGATCAAAAAAAAAAATGCAATCTGCATTGCAGGCAGATTCTTAGCCACCAGGTAAGCCCAGCCTTTCCTTAATCTGTACAACTGTGAGAATCAAATGAAATAATGCATGTATATCTATCACTGTTCCTATACACCTTCTCACTTCCAGCAAAAGTAAAATAAAAAAAGCTTTCCTTAATGCAACAACAACAAGCCCCTTATCTGTGTCTTTCTCTGCTACTCAGAACACAACCCTGGCTGTGTCGTCTCCTCACCAGGTGGTCTGTGCCTCAGGGGTGCCCAACCAAGTGCGGAGGCTCTCCCGGGAGGTGCCTGGGAACCCACAGGGATATTTCTGGCCGTCACCATGACTGGGGGGAGTGCTACCAGCATTTTGTGGGGAGAAGGGACCCAGGATGTGTTTGTTTTATGTCCAACAGTGCTCATGACAGTTCTACTAAGGGAGGAACCGTCCTGTCCTTGGGTCTCTAGGCAAAAAACAAAGGCTCGTTGTCATCTGGTTTCCAGTTGGGGTCTGTGGGTTGTCTACCAGTTTTTAAGGTCACTCAAGGACTTTTCAGTGTAAGGTCTACACTCAGCCAGCAAAAAGGAGAGTTTCAAAGGCCTGTTCTCCACAGTCTACATTCCATAACTTGCCCATCATCCCCCTTACTACCATTTAGTTTACAGCCCACTACCCGACTATGATGGGACCACATCCCCTCCTTGTCATAGCAGTCATGTAAACACGATAGATTTTTAATCTCTCAGAGTAAAAGCTGGGCAGCTACCTAAGGGAGCCATGGCCCATTAAAGGAGCCCCTCAGAATGGTAAAGACTGGTTCAAACCTTCTACATGGTTAAGCATGCCACCCGCCCATGCCTGGTGCTGTAGGATATTGTATCTCTGAGGTCCTCTCAGACAATGGCTGCTATTAATTCTGTGGGAGAGTGTCCAGAAGGCACTTGGGAGGCTGCTTGCGTATGGACACACTTTGTAACCCCTCTTCTTTAAAGCTGCATGACCTTTCTCAACACAGTAAAACAGGGCACAGGGACCACATGTGTCAGAGTTCAGAAATGGCTCACAGCATCTAACTGGTGGAATATCTACACCAGTTCAATCACTGTCTAGGTCCAACTGTGTAATTCTGGACTCTTCAGGTGAACTTTCTGGGCCTCTGAAAAAAGAGGTATGTGTGGTTATTGGTCTTAAGAAACACTCTAGCTCTACATTTTATGAGCTGGGGCTAGGATATGGTTTTCATTAGCTTATTTTGCTCAGGACATTAGCATCTCATGTTCTTTATATAGGATGTTGCCTCAACAGTCTGGCAGAAATGGTGTAGGAATGAAGGAATTGCAACAGCAAAGTTTTCACCTGTTCTGATTCCAAAGAGAAATCAGCAGGCAGGCCCAGCACTATTTGTACCTATTAATTTTATATTCAGCAGCTGGTCAAGAACAAATATATATCATTCAATATTTATATCAGAGTTTTAATCACAGTGCCCATTCTTCACTTAAATACACTGCACTGATTTTACAGGGAAACTGCGTGGTAGGGAGAATGCCAAACGAGGTTAAAGTGATCCTGTTTTAAATATCACCCCTCTCCATCTTTAACATCACTTTAAGTGTATTCCTGTAAGAGAAAGGCAATAGTTTCTTGCTTGCCCACTGAAAGCTGCAACCTAATTTAATTTTTGGAAAAAAGACAATCAAAATTAATCTCAACCCTCTCACTTGAAAGCGCTACCACTGAATAAGTTTCAGCCATGTGCTAAAAGACAATACAATTCTAATGTCCCAGCAAACCCTACAGTAAGGTTCCCATTTTACTGAAATGAAGAAGAGCTTCATAAAAATTCTGCTTTGTTCTCGATGCCTGATAAGGAAGAGGCAGTCTACAAATACTTGTTTAATGCAAGATTCTTTTCAAAATGGAAAAAGGAATTTAGTATCTTAAGTGTGACTGCAACTCTGTCCACCCCACCCCCTTTTCATCTAGTGTCTCCGATAGCTGCAAGGGCTACTAAGGTAATCACTCTGGCTGAGTACACACTGACCACTGATTTGCTTTCTCCAGGGGAACTGAAAACTGATTCCACAAAACATGGAATCATGGACCTTCCTATCTCATCAGCCAAGAATGTCTAAAGCCAGACAAGTTAACTGACCTCTTAACTGGTTAGGCCTGAAAGCAATGTTAACTTTGATCATTAATTTACTTCTGTGGACTGTAATTCTACATTCTCCCCCCACCCCCGGCAACCGGGACCAACAGGAAGAAGTGCTTAAAAGCCCCTGGGAAGCTCGTTGCAAACCTCGAAACTAGGGCCTTCCTCTGGTCAAAGCTCCCACAGCACAATGATCCCTTATATGGAGACTCCTGAGGACCGAGGGCACAAGGAAACTGATCTCCACCTTTCAAGGTTCCCCACAAAGCAGTTTGGGCTTCCCTGGTGGCTCAATGGTGTAAGAATTCGCTGCCAAGGGGGAGTCGGGGGTTTTATCCCTGGGTCGGGAAGATCCCATGGAGAAGGAAATGGCAACCCACTCCAGTATTCTTGCCTGGGAAATCCCACGGATAGAAGAGCCTGGTGGGCTATGGTAGTCCATGCGGTCCCAAAGAGTCCCACACGACTTAGCGACTGAACAACAGCAAAGCAGGTTAAAGCCAGAGGCCTCCAAACAGGGAGCGGCCCAGTACTGCTATACTCCATTTCCGTGTTGTAAAAACTCTCAAGAGTCCCCAAAGCGGAGAAGGCCTACGTTTATAACACAAAAAGCCGGAAGCTTGCAAAAGAGCAAGTATGCAGTTTTCTCACGTGGGCCGCGGGCAGAGGGCCAAGTCAGAGCGGAAGCGTTTAAGTCGGGCAGGGCTCAGGGCTCGAGGAGACCCTCAGGGGTTGTAGGTGCCCACCCACGTGGTACACGCAGCCCCAGCCTGACCCATCTGCTCAGAAAGGTACTTGCAGTACCGATTCGCGGCCCCTCTCCGAAGGGCGTGCCTTCGCCCTGCGTGAGCAGCTGAGACCAAAGGCAGGGCAATGGCAATGGTTTCCTGTCCCTCGCTCGCCGCTCCGGGCTAAAGAGCCGCAGACCCTCCCCGCCGCGGCGGGGGCGCCCCGGCTAGGCGCACGGCCCAGAGGCGCTGTCCCTCCGGACGGGAGAGACAGCGTACAGGTCAGGGAGCATCGCAGCAGCCAGGACGACTAATCTCACCTTCACGGCAGCGGGAGTGGCACCTGAGGACATGTCTGGCGAGGAAGGAGCGGAGGCCACGCTCTGAATGCAGGCGGGGAACAGAGCAGCTGCGCGGGTGCTGGCGCGCGGCGCGGGACTGAGCAGGGAGGTCCCGGGGTCGACGGTGGCTCCTCCTCTTCCTCCCGGGGACAGCTGGATTGGCTGCTGGCGTGGGCTCTCCCCCGCCTCTCCTCTCAATTCCAGATGCCCGCCTCCCGCCTCTTTTGCGACCTTTTCGGTTCTCTGTTGATTTCCCCGCACCCCGCCTTACCCCGAGGTGTAGCTAACGGGTTCATGATAGTGATAATAATGGGGACCGTTGATTGACAGCTTATGCTGTTCCAGACTTTGTGCTTTGCACTCTCATCGGCTCCGTTAACTTTCACAAGAACCCGACAAGGAAGAGAGCGCTTCTGGCGCCGTCTCGTATCCATGGCAAGCTCGGCCTCATCTGTAGAGCCAGGCCCATCTTGTTCCAAAAGTTCTCGGGGTCGGGGGAGGGAGAATCGTGGCGATGAGGGGACAGACTCTTCGCTGAGGCTACCTCCAGCTGCGAATGCGGGGCGGGGTGCGGTTGACTCGTCTCATCCCCGCGACTCAACCGGCGGTTTGCTCCTTTCTGTTAAGTCGTTGGAGACAGAGCAGAGGTGCGGTTGGCTGGCCCAAGACTCTGGGATGACAGAAAAAACAGAGTAACGTGCTGTTGGATAATGATAACCTTTCTGACCTACAAACTCTGGCTATGGGGCAGGTTTTCCAGGGGATAAAACATTCCTTAACTTCCAGCCTGGGTCCACAGGGCCAGGGCTAACTTCAACCCTAACTACCCCAATCAAAGTCCAATTCAACTAGATTCAGAATCCAGATTTCTGTCTTCATCACTCAACACTAGTTGGGCACCCCCTACCCCCACCCGCCCTTTCACTTTGCACCAGCCCTCCATTGGGATAATCCAATTTAAACTCTGGATGGATTGAATTCTCTTCAACAAAATGCTGGGTGACAGTGATATTCTGATAGACAGAAATGTTGCAAAGATTTTACTCTGGGGGTGTGAGAATGGCTGTGGAGGGGTGAACTTCCTTTTTTCCCTACAGCAGTAAAACACTGAAACCCCACACAAGTATAATTTCATTCAGACATCACTGGGTGCTTCCCATATCCTGTTTACTTAAAACAGTAAAAATTTTCACTCATTATTTGCTCAAAGTTTAAATTTTCTTGCAATGTAAAGTTTTCTTCTGTTTCTTTTAAATTATAAAATGAAATGGCAAAGTGAAAGACTGGAGTGCTCCTTTGAAAGGGCAGGAGGCTGGGAGTTCCTCCTGAATGTGGTTTCCTAGGAGCTTGTCTGCTGATTGTCCTGTTGATAGCTCACTACTCAGAGGGGAACCATTGCAGGGACACAGAGACCTTGGGTTATATGGTGCCTCACAGTTAGGGAATCTTGACCAACTTAGGTGCTCTGATGTAAGATAACTACCACCAGAGTTTGAACCCTTATCAATAAGAAACAATAAAACACAGTTACAGCCCTTAGGTAAGAGGTCTGCAAGCCTTGCCTACAAAGAGGCAAAAAGTAAGGAGTGTGTGAAGTTAAAAAACACAGACAATATCTAACTGAATGAGCCTGGCTGTATTCCAGTACAACCTTATGGACACTTAAATTTGAATTTCATATACTTTTCACCTGTGACAAAATATTCTGTAGATATTTCAGTTCAGTTCAGTTCAGTCGCTCAGTTGTGTCCGACTCTTTGCAACCCCATGAATTATTTACCCAGTCACTTAAGATTGTAAAAATTATCCTTAGTTTGAAGCTATGCAAAAACAGATGGAAAGCTGGGTCAGCGGTGGAGAACCTGTCCTGTTGCTGATAGCCCACTACTCATAGGGGAAAAACATAGATAATATCTAATTGAGTGAACTTCTCTCCTCCCAGAAGCAGATGACCTTTGGGCTGACTTGTCAGACAATGCTTTGATAGGCAGGCAATAATCTTTTTGGCTTATTTCCAAGTTTGGATAATTTTTTTTCTTAACAAGGCCCAGAATCAAGGTAGGCCAAAATTTCTGATTGTCAATGGTCTCTCCCTTTATGATTGGTATAGAGAATCTGGAACAAGATAAGGTGTCTCTAACCTTTTTGGCCCTGCTGTTCTTGCCCTGTAAATTCCCTCTGTTTATTTGTACCTTATCGTTCTGAAGACAATTCTAAAAAAGTACCCAGGCCACCTTACAACAGTTATGATTAAGGTACTATATAGATATTTCAGTGGTTTAGTTGCTAAGTAGTATCTGACTGTTTTGTGACCACATGGACTGTAGCCCACCAGGCTTCTCTGTCCATAGGATTTCCCAGGCAAGATACTGGAGAGTGTTGCCATTTCTTCCTCCAGGAGGTTTTCCCTACTCAGGGATTGAGTCTGAGTCTCCTGAATTGCAGGCAGATTCTTTTACTGCTGAGCCACTAGGGAAGCCCCAGAAATCCCATATTTAATAAAAATGGAGTGTCCAGCAATAACATGTAATTTGTATCTTTGATTGAGGGAGGTATCACATGATTTGAAATGAGATAATAAGGGTCAGTTTTGACCAGCTATTTTGAACCTGATGTGCTCAAGATAGTTGGAGATTCCCTTATTAATTGTCTTATTTCATCCAATCAATTTCTACTTCTTTAGTTTTTTCCGTTACTTATTTCTACCATGAGTTCATTTCGCCCTAAAATGCCTAGAAATAGCTTCCATTCAAGTCATCTTGTCTCTTCTTCCATGTTCACTTCAAATTGTGTCTGTCCTTTCATTTCTGGAGATCCCACCAAAGGTGAACTGTTACGTATTATTTGGATTTGTTGAAGGAAAATCTTGACCACTCTCCCTAGAGCAGTGCTGCACAGTAGGAATGTATTCAGGTTAACAGAATAGCTATTCATCCCGGAATTCCAAAATCCTCACATCCTCTGAGGTAGTTATTATTGCTTCTATTGTAAGAAAAGGAATATCAAGATGAATTCCTAAAGCCTATTCACCTCGCCTGGTGAAGCAAAGAGTATTCAATGTTGTCATAAAGAGACATGGAACAGACTTAGAGAATGAACTTATGGTTACCAGTGTGGAAGGGTAGGGGAGAGTGAGAGTTTGGGATTGACATGTGCACTCTACTGTATTTTAAATACATAACTAAAAAGGACCTACTTTAAAAATAAATACATTTTAAACAAGATAAAAATGACATTACAGCAAATTAGTCCGGACGGCGGCCAATCGTGTCGCTCGCCGAGGGTCCGGGCCCGGGGGATCTGGGACGCTTGCTTGAGAGCAGGCTCTTGTCTCTGCTGCCCCGGGCTTTTGCAAGCGCCACGGCTGGCCTGTAAGTTTAAAAAAAAAAAAAAATGACATTACATGAAAATGCTTCAAAATAAAAATATGTGCCATAGAGTATCTATGTAACTAAATCATTCTCTGTATCTTCTTCTTATTGTGAAACATAGGCATCACGAATTCTCAAAAAAAAAAAAAAATAGAAGAAAAGAAAAGAGAAAGAGACACGGGCATTTCTGTGCTCTGGAAGAAAAAGGACCAGAATGTTTTAAGTGCTCAACTATATTTTAACATACAGTTGTGATGTAATATGCTCTGTTCAGTAAGTCAGTATCTGAACTATGACAAATGTTACATGCTGAATGTTTGTGTCCTTCCAATATTCGTATGTTGAAATCCTAACCCCTCCCCATGTGATGGTATTAAGAGGTGAGACCTTTGGGAGATGATTAGGTCATGGAGGGGGGTATCTCATGAATGGAATTCATTGTCTTATAAAAGAGACCCCAGAGAGCTTCCTTACCTTTTCTGCCCCGTAAGAGAACAATCACCTATGAACTAGGAAGCAGATCCTTACTAGACGCCAAATCTGTCAGAACTTTGACCTTAGACTTGCCAGCCTCCCGAACTGTGAAATATGCTTGCTGTTTGAGCCCCCCAATATGTGGTATTTTTGTAATAGCAACCTGTGGTATCTTCTTTTCATTCTGCTTTTAAAACATGAGGCACACCTGTGGGCAATGGAGAAAAATTAAAATATAGAAAATAACTTATGTTTCCTTATTTCCCTGCTAAATCCATGTGCTGTCTGGAAATAATATCTTAAAAGTAAGTTGAGAATGGGGTCATGTTTTTCTTCTGCAAATCTTTATGAACAACAATAAGAACAGCTGATATTTCTTGAAAACTACAAATTCTTCATTTAACCCTTACAAACACCTTAGATGCTGTTATAATCCCCATTGTAGAGCTGAGGAGACTGAGAAAAGCTGACTCACCTTCACCCCTCTTTTTCTGCTTATTTACCTTTTTCAAAAGCTTCCTTGTCTATTTGGGCCTTCAGTCTTCTCTCTCCCACCCCCACCTGCCATCTAAAAGTCCATCAAATCTATCACTGTTGATAAATTTTAAATGTCCAGTGGCAGTTTTTAATGTCACCTTTCCTAGGGATCTGGGAATTTTACAGAGATTAAAACAAACTAAGATAATAAAATTCTAGGTGGAATGTGATGTTAGAGAAGGCACAAGGGTATGGTGTTATTATGCCAATTATCACATAAGGCTCAGTACATTTAAGAAGTTTTCTCAAATTTATATAACTAGGTAATTGGGATTCAGTCCTCAATCTAACTGCAAAGTCTAAATTCTTAACAACTGTATTATCCTTCCCACCATGTGCTGGACCTTAAGCTAAGAGCTGAAAAGAGAAAGATGTATAACTTTATCCCCTCTCAGCCCTTAACGAACTGCCATCTGGTGAGAGGAGTCAGAAAGAGAAGTCAGATATTCTAATACATTGTGGTGACGGTGAGGGTAGAGATTGCCACTAGATACCATGAAAGGACAGAGCAGAGCACATTTCCTGGTCTTCCTGGAGAAAGTTAAAACATCAGACAGAAAACTTGTTCCAAAAGGAACATACTTGTGTTAAACTCATCTAGCTCCTTACTAAAAAGTTTTATGCTTGTAATGGATTAAAGAGGGTGCAGTAAGTTGTTATGACTGGATTTCTTCATGTTCACGGTGCCTACCCACACTCTGCTTTTCCCTCTCCCACTCCTTACCTGTCCTCCCCTTCCATTCTCTCTTTCTCATCCTCATATTATTACTAAGCCCAGGCATCACAGATTTTGTACAACTGATTTGATGAGTTCTCAGTTCAGTTTCGGAGAAGGCAATGGCACCCCCCTCCAGTACTCTTGCCTGGAAAATCCCATGGACAGAGGAGCCTGGTGGGCTGCAGTCCATGCTAAGGGTCGGACACAACTGAACGACTTCACTTTCACTTTTCACTTTCATGCATTGGAGAAGGAAATGGCAACCCACTCCAGTGTTCTTGCCTGGAGAATCCCAGTGACGGGGGAGCCTGGTGGGCTGCCGTCTATGGGGTCGCACAGTGTCGGACACGACTGAAGTGACTTAGCAGCAGCAGTTCAGTTTAGTTCAGTTGTTCAGTCGTGTCCGACTCTGTGCGACCCCATGACCGCAGCACACCAGGCCTCCCTGTCCATCACCAACTCCCGGAGTTTGCTCAAACTCATGTCCATTGAGTCGGTGAAGCCATCCAACCATCTCATCCTCTGTCGTCCCCTTCTCCTCCTGCCTTCAATCTTTGATGGGTTCTAGGGACGTGTAAAAACAGATTTCATGTAATTTTGCCTTGAAGTTCTTCTTTGTTCTCTCCTTGTCACATTGGTCAGTTTTGTGTCTCAGTCACCTGCAGACAGCATGGCTTGTAGGTACATAGGATGGCTTACGTTCTTTAATTTAATGAAAAACTGAGTGAACGGCTATGTGAGTGAATGAATAGAGGAACGAATGCGTTAATTATGTTTGGTTTCAGCGAGAATTAAAGTTCAGAAACGCTAAGGAATTTGAACAGCAGGGGGCAGCAAACGTTAGCTTTTTTGTTGTTGCCTTTAACCCTGCAAGTCAACATTGTCTAACGCTTGAGTCATATTAGCTTCATATGAGAAAGAGAGTGTGATAATTTAAAGGTTAAACAACTGTCCTCAGCTTCCATTGCTTGTATAGAACAAGGAGCCTTTTTTTTTTTTCAGAGTTCTTTCCTCAAAAATCTCAAAACTGTTCATATGGAGTTATATCTATCAGTGGCCAGCAGATGGCAGCACTTTTCATGGGTCAGGAATATAGAACACTATTTTGGGCGGGGGGGGAAGTATACAGAGGGTATGAAAACTTTATTTTAAAAATTACCGAAGTAAAAATACTAACTAGAGGATTAGACTTTCTATGTCACAAATATCTAGATTAAAGGAAGGTAGAATTTTAACCATGAGTACATTGTTCATTTTGAAGCAAGGTGATAACAAAAATGTTTTAAAATGTCAAGTTTGAGCCTTACAAAAGGTGAGCTGTAATTGATGGCAATCATTTGGATTTTCCTGCGTACTTCAACAATGTTCCCTTATCAGATTTTTCAATGATCATTTCACAGATGTTAGCCAAGAAAAAGACACTTGCACACAGACACAATGCTTTTAGATTACTGATTAATAGCACTAAATGACTCCCTAAGTTGTCCTTGGCTACATTATTTGAGTGTCAACAGAGTACCTCAAAGTCTCTTACATATTATCAGGTCTTCACCTTTTCTAAACATTTAACTGCTTTAGTTGGACATTTATAATCAGATTAAAAACAGTAACAACATCTATAGTTTGAGTACTTGAGCTGCAAAGGAAAATGCAGACCTACTGGTTTTTGAGACTGACAGCACTTACCCTGAAACTCACACAGGCCTGCGAAACTTCCATGTGGGTAAAAGAGCAGAGGCCAGTCTAGCACTTAGTTTCTTTTTAGATTTTCCATTCCTTAGCTGTGCAGAAAAATAATAACTGCTTGAATGGGAATACAAAGCATTTCATTGCGTTTCTGTATATAATGAAAAGTCCCTTTCTTTGGCTCTTTGATTTCCCACATGAAACTCAAACTTGGATTTTACTGTAATAACAAAGAGCACTAGAAAAAACAGAAGGGCATATTTGCTTAAATTGCTATTTGCACCAAATGAAACTCCCTAATGGGGTTATCACTAGGTCAAGCTGCACTCTGTTTTTCACCAAGGCTGAATCAAGGGCAGATGAATTCAGAAACCTGGGTAGGTTTAGATTCTTTAAACATTATTTTAGTGAAGTTTTGCCTTCTTGACAAAATAGTCTTTCAGCTTTTCTATTTGATTAGCAAGTGAAAGATACATTAGAAAAGCATTAGAAGTACTAAAGAGTGATCCTGTATTAGAAAATGACCGTTAGATACAATTTTATTTCCAAAGAATAATGCTGCTCCATGTAGTCTAATGTGGTCTAACATCTAGACCATGCTTCTAGATTAGTGTCTAGAAGTGTCTAGATTAGTGTCCAATTCCAGACTATTCGATGTTGAATCTTCTTGCACTCTGTGCTTCAGTTTCCTCATCTGTCAAATGAGGAGGATATTACTAGTCTGGTGTGAAAGTTCAGGTTAATACTTGCAAGGCATCAGGAACATGGTTAAATACTGTGTGTGCTAGTGATGATGGTGAGGTACCAGGCCCTGCATTGAGAGAGAAATTGATAAAATACTGCTCCTGTCTTTGGGGAGTTTAGAGTCTCTTAGGAGGAGTCAGATAAATAAAAAAGAGCAATACATTACAGATGTAAGGGAGAAGATACATGGAGTTTGGACAGAAGGGTACAAGGGACAGTGTGGTGAATATGGTCTGAGTCAGGGTCAAAGGGTGTCTTGAGGAAAGGCCCTTGAGCTGAATCATGAAATATGACTTATGTGTTCACAGGCAAGAAGGGGCTGGTGAACATGGGACTGAAGGCAGGGCATTTACAGAGCTGCCTTTCTCAGAACGTGACCTGAGCACAGGGTATGCGCTTAAGGGGTGAGTGAGAGGTGATGCCCTACAGGCAGCAGACGTCAGAGTCCAGCCTTGCAAAGAGGGCCATGTGGCCTGAATTTGAAATTAGATTGATTTTGTTTGGCTCATTCAGTGTTTTCCTTAAATCAGGGACATTTAAAATTTAGCATGTATTACATGGGAAAATAGGGACTCCGGGCTTTCCAGAAAATCTAGAGGATCTGGCAATACTGCTGAAGTTCCAGCACAGCGACATGGGTGACATGTGCACCGCCCAGCTTGCACCGGGTCTCTCCGGCTTCAGCACGGTCATCAACCTCCTGTCCATCAGCAGTTGCGTCTTTGATCTCTATGTTATATACACTAAGAAGTTCTGACTCTCTTCTGGAGGGCGTGCAGAGCATTACAGTGTTTTAAGTAGGAGATTCTGTGTGATCTAATTGCATTTTCATGTGGAGGATAAAGCAAACATTTTATCACGAGAAGTGACTGGATACACAACAGGGCAATGGAATATCATTGGCTTTTACTATATGATTTTATTAGTAAATCAATTCCATTCTTTGAAAAGCATGACTTTTAATCTTGTTATGGAGGAGTGATCAATCTTCCAGTCACCTCTGTGTTATTTTAATTTTTAAAGGTAGGCCGGAAGCCCAGGATTTTAAGAGGAGAACTCAATCTAGTTTGACAGCTCCTTTAAGGATCAATAGATGGCCCCCTCAGAATTGATAGTGAGATAAAATCATATCTTAGGACATCTGGAAAGGGCTAAAGGGAATGCTTACATTTCAGCAGGGGAGGTGGATGGTACAAAACAACAGTTATGGAGAAGCAGCAAAGTATTTCTAGCAGAGGGGTTTTGCTATCTAAAAGGCACTCTTACTATAAAGACAACTTCTCATCTTCAAATAATCCATGATTTTCTGGGGGAAAGGCACCTGAGTTAAATTGAGGTGATCAGATCAGATCAGTCGCTCAGTCGTGTCTGACTCTTTGCGACCCCATGAATCACAGCACGCCAGGCCTCCCTGTCCATCACCAACTCCTGGAGTTCACTGAGACTCACGTCCATTGAGTCAGTGATGCCATCCAGCCATCTCATCCTCTGTCATCCCCTTCTCCTCTCCATTGAGTCAGACCAATGTGATGGACATGAGTTTGAGTAGGCTCCAAAAGTTGGTGATGGACAGGGAGGCCTGGCATGCTGCAGTCCATGGGGTGGCAAAGAGTTGGAAACGACTGAGGGACCGAAGTGAACTGAACTGATGAGTCCCCTATGAGAAGCAATCTCAGACTCATTCTGTTTACAGGTTCCCCCCTTTCATTGCGAGATGCCCCTGGGATAGTCTTTGAAATCTAACTGGACTGAAGATTGGTGAACATATCTAGGTCCAAGGATACCTTCTTCCTTTTCAGGCCCTAATCGGCAGTCACACTGATTGCTGCTTAACAGGCCCAGTCTGTGGCAGACTGAAATTATGATTCTGTATGTTCTGGAGGCAGGAGGTGAAGAAGTAGGGTGAGCCTTCCAAAGTTGAAAAGAGTAGGGAGGTGAGGGGGCCATAAATGATGGTTAGCTGAGAGTACTAGGTGTTATAACACAAATCTCTTTAAGTATCCGTGGCTTAAATCAATAAGAAATGAAGTCATTTATTTCAAAGTGATCTGAGAGGGAGATCATTAAGAAAGTAGAGCTTTCTGGTCATTAAGAAAGTAGAGCTTACACGTGTCCACCCCTGACACAACATGAACTTTGGATCCAGGCCTCTGGAGACCACCTAGAATTCCTTATTCCTTAGAGATCACAGCCTAGCAACCTATCGGCTGCCAGCAAGTGACTGAATGCCTGCCAGCACCAATCACAGCTCTGTAAAGATAACCTGTGTAATTTCTCTTTGTTGCCTTTTAAGCTCCCAATGTTTTCTTCCCTCCACCAGAGCACATTGGAGTTGCCATTCAAATTGGTGCCTCCTATAATGCCATTTTTAGGATTGTAAAGAAACTCTTTTTCTTATTTGTAGATAAAAATAAAGAACATTTGAAAAGAATATTGATTCTTAGGAGTGAGCTAGAGAACAGGGCTAGTTTGGAGTGATGAATCAGTATTCCGGGTCTGCTGAAAAGGCTTCCACAATCCCGTAGTCTCGTGCTATGCCAGAGACACCAGCGGACTGTTCCTCTAAAATCAATCTAAACTGCACGTGTGTGCTGGAGGACACTCAGATTACCTTTGTTTTTGAGGGAAAGCAAAAGAAGATTGCTATGATATTGGGCAAAAATGCTCAAGGCGAGGTTTCCTACAGGCTTTTTATTTTTGAAAGAGGGAAAAGAAATCCAATTGTTTTAATATAATCTTAAAAAATTTTATTGAAGTATAGTTGATTTACAATGTTGTATTAATTTCTGTACAGCAAAGTGACTCAGTGATACATATATATATATATATAGTTTTTCGCATTCTTTTCCACTATGATTTGTCACAGGACATTGAATATAGTCCCTGGTGCCATACAGTAGGACCTTGCTGTTTATCCATCCTATATGTAATAGGAACTCGCATTCCTTCCCTCTCCTACCCTCCTCCACCACTGGCAACAAGTCTGTCTATCTGTGAGTCTGTTTCTGTTCCGCAGATATGTTGATTTGTACCATATTTTAGATTCCACGTATAAGTGATATCATATGGTATTGTTATCTTTTTTTCTAGCCTGTGCCTTTGCATTTCTTCATTTGCCCCCAGGAAGCATGATTTTCTATGATTTGACTGTAGTTTTTTCAACAGCTGGATGGTAACAGTACTCACCACATGGATGAGCACCTATCAGCGTTACCTTTATCTCAGTATGGAGATAGGGCTGATTGTCCCCTAGAACTGCTAAGTTGCTTCAGTTGTGTCTGACTCTGTGCAACCCCATAGACGGCAGCCCACCAGGCTCGCCTGTCCCTGGGATCCTCCAGGCAAGAACACTGGAGTGGGTTGCCATTTCCTCCTCCAATGCATGAAAGTGAAAAGTGAAAGTGCAGTCTCTCAGTCGTGTCCCACTCTTAGCGACCCCATGGACTGCAGCCTACCAGGCTCCTCTGTCCATGGGATTTTCCAGGCAAGAGTACTGGAGTGGGGTGCCATTGCCTTCTCCCCCCTAGAGCTGACGGTATTAACTCTCCCTGAATCAGTTATAGTGGAGACTGGTTTATTAGGAATGATAGCAGGAATGGAGAAACAAGGAATGCTCCTTGGTTTCCAAGTTCCTTTTAAATAAATAATTCTTAGGAGTTAGAGAAATCCCCATGGCAAAGAATTAAAGAGATCTATTTTCCATACCTTTAGCTTTATCTGAGTAGAATAGTGCATAAAAACCCTTCTTTGTTAATCATTTAAGCAACATCTCAACCATAGTATAAAGCAGCTTGAAAAAGAAAATAGTTCATTGTTATGTCATCATGAGGCCAGATTGGCAGGGGTTGAATTCTGACTCTCTGCCTTCTGACCTCATGGTAGCTGAGTGACCATGAGAAAAGTTATTAAACATTAAACCTCTTTGGACTCCCATTTCCTCATCTGTAAAATGGAGATATTAATAATACCTACTTAATTGGGAGATTTGAGGATTACATTAGATAAAACACGTAGCGTACTTAGAGCAGATCTTAGCCCAAGTAAGTGCTTAGTAAATATTAGCTGCTACTATTATTCATTTTGAAATAGTTATATTAAAAATGTTAGTTCCTTTTAATCTTAATCCAAATTCCACATATTTATTGAGTGTAATCTCAGGGCATATATAAGTTTAAACTTCTCATTTTTTGTTGATCTACAGAAGTACTTTTTCATGTGGCTAAATAGACTTTGTAAACTTATTTAATTATAATAATTATTAATTATAATTTCTATAATGATAATGAATATAACTCCATGACATTGTTCCACTGTCATATACTACTGCAGTCCCTTATGTGGGGTGCATTTCAACATCCTCATTGAATGCCTGAAACCATGGACAGTACTGAACTCTATATATACTATGTTTTTTTTCTCTGCTGCTGCTGCTAAGTCGCTTCAGTCGTGTCCGACTCTGTGCGACCCCATAGACGGCAGCCCACCAGGCTCCCCCGTCCCTGGGATTCTCCAGGCAAGAACACTGGAGTGGGTTGCCATTTCCTTCTCCAATGCTTGAAAGTGAAAAGTGAAAATGAAGTCGCTCAGTCGTGTCGGACTCTTAGCGACCCCATGGACTGCAGCCCACCAGGCTCCTCTACCCATGGGATTTTCCAGGCAAGAGTACTGGAGTGGGGTGCCATTGCCTTCTCCGGTTTTTTCTCTATATATGTATATATTGTATGATCAAGTTTAGTTTATAAACTTGGCACAGTAAGAGATTAACAATACTAATAATAAACTAGGACAATGATAACAATATACTATAATGGATGTTATGTAAATGTAGTCTCTATCTCTTAAAAATATCTTACAATATAAACTTAATGTCTTTTCCATCCTGTGGTGCATGCCTGCATGCTGAGTCGCATCTGACTCTTTGTGACCCCATGGGCTGCAGCCTGCCAGGCTCCTCTGTCCATGGAATTTCCCAGGCAAGAATACTGGATCAAGTTGCCATTTCCTTCTCCAGAGGATCTTCCTGACCCAGGGTTTAAACCCACATCTATCTCCTAGCGTCTCCTGCATTGGCAGGCAGATTCCTTACCACTGAGTCACCAGCATTTTCTATCCTAACTAATCATTTATCACACAATGTGACCATAACTTTTGTAATCTGAGGTACAATAGCAAAACCAGCATGAATTTCTTTTTCTTTCTTAAAATTTCACAGAAAGATTAGTTCTGACTTAGATTTTAGCAACCTCTGCATACATTTTTTTTTCTTTCCTTAGTAAGTCAAGAACTTTAACCTTTTCACTTACGGTAATCTTCCTACAGCTTCTCTTTGGCATATTCGAATTGCCAGCATCACTACTCCTGTGCTTTGGTGTCATTATTAAGTAAAATAAGGGTGACTTAAGCATGAGCACTGCGACAGTGCGATAGTTGATCTGATAACTGAGATGGCTGCTAGGTGAGTAAGAGGCAGGATAGCTGGACAAAGGGATGACCCACACCCTGGATGGGACAGTGAGATGGCGCAACCTTTCTTCTTGCTACTCAGAATGGTGTGCAATTTAAAAACTTATGAATTATTTCTGAAATTTTCCATTTAATACTTTTCGACTATGGTTGACCATAGGTAACTGAAAGTGAAACCATAAATAAGACGGGTTTTTCTGTAGAGCAGTCAGTCTACGGATTTCATATAACTTTCATAGTACTCTAACTATAACTATCCCTTTGTTATAATTTATATGGATTGTTCCTATTATGATTTTACAATTGAAAATATTCAGTGGACATCTTGGAAAATTTTGTATCCACTCTATTGATTTCTTTTTTTAACTGAAGAGCTAGAATTATTAAATATAAAGGTAGGAATGTTAAAACAATAACACTTCAATATAAGTTTTTTAAATGGTTACCCTAAATTACAATATTATAAGTTCTGTGCAAATATTTTATACCACACTTTCACTAGCATATGTATTTTTATTAATCTAGTTTGGCTCATTTGTTAAGTATAAACTAGTATTTTGATTGTCATCTTAAGTTTATTTCCTTTACAATTTATATCTCTTTGTGAAGTGACTGTCATTCATATCTTTTGATTATTTAACTATTGAGGTTATTTTTCTTATTAACTCTTTTTCCTATTTAATGAAAATATTTTTCCTTTCAATTGTTTTGTGATTTGCATAGTTATGATTTTATAAATTTTGTATATTTGAATATTTTCCTTTGTATTTTTTTTTGCACTTGGGTTGCATAAATTTAGGATGGTCTTGTTCTATTTTCCTTATTTTTTTCCTCTCATAATAAATCTTTATTTTAATATATAGCATAAAAAAGATTTTTTAAAAATAATATACTAGCAAATCACATATTAGATTACACTTGGTACCTGGATTTTTGAAATATATCATTATAAATGAGGAAGAAATACAACAGGGTTCTACCACAAAAACTGAGATCAGACGGCAGATTTTTTGAGCAGAGATTCTCTCCTCTTTGCTTTTGCTTTGTGTTAGATTGCCCAGAGTCCAAACAACAAATTCCAAAGAAAGGGAAAACCTGTGCCCCAAATAGAACAAAAAGTTTTGAGCTAAAGACTATGTTGAGGTCTCATTTTCTCCTTGGGTTAGCTGATCTAATTTATCTTTTCGTGAAATGAATCTTAAGCTCACACACTGTTCACGCTTCTAAATTAAGGGATGCTAATGTACTTAGTGCAAGCTAGAAATATTGATTTCTTAATGTAATACTTAACCATATATATTGTGGCACCAGTTCCTGGCAGAAACTATTTTAATTTAATTATTTTAACAAGTGAAAAATAAAAGTGCTCTTTGTGGTTAGAAATGTAAGTGTACTTAGCAGTGGGTCCAGCCTGGTAAGATTACAATCTAGAATTGCTAACAAAATATCGTGCCTCACTTGTTTACTTAACTCTAGATGCAATAAAATCTTGTCTTTAGCTTTTTAAGCAGTTCATTTCAGTACATCAAACATTTATTAAGCACTTCCTTTGTAGCCAGCACTGTGCTAGGTGCTAAGGGTAAAAAGTTAATAAAAAAAGATTCTGCTAGGGCAATTTAAAGCCTAGTTGTAAACAGACACATAAATAGATAATACAACAGGACTCATTAAGTTCTGAGATTCAGGCCATTTGACTGCTCATGTCAAAGATTTTAAGGAAAGCTCATAGCTTACACTTGTGGGACTATTCTACAGCTTTTGACACTGCTCTCAGTCCAACTTCAGAGGGTTTGAGATTCACAGATTCCCACTCCACCTACCCAGTTCCTCCACTTGCTTCATCACCACATGCTACCTAAGCAACCTATCCCAAGAAGGAAGTGATCCTTAGAATTAATTTTCCACATTTCCCTGAGAGACCATGGGACTAATCACTACAATTCAAGCCTCTCAGATTAATATAGGGACTCTCATCCATACATTTCTGAATATCCCTTTACCTGACCTACTCTCTCATTCCATCCCAAACTGCAGTCTTTGCCAGGCAGCCTTTGGAACTCAGGGCTTGAACCTCTTTTACCTTCACACTCTTTTCTAAATTGTTTTTTCTGAATTCTTGTCTCAGACTATTCTCTGGATACATCACCTTCTAAGACCTGACTCTCCCAGTTTCATCCAGCTTACCTGCTGCCCTTTTAAAGGATGGTTGTTTTGCTTCCATGCCCCACATTTCCAGATCAGAGGGAGGAATAGAATAATAGTTATTCTCCTTGTTTCTCATCATTGCTTCTCTTTCAGAAACCCCAGTTCCCTTGAGATTATGTTAGAGTGCTTTCATTTCCTATCTACTCAGTCATTCTGCTTCATGCATGAAAGATTTTAGCAGCTGGCTTACTGTGTTTCCCTTCACCACTACTCCTGAAATTGAGTTCCCTAAAACCAAGTTCCCCTGCCAAGTTTATGATTAACATCTCTATTGGAAACTTTATTCCCTTTCTTGTCTCACCCCTGTTCCCCTCCGGATTGAAGAGTATCAAAGAGAAGCGGGGGTTAAAACCAAGTAGGACCCTATGAAGTTGTCTCAGGTAAAAAAGCCCCCCATGTTCTCCATTTCTTGTTTGTAGAGAAAGGCATTACTCTTCTAGATTTTCCCTTAGGTTGCAAAGAACAGACTCAAGCAGTTACCAATTATGGAAGATGGGGATTGCAGAAAGGAAAAGCAGTCAAGCAAGAAAAGTAACGACAATGGTTCAGATAAAATATTCCTTCTCAAGGAATATACGTAACAATCTGTCACGTACCTTTGAGTTGTTTAACTAAGACCTTCTGGGGGAGGATGCTGATTACATGCTGACCGCAAGCAAGCAGACCCCAGACTGATTAGAACCAGAAGGCGGATGATTACGATTCCTAAATCATCACCCTGTTACCTCACCATTAGCCAATCAGAAGAAGGTCCACAGGCTGCAACACTCACCCCAAGTGATGCCTTTAAAACCCTCCCCTGAAATCCACCAGGGAGTTTGGATCTCCTGAGCATGAACTACCTTGTTTTTGTTGCTTGGCATGCTGTAAATGAGCACTGTACTTTCCTTTATTACAACCAGTGCAGTAGATTAATTAGTCAAGATGGAATTCAAGTACTCGAGGGTTTTTTTTGTTTGTTTTTAACTCTCAGATTGATCTGAATGAACAGAAACGATTCAGAACCACTTACTTGGGAGATCAATTCTAGTTCTTTGACCTCGTCACTCCAATATCTCTTCCTCCCTTCCACCCCCACCCCCAACTGTGTTCACCTACTCCCACAGTCATAGCCTAGATTTTATGATTATCAGTAACCTCCAAATTCTTCTTTTCCATCATCCCACTTTCTGATATCCAGAGCATCTCTTCCTGTCTCCTCAAGAACCCTACCACTCCAATAATTCATGGGTCCACCCCATACCTCTTCTCTGTCCAGTTCTCCCCTTTGTCCTTCTTTAATTACCCAGCTTAGATTCCACAGATGTCACCATAACTCCCTTTCATGTACTGTCAATTCTTTCGTTCTTCCCTGTCTCCATTGTGCTTCTTTGGCAAAACCCAAACCCAAACTCTGTTTACTTGACACTTTCATTTAAGCAGCTAAGTAAAATGGAGGAAAAACACATTTGCTTTTTGGGTATTGCCACAGATCTCAAAACTGTAGGACAGATAATTTTGCTAGAATCCTCTCAACAGTTTCCTGTCCACTTTTTCAAATGAGCGCTTTATATCTTCTCATTTGTCAAAGCTCCAACATTCCTTCCCAGTCCTCACTCTCAGGTGATAATCTTGACTTTTAAAAATTTCACTAAGAAAATAAAAACAAGAACAAGAGAATTGCTTCCTTTCCCCTTTACCAAATCTACCAGCCTCCTTGATCCTACCCTTATGCTCTTCCCTCTAGATACCAAGGACGAGCAGGTCCAGCTCTTCTGAAGGACAGTCCCTCCACTCTTGCTGTACCCGGTGAACATCCACCCCCACCCCCCTAGTATTGGATCATTCTCATCATCATACAAATAGACCTCCCACCTCAATAAAATAAAATGACCCTCCTAGACTTATGATCAAACTCTGGTTCCAGCAGCTTTTCTGGGCTTTGCTTTATGACAAGACTTCTCAAGAGGTTTCTGTATTTAGCACACACATCAGTTCAGTTCAGTTGCTCAGTTGTGTCAGACTCTTTGCGAACCCATGAATCGCAGCATGCCAGGCCTCCCTGTCCATCACCAACTCCCGGAGTTCACTGAGACTCACATCCATCGAGTCAGTGATGCCATCCAGACATCTCATCCCCTGTCGTCCTCTTCTCCTGCCCCCAATCCCTCCCAGCATCAGAGTCTTTTCAGTGAGTCAACTCTTCGCATGAGGTGGCCAAAGTACTGGACTTTCACACATCAAGTTAAATAATTACTGAATTACACAATCAAATACCTGGTTTATTCTCTCAAACATTACTTCTCTTCTATCAACAAGTCTGGTCTGCTGTACTTTCAAACATACCTTGAATCTGACAATTCTCATCATATTCATCTGTCATGTTGGTCCAAGTTATTATTATAACTGGCTGTGACATCAATTAAATTCCTAATTTGCCTTCCTATTTTTGTTACTGCATTCCTCCAATCATTTGCCATACAGCAGCAGATTATATTTTCAAAATATAAATGTTCCTTAAAATCCACTTAAAACTGTCTTTTGGCTTGCTATTACATTTTGAACACTTGCTATTGCACTTTCAAGAAATTAATCCTTATCACATATTACAAGGCCCTCTGTAATCTGGCTCCTGAATCACCCTCCTGACTTCATCTTAACCAGCTTCCCTTTGCTTAGTCTACTGAGTCAAGCAAGCTGCTTTTGTTTTCCAGAATGCACCAGGCTTGTTCTCTTTCATGTCTTTGTCCTTGTTGCTTACTCTGCTGAGAATGCTAATCCCCTAGATCTTTACATGGCTCTCCTTCATTTAATAGAAGGGGTACCTCTAATGAAAATATATACTCAGATCTCTCTCCCTAAAATGAATCCAAGCCTACCCAGTCATATTCCATTCTCTTCATTTCCTCCTGAACTTAAATATTTGTTCACTTTTTAATTATTGTTTCTCTTGCTAGAAAGCAAGCCTCCTGAGGTTAGAAAACTTACATCTTGTTTGTACTGGCATTCCCCATGCTTAGAAACAGAGCCTAGGATTTAGGAGATTCTCAATGAGAGTTTGTTCAAAGAATGTATGAAAGGCACAAATCGTCAATGAAACTGACTGAAGTATTCATGCAAAGAGTTACCCTATTGATATTATTTTATTATGCATTAAAACTAGACACATAACTATTCATGTGTTCCTATACCACCTAAAACCATCTTGCCTACCTTTGAATACTATTGCAGTTACCACACTTTGATTAGCACTATTTTCAACACTGTGAACATATGATCTCTGCTGACTTTGACTAGCTCAACCAGGGGTGAATACCTGGCTAAAGAATCACCACTCTATTGTTTGATAACTGACCAACAAGTTGTCCTGGTTTGAAAATCTGGCCAAAAGGAGCATTACCACTTAATTAGGTTGAAGCCTGCTTCTGGGTAGAACAGAATAGCTGGCAGCAGACAATAATTACTGTCTCATTTATAATATTATAAAATTTAAAATATCTTAAATGACCAACATTAGAGGATTGACTAAATATGTAGTATAGAATGTTATACAATCATTAAAATGATGCAAATAAAGAACTTTGAAAGATATCCTTCTTATATAGTATGTATTGTTGAGTGAAAGAAAGAGAGAGCAAAGCTGTTTACGCAGTATTTATTAATCCTCCCCCAACCCATATAAGCTTCCCAGGTGGTGCTAATGGTAAAGAATCCTCCTGCCAATGCAGAAGATGCAAGAGATACGGGTTTGATCTCTGGGTCTGGAAGATCCCCTGGAGTAGGAAATGGCAACCCACTCCAGTATTCTTGCCTGGAAAATTCCATGGGCAGGGGACCTGGTGAGCTATAGTCCATGGGGCCACAAAGAGCCAGACACGACTGAGTACATACACACACCCACCCTACCCATATATGTATACTCATAGTAAAAGAAAAAGAAATATACCAAAAATGGAATAGGAATATTTTTCCTGGATGGTGCCAATGAAGTGTATAGGAATATACCCATTATATACATTATTTTTGTTATAGTTTTATAAATTTTTTTCCCATTAATGTAATTAGAATAAACAAATGTTACTTTGAAACCTTGTCACAAAAAGGACACTCTAAGAGTTAAGGCGTTCTTTGAAATTATATTTAAACTTTTGTATTATAGGTTCATTGTATATTAAACTATGTGAATAAAATATTACCTACGATTACAATATTACCTATCATTACCTATGATGGATTAGAGTATATTGTGTATGTTATCGGAGAAGGCAATGGCACCCCACTCCAGTACTCTTGCCTGGAAAATCCCATGGATGGAGGAGCCTGGTGGGCTACAGTCCATGGGGTCGCTGAGATTCGGACACGACTGAGCGGCTTCATTTTCACTTTTCACTTTCATGCACTGGAGAAGGAAATGGCAACCCACTCCAGTGTTCTTGCCTTGAGAATCCCAGGGACAGGGGAGCCTGGTAGGCTGCAGTCCATGGGGTCGCACAGAGTCGGACACAACTGAAGCGACTTAGCAGCAGCAGCAGCAGCAGTATATGTTATGTCTACACACATGTGTGTGTGCACACACATACGCACTCACATAACTTCACTGTTTAGTCAGTTCCTTAGCAGCTCTTGAACTGTTGCTTCAGTTCAAATTCTGAAATGCGATATTATGATAATCCCTTTAAATGATTGCCAAACATTTGCTTTTGATTCTAAAGCAGGTAAAATACAATAAATAACCCTAGATGCAAGACTTCTTTTAATTCATGAGAATTAAAAAGTTAAAGTCCAATTCTTTTAAGATCAAACTATGGAATAATGAAAACTTCATTTTAGCATTATTATTCATTTTATAATTTCAAATATATCCCTGGTTAGATTATAATGACCTCCTCTTCAACCCCTAAAATGCTGCATGCATGCTCAGTATAAAACTGAGCTATTACACAGTAAATCTCAAAGAGTAATTTACTATACTCCAAATATTAGGGCCTAGGACTGATAGTTTGAAATAGCAGCTTAAAGTCAATAGAAGTGAGTGATAAAATGGATTTTGAGTTGAGAAATAAAAATAATGGGCTTAGTTTAGTTTGTATTTAATTAGAAGTTCTATAGTTTGTTTTGTTTCCCTTGCAGCTCAGTTGGTAAAGAATCTACCTGCAATGCAGGAGTCGTGGGTTCGATTCCTGGGTCAGGAAGATCCTCTGGAGAAGGAAATGGGAACCCATTCCAGTATGCTTGCCTGGAGAATCCCATGGACAGAGGACCCTGGCAGGCTATAGTCCATGGGGTCCCAAGAGTTGAACACGATTTAGCAACTAAACCACCACCATAGCTTTTTAAAAATTCAATCATTAATTCTTTTATTTATTTGGCAAATATTTATAGAGCATCTGTTGTGCCAAATGGTGCAATTACAGTGGTGAGAGAGATGAATCCAACCTTCTTAAAACAGACTGTGGTTTGTCAATTGATTGCACTATTTTTTTGTGAATTAGAACACGTATTAGGAAGTTAGAGTGGAGTTAAACATTAAATTTGAGGTGGTGTTATAGGCGCTCAAGGAATCCTTTCTTATAAAGGAAGTTTTAAACTTCTAAACCCTGTAGACCTAGAGCACCCTGGCAGGAGGTGGGATCCATTTTTCTTGCTTGCTTAGCTGAAAGCTGATTGTACAGTTAGATTTGACATGCCTGAAATTCTATACTTATATTTTCTAAGATACTTCACAGGAATGAGAGGAAAACCAAGAACTTGCCAATTTGTGAGAAAATTCTTTAGATGGTGTGCTCCTGATAACCCCGAATGGCTTGGCTCCAAGTTATTATTTGTTTACTGACAAATGGTCAAAGTGGACAGATGGTCAGATGTCCACCAACTATTCTGAACCAACAAACAAATTTCTATGGCGGATGCTGGGCGAAGGACAGAGAGAAGGGGAGAGATGAAGGACAAATTATAAGAAAACAAGTTCTGATTTTGGACTCCTACTATGTGCCAGAAGTATTACATGTGTTATGACTAATCTTTACAAGAACTCAACAGCACAGATATTACCATAATTTAAAGATAAGGAACCTTAAGCCACAAAACACACAAGGACTCACTCAGGGTTACTTCACAACTACATGGTAGATCTATGGTTAAAATTCAGGCCTTTCAAACTCCAAAGCTGGCACTATTTTTAAAACCCTCAATGCTAGTAGCAGGATGCCTACACAGGTAGAAAATGGGACAGTAACTATAAAAGAAGGTGTGGATGAATTGTAACTATGCTAAAAATGCAAGGATTAAGGCTGCTAGCAAATAAAACCTATCGTATACCTGTTTAATTTGATTTATTGCTGGAAACTCATAGTTATTCTAACTGCAGTTTGCTTTTTTCTTTTTTTAAACACTTCGCTACCCCTCTCCTTCCAGGAGTTGGTTCACTAGGAAGCCCAACGTTTTCTGTGGATATGGGCCAGTGTGGTAGATTGAATTTTTGGTCTCAATTCTTCCTTCTCCCATGAGATACTTATATCATTTCCTCCCTTGCCTTTCCCTCATGTGTGTGAACTGTGTTCTTCCTAGTCTCTGACTTTGGGCCTGGACTTGTAACTTGCTTTAGTAATCAGATGTGGGTGACATAGCAGAGACCAGAAATGTGCCTGAATGGTCCTGTTTGCCTTCTTATGCCCTGGTGCTCCACCGTGAGAGGAACATGGCCTCGACAGCTGTTTCTCCATGAGCCTAGCCCCAGAACAAAGATACTTGAGACAGACTTGAACTGAATCTACAGCCAAGAGCCAAGGCTAGCCCACCCACAGCCTGAAAGAAAGCCTGGATTAGCCAAACCATGTTATGCACAGATCCATAAATGTAAGGATAAATGCTTATTGCTGTAAGTCACTGAGTTTTAAGGCTCATTTGTTATGTAGCAATATCATGCAGCTAGGTGACTAATACAGCCACAATGTGTACATAAAATAATTGGAGATACATAAGATGAAAAATAGTCTTCTTGAGTCATCATAGACAAAGTCAGAAATGAAAGGCTGTGATTAAGGGACTTGAATACATGGCCCAAGCACATGAGAACTTGTTCAGGAGTGTTTGTTTGCTGGACCTGGGGACAGCTTGAAGATGAGGGGTAGAGAAAGCCCCACCGGTGTGAAAGCTTTGCCCCAGGCAGACTCCGAAGCTTAGCCCTACTGCTGCTGCTAAGTCGCTTCAGTCGTGTCCGACTCTGTGTGACCCTATAGACGGCAGCCCACCAGGC